>NC_139647.1:20412415-20647415 GCF_964638095.1 Poromitra crassiceps
AAACAGGTTGGTTCACCAGCAGCCCCTCGTCCTCCTGAGATAGAACAAACGTCTTTGTGCTCTGTGTCTACAAGTGACTCTGTCCAAGGTCCAACGCAGCCAATGACTGTTGGCCTAAATCCTTCAGAGCGTCCTTCCAGCATGGCAGGTGTGCGTGCGGTGTTCTGTGTCTGTCTATGTGCTTGTGTCTGCGTTTTCCCATTCATGCTGTACTCGTATCATTGTGTATAGTCTATAATATCTGCACAAATCTATCACAAAGGGCATAATGAGTCTTCACCTTCCTTTCTTCTGCCAATATATACTGATTTACTGGCATCACTTCCAGCTACAGCTGAAAGCAAAATGCCACAGTCTTCTACCCTTATATCATCAACCTGTGATGCCCACAGCAGTAATTATGTAATGAGATGTTCTTTACCTAATTTTTTCCACCCACCTTCCCTCCTCCTGCCTCCTTTATCTCAATGAGTCATATCCTTTTGCAGAATGTCTTCTGACAACCTGCAGAGAACTGGCCTGAACTTGCATCCAGCCACGTTGATGTGTAAGAAGGTGGAGCGAGCAGTAAGATTAGTGTTCCTAAGAGAGCGAGAGTTGACAGTCGAGAAGAAGTGAGAGTTGCCGCCGTTACGCAAGACCTCCTTCCAGGATGGAGGATGTCTCCCGGTGAAACATCGATGCAAAAATGTTGAGTCTAGAAAAAAGCCCTGCCCACCAAAACCTGATGTTTCCTCTTGATGTTCTTCTAGTTTATTGATGTTTTGTCTCCTATTAACCCATTGATACCTGATGCAGCATTTGTGTGTATATCCCTCATCTGTGTGCGTATCCCTTTAAGACCGCGAACCGCGTTAACGCGGTTCGCGGTCTTAAAGGGATACACACACAAATGCTGCATCAGGTATCAATGGGTTAAACTCCACCGTCTTGATATAAATCACATCGTCTACGTTTGGCCAGGGTATATCCACATGCAAAACACACCACCACCAGATAACAGAAATGGACCCAGGAATGAAAGGTGCAACTCCAAAGAGTTGTTTTTAGTTTTTAGGGAGGATTCCTCTAGGCGCGCACGCACGTGCACACACACATGCGCGCGCGCACGCACACACACACACACACACACACACACACACACACACGTTGGTGTGTTGTGCTCACACGTGAAGACAAGTTTTCCGCACTCCTCATGGCTAAGATAGTGAAGTGAAACTGCTGTGTCTGCTATACATTTAAATACACTTTCTCTGACATCAGGTTTCCACAAATTTCACAACATAACACATCACACATTACATAGACTTGCTCAAAATCCTATCTTTGTAATCCTTGCTAAAAAAAAACGTTTGGTAAACACACGCAGAAAATGTTTCACAAACACACATCGAGCAGTTTGAGGAGTAGGCCATACGTACGAGTAGTTAGAAACGCGACAGTCCCACAATCCATGGATGTTAATGAAGTGGATATGTGTCACACATCAAAACCACCACTTCCCCCTGCCCCCTTTTTTTAAGTAACTAAAACATTGTAACCTCCTCATTCCAGGACTTAACGCACAAAAGTCATCAGTGATCTTTGTACTTTGCCAGGGACCCCAACACCACAATGCTTGGAGCTTCAGTAAAGAACCGAAGAACTCTCTTTCCAAAAACTCACCGATCTGCTCCTCAGGGATGAGGCTCTCGATGGGCGGCTCCAGCTCGGAGCTCTGTCGCAGGTAGCTCTTCATCTGCGTGATGAACTGCCTCAGCGTCTGCAGCAGCTCCAGGCCAGAGGCGTGGCCCTGCCAGGCCTGGGTGCCCGCGCCCTCGCCCATGTAGCTCAGGTAGTCCTGCACCAGGCAGCCAAAGTACGAGCCTTTGTCCCTGGACAGCTCCACCACCCTGCGGATCGCCCGCTTCTCGGGCGTCAGCAGCGAGTTGAAGACGCCGCTCATCTTGCGCAGGTGTCCGCGCAGGGCGCGCTGCAGGACCAGGGCGCCGGCACTGGCGCGGCGTTTGGTGCGGTGGCCCGGCGGCACCATGGTCAGGTCCTGGTCCTGGTCCTGGTCCTGGTCGCTCTCCAGGCTGACGCCGTAGTCGGGCTCCTCGTCGTCCTCCTCGTCATCCTCGTCCTCGTCCTCCTCCATGCTGCTGTAGGGCAGGTGGGACGCCGGCAGGGAGAGGGGGAGGTGGGCGGCGTAGTCGGCCGCGGTGGGCGGGCTCGGGTCGTGCAGCGCGGGGAGGAAGAAGGACGAGGAGTGGGAGAAATCCAGCGAGTCGGAGGAGTCCGTGGAGAGGCTCATGTCGCTCAGGCGCTGGCCACCGCATTCCCCCGGCGCGTCTTCTCCTCTTCCTCCTCGTGGCGCCTCCTCTGGCTCGCTGGCGGTCATCGGGGGTGAAGGCTCTGGGGGACTGCTGGAGTCTTGGGCGTTCGTGGTGGTCGCCGCGTTTTGCCGGGACAGTTTGGCCCTACTGAGCGCCCTCTCGATGGTCTGCTCCTCCAGCGCCAGGTGACAGTGGGCGTCTTCCTGGCTGGACGACGGCGAGGCCTTGGCCCGACGTGGCGAGGAGGAGAGCGAGGAGAGGGAGAGGGGCAAGGAGGGCCGGGGGATGGAGATGGGCGAGCTGATGTTCAGCCTCTTGGGAGGGGAGGACGAGGGGCTGATGGTCAGCGAGGAACCCAGACGGGAAAGGAGGCTGCTGCCCCTCTCCCTCTCCCTCTCCCTCTCGCCTCCTCTCTCCCTCTCCTCCACCTTCTCCTTGGGGAGGTTGATCCAGGCGATCTTCTCAGGCATGCTGCGCTGCCGGCGAGGCGGGGCCGGGCGCCGCGGGGCGAAGCGAGGCGGCGGCGGACGAGGGGGCGGAGAGCGTGACACGCCGTCCGTACCGCTCAGCTGCTTCTGACCGCCGCTGTTTTGAACGCTTTCGTTTTGGAGCTCTGCGTTCTCGACAAGGCACTGCAGGCTGTTAGAACCCGGAGGACTTCCCTCACTGCGATGCGAGCTGCAGACCTGAGGCTCGCCAGCAGGGGAGTGTTGAGTGTCACTGCGATGCGAGCTGCAGACCTGAGGCTCGCCAGCAGGGGAGTGTTGAGTGTCCTTGCTATTTGTTTCTGGCTCGTCGGTGCCGTTAACAGGCTCCTCCTCCTCCCTCGGACCCGGTTCTCCTGTGCCGGCGATCGGGTCGGCGCCGCGCTCGTCCTCCGGATGGTGGACTTTGATGAAGAGGGGGTTGATGAAGCAGAGCGCCCCGTTGGACTGGCAGCACTCCAACTCAGACGGGGTGCGGGTCAGGAGGCGGGGCCGCTCCGGGAGGAGGGTTACCGTGGAGACCGGTCTCTGGGCAGGGGGGGGGCGGTCTGTCGGGAGCCGTCGCCCCTGACAACCAGGAGGCGGAGCACTTCCTCCTGCGGCACAACTGAGAGTCCCAGAATCCTATGAGAGAGAGAGAGAGAGAGAGAGAGAGAGAGTGAGAGAGACAGAGAGAGAGAGAGAGAGAGAGAGAGAGAGAGAGAGACAGAGAGAGAGTGAGAGAGACAGAGAGAGAAAGAGAGAGAGTGAGAGAGACAGAGAGAGAGAGAGAGAGAGAGAGAGAGACAGAGAGAGAGTGAGAGAGACAGAGAGAGAGAGAGAGACAGAGAGAGAGAGAGAGAGACAGAGAGAGACAGAGAGAGAGAGAGAGAGGGAGAGAGAGACAGAGAGAGAGAGACAGAGAGAGAGAGAGAGACAGAGAGAGAGAGAGACAGAGACAGAGAGAGAGAGAGGGGGAGAGAGAGAGACAGAGAGAGAGAGAGAGAGAGGGGTAAATACTATTATTTAGGTATTGTGCGATACAGCACATAACTGCTATATTAGCCAAGCGCCAAGACCAAATTTAATTGATTGATTGATTGATTGATTATTTTATTTGGTCTCCCTTAGGAGAAACTTGTTGTGGACGACAAGCTCAAGCTGCAGCATACAGATAACAGTAGCAGTGATACATACAGAAACACCAGCCCATCACCATGGGCATCAACACATCTACTATAACATAAGATTTATCATGACAGTTATCATGACATGTGACATCATCCCCACACACATTTAGCATCCACCCACATTCCCACCCTGGATGTGCCACTCACCCACACACACACATGCACAGTTGCGCACGCTCTCTCTCTCTCACACACACACACACACACACACACACACACAGGTCGCAAGTACAAAAAGTATCTGTAGTAGGCTACATGGTCCTCAGGCCCGTCTATCTTAGCTGCTCATTAATAAGGTTAATTGATTGAGGGACAAACAAGTTTTTATAACGATTGTGTTTGCACAAAGGGACCCTGTACCTCCTTCCTGACTGTAAGAGCTCAAACTGGGAGTGCAGTACATGCGAGGGGTCATCTAGGATGTTGTTGGCCTGCCGAGTAGCAGACTGGACATATATGTCCTGGAGACCAGGGGGTGGGGGCTGCCCCATTACCTTCCCTGCTGTCTTGACCAGGTTAGATATTTGAGCTTTTGTCTTAACCGTTAGGTTTCCGAACCAGCTAGTTATTCCATAGCGCAGCACCGACTCAATGGTCGCTCTATAGAAAATCAACATAATATTTCTACTTACACCAAAGACTCTCAGACGCCGCAGAAAATGAAGGCGCTGATGAATCCTAGAGCAGATATTTGATACGTGTGTCTGCCAGTTAAGCATATTATCGATGTACACCCCTAGATATTTATAGGAGGAGACCTGGTTGATGTTCTGGCCATTGATGGAAAGAGGGCTGTGGTCTCTGATTGATCTAGGGTCAAACACAATTTCTTCAGTTTTACGCGTATTGATGATCAGATGGTGCTCATCACACCAATCTGCAAAAGTGTTCACTCCAGCAGCATGGCTGCTCATGTCAGAGTCGCTGGTGAGCAAACTAACAATGGCCGTGTCGTCTGAGAATTTAACTACAGACTGATTAGGTTGAGAGCTAACACAATCGTTTAATATGTCTGCAATGGTTCCTGTCTGCCTGGTGGACAGGGTTAAAGGAGAATTTCGTTTTTTTTTAACCTGCACCCCTCTCCTCACATTAATTATGATCTGACGACTCACCCAGTGCTCTCCGCAGCGTTTTTGTGATCGAAATAGTGTGCAAGTCAGTCCTAGAATGTAGCTCCATGGGGGCCAAGTGGCAGCGTGTTTTCCTCCATGTAAATAGACAGTTTTATTCCTGTTTTCGATGCATATCGTCATAAACTGTTCCCTAAGGAACGATCAGACTGCAATTCTCCCCCGGGCTCTTTTCACTGGTGGTTGCAGGCATCCCATTTTGCCTGTCGGGTCAGCTCTCCTCAGGAAAGTCTCACTGACCCGACAGGCGGAAATGGGATGCCTGGAATTCCTGGCATGCCTGTAACAACTACTGCTAGGTGCTTGGGGACAATTGCAGTCTGATCGTTCCTTAGGGAACAGTTTATGACGATATGCATCGAAAACAGGAATAAAACTGTCTATTTACATGGAGGAAAACACGCTGCCACTTGGCCCCCGCATGGAGCTACATTCTAGGACTGACTTGCACACTATTTCGATCACAACAACGCCTAGGACGGACAAAAACGCTGCGGGGATCACTGGGTGAGTCGTCAGATCATAATTAATGTGAGGAGAGGGCTGCAGGTTAAAAAAAAACGAAATTCTCCTTTAAGCTGTGCCATGGTTCCTGCCTGCCTGGTGGACAGGGTTAAGCTGTGCCATGGTTCCTGCCCGTCTGCCTGGTGGACAGGTTTAAGCTGTGGCATGGTTCCTGTCTGCCTGGTGGACAGGGTTAAGCTGTGCCATGGTTCCTGCCTGTCTGCCTGGTGGACAGGTTTAAGCTGTGCCATGGTTCCTGCCTGTCTGCCTGGTGGACAGGTTTAAGCTGTGGCATGGTTCCTGCCTGTCTGCCTGGTGGACAGGTTTAAGCTGTGCCATGGTTCCTGCCTGTCTGCCTGGTGGACAGGGTTAAGCTGTGCCATGGTTCCTGCCTGTCTGCCTGGTGGACAGGTTTAAGCTGTGCCATGGTTCCTGCCTGTCTGCCTGGTGGACAGGTTTAAGCTGTGCCATGGTTCCTGCCTGTCTGCCTGGTGGACAGGGTTAAGCTGTGCCATGGTTCCTGCCTGCCTGGTAAACAGGGTTAAGCTGTGCCATGGTTCCTGCCTGCCTGCCTGGTGGACAGGGTTAGGCTGGTTTCACACAGACGACCCACGCCTTGCCTTGCCTCAACCCACGCCTACGCCGAGCTGGGCGTGAACCTGTTACACGCTTTTGCGATCACACCGCACGCCTTTTGCACGCCGAACCTGGAGCCGAGTCACAAGCGCCTCTCCTCTCTCCCGACTGTATTTTTTCACGTGTTGTCCAGAATTGTCATGGGTAGCCTCTAGGTAAAATAAATCTGATATATTTAATGTTCTATTGATGCTGGATATGTATATCCAGGTCTGACTATACACTATAGTCGGACATTTTAGAGAGGTGATCTTGCAAGAATATGTGCTGGCACAACAACATTGTCCATCTTGCTTCTTCGGTCGCTATTCTCTCTCATGAAGATTTGTTTGCCGACAGGGAGAAAGCCCCACGTGATAGCCACCCGTCAATCTCTCTCTCGCTCTCTCTCTCTGCTCAATACTGTTGTAGAAACTCCATTTTATTTTGAAATTCAGTTGACTTTGCCAGTTCCCACGGATATTGTCGCGTTTTTCTTTCATGGCTTGACAGAAAAGCCTGCCTGCACGCGCCTTGTCGGCGTGAAAATAGAACTCTCGCCTATTCGATAAAATCGGCAAGGCACAGGCAAGGCGTGGGTACACGCAGGGTTCACGCTCAGGCGTCCGGTGTACACAGCCTCATTGACTAAAACGGACGCCTATTAAAAAGCGTGGGTAAAGGCAAGGCATAGGCAAGGCTTGGGTCGCCGGTGTGAAACCAGCCTTAAGCTGTGCCATGGTTCCTGCCTGCCTGGTAAACAGGGTTAAGCTGTGCCATGGTTCCTGCCTGCCTGGTAAACAGGGTTAAGCTGTGCCATGGTTCCTGCCTGCCTGGTAAACAGGGTTAAGCTGTGCCATGGTTCCTGCCTGCCTGCCTGGTGGACAGGGTTAAGCTGTGCCATGGTTCCTGCCTGTCTGCCTGGTGGACAGGGTTAAGCTGTGCCATGGTTCCTGCCTGTCTGCCTGGTGGACAGGTTTAAGCTGTGGCATGGTTCCTGCCTGTCTGCCTGGTGGACAGGGTTAAGCTGTGGCATGGTTCCTGCCTGTCTGCCTGGTGGACAGGTTTAAGCTGTGCCATGGTTCCTGTCTGCCTGGTAAACAGGGTTAAGCTGTGACATGGTTCCTGTCTGCCTGGTAGACAGGGTTAAGCTGTGCCATGGTTCCTGTCTGCCTGGTAGACAGGGTTAAGCTGTGCCATGGTTCCTGCCTGCCTGGTGGACAGGGTTAAGCTGTGCCATGGTTCCTGCCTGTCTGCCTGGTGGACAGGTTTAAGCTGTGGCATGGTTCCTGCCTGTCTGCCTGGTGGACAGGGTTAAGCTGTGCCATGGTTCCTGTCTGCCTGCCTGGTGGACAGGGTTAAGCTGTGCCATGGTTCCTGCCTGCCTGCCTGGTGGACAGGGTTAAGCTGTGCCATGGTTCCTGCCTGCCTGCCTGTTAAACAGGGTTAAGCTGTGCCATGGTTCCTGCCTGTCTGCCTGGTGGACAGGGTTAAGCTGTGCCATGGTTCCTGCCTGTCTGTCTGGTGGACAGGGTTAAGCTGTGCCATGGTTCCTGTCTGGATCAAAGCCAACATCAACGTGGCCCAAACTGTCTGCTAGACCAGGGCTGAGCCAGTCGCCTTTCCAACCAGCTTTCCACATGAAGGATTAACCACCACTCTTTGGAGTTATTTCCTGTAAACCATGGAGAGCTTTGACGCAGCATGGAGTCAACATCGTTAGCTGGGTTGAATTTATGTATGTTTCACAAACAGCTGGGTGGAGGAGGACTACCTATAAAACTGTGACTTGCCTTCTCTTTATGTTCTGATGTTCTCCGACCAGCCTGCTAATCAACAGAGTCACTCAACAACATCGCCTGGTCTCATTAGAACTGATCTCACCAACATCAGGTAAATGTTATGTTCCCAAAAAGAAAAGAAGAAAATCTCACTTAAACAAAACAAAAGCACAACACTTCATCTCAAACCACTCCCGATGACTCAATACAACCCGACACCGCTGCAATTACTGCCAGATGGACAAAACCTCTAAATGCCACCCGGTGCCAAATCACCGCCGACGACTTTAGCAGAACGGCGAGACGCAGCGTTTCGAGAAGAAGTTCGAACGAACGAACGCGACGACGGTGGGGAAAACGACACTGCAAAACAACGGCGACGACGCACAAACACTTGACTTCTGTATGGATTCTGTTGGAGAACAACTTTCAGAGCCCCACCACCACCACTCGGTGCCGGTTAGAGCAAAAGCAAAGACAGACGCACGACGACACTGGCGACAATACCCCACACGCGTCGAAGAAGAATACTTAGTGCCAGACACAGAGCGACTCTTTCACCACACACACAAGTACAGAGGAGACAAGAGAGAGGCCAACAACACAATACTCACTGTGCTCGATCTCCCCAGAGCTCTGTGACACACACACACACACACACCAGCTGCTGGTCTCACACACACCCGGCTTGAGTTATACGTAGAGTTAGGATGGTGTTGGAGAGGAGACTGGGACGCAGTGTTGTCTCTCCACGAGCTGAACCTCCACTGCGGTCTCTCGCTCACGCACACACTCAATTTGTGTGTGACTCACGCATGCTGATGTGTGTGTGTGTGGGGGCGGGACTGTCAACACAGCATTCCCGCCTCTCTTCCTCCCTCCCTCTGTTGCACTTGCGTGGTCTCTCTCTCTCTCTCTCTCTCTCTCTCTCTCTCTCTCTCTCTCTCTCTCTCTCTCTCTCTCTCTCTCTCTCTCTCTCTCTCTCTCTCTCTCTCTCTCTCTCTCTCTCTCTCTCTCTCTCTCTCTCTCTCTCTCTCTCTCTCTCTCACAATAAGCTTTTTCAGATTCCCCCGCCTACTCAACTCTTGTTTTTCTTCTGTTGTTGTTGTCATTTTAAAATCCAGCCTGCTATTATTACTTTGCTGTCAACAATGTTCCAAGGTTGCATCATCAGAGGTCGTATTCATATTTTTCTGTTGGAAGACTATTTTCTAATCAGTTTTCCTGCTTTATTCGACATGGGAACAATTATTTTGATTAGTCTCAAACACATGGCAAGCATGTGCTCCTACACATACAACACGCAAAACACACAGGAAAGAGCCTGTACACACACACACACACACACACACCCTTACGTCAGCCACAGGCCGGCTTCTCTCACTTTTTATTGTTTATTTGTGGTATTTATTTATTTTATTTATGTGGTTTTTTTTAGCTTTATTTTAGAGAATAACTGTTTCTGTTTCGAGGGACTTTTAGGCGACCATGACCTGTATATCCTGCCCGGAAATATCAGCTTGTTGAACTTTGATCAGGAAGCATTAACGAGTTACAGTATATGGAATGACTGGCATTCGATTTGATTTATGACTAAAGTTTAGTTTTAATCTCCCATTGACTTTAAATGCTAATAAATACTAATAAATGATCATATTAGGAGGCTGGTGCCAATTTCTCAGATATAAAAGAAAAACATGTTGAATGTCATATAAAGACATTTGTGTTAACTGTTCATTATGTGAAATGTACCCAGAAACAATGCTACACTTGTTCTGGCATTGTCCCTACAATAACACATTCTGGAAAGATGTATCTCAGTAAATTGTTGAGAACATTGACTCTGACTTTTCTCTCTACTAGAATAATGTACTGTTTGGTCTCTTCAATAAGAATAGTAATACAATTAAAGAATTATATATAAACAATTTAATTATTATTTTAGCAAAATTTCATATGCATAAATCCAAATTTATCCATTCCAAACCTTTATTTATGCTATTTGAAAATGAAAACAAAGAGTATATCAAAACATCTTTTACTCAAAAAAATAAGAAAGCTGCAATTGCAAAGACTGTAGTGTTGATTTATGCTCTATATTTAATTTAAGTTTCCATTTCCCTGCTGGCACTGATGTAATTGTCTGTATTAATGACATCTTTATTTATTTGTTTGTGTTTTTTCATTATTTCTGTTTTCCTTGTATCTATGTAATACTGTCAATAAAGATGTAAAAAAAATGCTGAATGTCATATGGTCAGACTGCAAGCAACAAGATCAACAAACTAGAGACCTAGTGATGTTAATGTGTGCTAGCTAGCCGTCAACCCATCAAAACAATGTAACATTACGGAACTAAACAATTGGAATAAAATAATAGAGCGATCCATCAAGTAGCTTGCGCTGTGTATAGACGGTTTTCACAAGCTGCAACCCCACAGCACTTCCTTTTTCTCAGCTTCTTCTTTGGTGTTTTATGGCGGTTGTTATCATTAAATGTTGCATTACCATTCTATCATCTTCACAGTGCTATTTACAGTGTCCACTTTCTCAGCTGTTCAGGGGGAAACACTGACATACTTCTATTAAAAAAAAAAAATTGCTATGTAAACGTTTAAATGCAAAGATAGGCCTAGTATGCGTGCAATAACGTACTAGTCAGCTTACACTGTAACATGTAGCTTTTATTAGCCTCTCAGGCTAGCTCTGGACCAGACAACAACGGTTCCTATTATCCAGCGTGTGCACGTTTTTCCGACAGGGGTGGTTGTTATGGCAACTATCAACAACAACAACAACAACAACTACTACTAACTACTACAAGACATAAAGACTGGCTACGTTGGCTACGTTGTAGCCAACGTAGCCAAATAGGCTACGTTGTTACTGTGTCTGTCGGAGACACGGCGTCACGTTAACCATTTAATATGAGCCCAATATCAACCTGCGTACAGCTATGGATACAGGAAGTAAACCGGATATTCAGGTGGGTTGTGACGTTTGTTATTGTTGTCAAGTTAAAACCGTCTATAAGGAGGCTTTAAAAAAAAAATCTCCATGCACAAAAAGCAATAATCTGTATCCCAGACCATACGGACAGCCACATAACAGGTATGACACTGTTAAGACGTCAGAGTCCTCAGTAAGGTGTTCTGATCTTTCCCAGCCATACGCCATTCATACGACAACACACACGATGTTGTTCAAGAGTACGTCAGAATAGCTTTTAAGGTCAATACGAACTCTTCACTGATACTCGGCTACCTGCATAGACACACAAACCCCGGCTTTGTCTGAGCTTAGCGCTCTGCTCACCTTTACTCACCAAACAGCACGCCTCTTATGCATATGAGAGAGAGAGAGAGAGAGAGAGAGGGGGAGAGAGACACAGGAAATGTATCTCTGTGATCACTCAAAGCCACATTGAAGGCTTAAGGAAGTCATCCACATCACGGTGTGTCACCTCTCCTCTCTTTGAGAGGCTGCCAGGCAGAGGGGACATTGGAAGTCTGGCAGAGTGGAGCCATCGTACACGTGACAGCTCAGAGCTGAGTCACCGCCAAAGAGCATGAATGGATAAAGGGCACATTCCAACGGACGTAGTGGAGGATAAACCCTTATACACTCACTCATATAGAGAGGCAAAGTGACCACCTACTTCCTGCTTCAGCACTGTACCAGAGATCTTCATCCGCCATTTATTTTGCCATAGACATTTCGTAAAATGCTTATAGGAATAGTTTTACTTGGTCAAACCAAACGGTTCAGCTATATTTAGAATCCATAGAACCATAGAACATTTCACTGGGACCAAAACTTTAAAAAACAACATCGGGAAAAAAAGGTCTTTAAATCCGCAGTTTTTTTACATTTTGGTCAGAGTGAAATGCCCCGTTTCTAAATATATCTGAACCGTTTGGTTTGACCAAGTAAAACCATTTTTATAAGCATTCTACGAAATGTCTATGGGAAAATAAATGGCGGATGAAAATCTGCGGTACAGTGCTGAAGCAGGAAGTGACATTTCACTTTGGCTCTCTATAGTAACTACCATTTTAGCCTGAGCCAAGTCTTGTGATGATAAATTCACAGTATATAATATCACAGCGAGCAGCTTCAAGCTGGCCTAAGTTAATGTATGATGTTTAAAAGGAAAAATAATCCATATTCCTATTAATGCTTTTATGAAAAAATACAACTTTTTATTTACCACTACATCGCCAATACACTACCTCATCAAGATTACAATCAGCTCCTCTAGTATAGCAAATAATTGTAATAGTTCCCCCATGGGAAAAAAAACGGTGTTATTGTTTCACGTGAGGACATGTGTATGATTCACAGAACAAATCTGATGCACAACACAACTGCCAATGGACTGTGCAGCCAAATGACAGATGCAGCAAATACCCACTTCAGTGGCCAGCCAAACGGCCGCTCAAGACAGATGATCTGAATGGAAATGTCCCTCCTATCTGGAGGAAAAGGCTCCAGAGGCAGGCGGCTTTCCATCGAGTCAGTGCCCAGCCGAGCATCACTGATCTGGGCCTGGGAGAGGCTTTGTCCCTGGGGGTGAGTCATTTAAGCCTGGCATGCCAGTTATTCTTTCAAGCTCGGGGGGGGTTGGGATGAGATGTGCTTTACGAGTGTCATGCCCCAGGAGGTCAAAGTCGGTCTGTTTTGACACACAACAGATGTGGAACCGAGAGAAAACATTTCTGAACGTCTCCGTCAGGCTCTTGAAAAATCGGTGTGGCCACCTCAAACGTCGCCAACTGACAATTACATGGATTGGAATACTCTTCCCGTCATTAGGGACTGTCCACAGAGAGAAAATGTCATCCCCGGGTTCATGTTGCAATCCGACTGGCCCGTGTGATGCAGTACTCTGGTCCATAAGCATGCAGACGAATGACTTTTAGGGGCGGCTGTAGCTCAGGAGGTAGAGCGGGTCGTCCACTAATCGCTTTGGATACAAGAGGTCGGTGGTTCGATTCCCGGCTCCTCCAGTCTGCATGTCGGAGTGTCCATGGGCAAGACACTGAACCCCAAATTGCTCCCGTTGGTGTGCCAGCACCCTGCGTGGTAACCTGCCGTCATCGGTGTGTGAATGGGTGAATGTACCTACTGACTGTAAAGCGCTTTGGATAAAAGCGCTATATAAATGCAGGCCATTTACCATTTACTTTGTGAAGCCATCACAATAAGGATCAGTTACAGTCTACACAAATATTCCCATTCCCCTTTCACCACTCTTGCACTGGAATGTAAATTTTTAAATGTAATGTAAACTGCTAAGTGTTTTTTGTCAAGTCAATATAGGAATAATTATTTCTAGCAAACAGGAACTTGAAGCATCATATTTTTATGCAATGCTGCAATGACCCAATTTCTCCCTGGCAATCAACAAAGTTAATCTTCATCCTAGTATTGCATCTTCGGCCTGCAGTCGGCCGACTGAGCACCCCAAACATGCTGGCTTGCCCCCCCCCAAAGATCATTTGAATCCAAATGAGACACCAACCTGCTCCTAGATTAGCAACCTCCTGAAGATCTCCAGAGGTTTTGGCTGAAGCGATGGCTTCCGGGAGCTTCAGGGTGAAGGGCAACACATCCCTATAGGAATCGAAAGGGAAGAAAAAGTCACATGAGTGGGAGAAGGACTCGAATATGGGTCAAAAGGAAAAGGCTTATTCCTATAAGTGTGTGAGTCAGTGCATTTGGAAGAGAGCCGGTCTCGGGCCCAGGCTGTGCAACGTTGGCAGAGCCGTGGACGATTTCCACCGCGCAGCCAGAAGGTAACGTGTTCCTGCTGCGCTCCTCCCTGTGGCTCCTTTACAAGGTGCTACAGAGCGTTTACACGCTTTCCAAAGGTCTTATTCATGAAGACCTGTGGGATCATGGCTGAGCAGTAGACCTAAATACACGATTCCAAACATCTCACCGTCAAGTCTGGACACTTCACGGCAAATGTCATTCGTTTTATATGGTGACAACACCAGTATGATATGGATAAACAATGGCATTTGTAGCACTATTGTGGAAGTTACTGACAGAGGCACGGGAACTGGCTTTAAACACTCAGTTCAGACTTAAGTGTGACATGGCAGAGTATTGTGAGAATTTAGGAAACTAAGGGTGCTTTCACACTGGCGCACAGGTACCGTTCCCGAGCACACTTGTGCCCAAATCGACCCCAGTTTCGGAACATTTGACGCGTGTGAACGTTGCGTTCCGTTCCGTTCCGTTCTGCGCCCGGGAACCGTGACAGGATCCACTTGAAAAGGTGGTCTGGGGAGCGCTTTGGCGCGCCCGGGGCACGGAACACTTGCGAGTGTGAAAAGCCAACCGTTCCGAACCACATAGACAACACACGGGCGAGGATAAACTTCAGGCATAGTTGACGACGCAAGTGCACTCTTCTGTTCCGTTTCCGAGGGCGGAAGAAATGTTGTAATGTGAAAGCTGACCAGCGGGGGAGAGGGGAAGGGGGGGCAAACGTTCCCGTGTGCGGAACGGAACGAAAGCAATCGTTCCCAGTGAGAAAGCAGCTCAAGTGTCACTCTCTCGCCTGTGGTGATGGTACACGGATGAAAAGTAAAAAATCTGAATCCTGGGGGGAAAAAAACAGGAAGATGCCCCCACACATGTTGGCACCAATGGTACAATACAATAGTTATATAATTGCTCCATGCATTGCTATTTTAAATCGGTGTCCATCTGAGAAGAGCATGCGTGCTCAGCGAGCCTTCCTTGGATAGATCAAAGATGAAAAAAAGGGGCATTTTGAGGAGTGATATTTTCCCCATCCGTAACACTTCCTCCTTTGCCTTTGTTGTTGTGTGGCTTTGACCTGTTGCTGTTCAGACAGGAAGGTGGTTTCTGTCAGAGCCAGACGACCTGTACCAGACGACCTGTACCAAGCTTAAGAGGGGATTTAGATCAACAGGAAACTACTGTTCCGAGGAGCGGGCATGAAATCTCAGAACTATTTCCCTATTCTTATAACACCATTTTTCTCCAGTGGCTGATACACGAGTGACTGTTCATGTCACACATCCTGTATGATTACGCGCACGTTCCCTCCGCCTAAAAAAGTGCTATGAACAAGTGAAAAACTATTGGTCACTTTCTCCTCCAATGAATGACTTGACGACGCTGTTGCTTCTTCACCACTTCATTCCAAAAACAATGAAGATGGCTTTTAGGGAAGCAGAATCAACTTGAAAATTCAAAAATAGATTTCAATAAAGTATTAGAAAAACAATCCGGGGGGGGATGATGCAAATGTAGTATGACAGTTAAAGTGATAATCTCACAAATTCCTATGTAGATAAATGTCTGTTAGGTCGCTATCTATCGCCAACTGAGTCAACACATTGGCGATTTTGCCTATGGCTTATTGATGGAAGCCTTTGCATTTCCAGGAAACACTGTTTGGATCTCACCTGCAGTTACCGCTCATCGCCATAGATGTCGCCGAAGAGAACGAAACTGAAATCTCAGAGATTTATCACTTTAACGTTTCCATTCCAAAAGTATGTCATAGAGGTGAAACCTGGATGGAGATGAAGGCGGCCTGCATGTCTGTAGCTGCTCTCTGGGGTGACTCACCTGCTGATGCAGCAGAAAGCCACCAGTCTGAAAAGGTCTGCGAAGCTCAGGCCTGATCCCTCCAAAGAGAACGCTGTGGAGAACACAGAACACTATTAAGACCCAGTGGGAGCACAGAACACCATTAATAAGCCTGTAAGACCCGCTGTTGCAGAATTACATTTTTATTTTATCTAAAAACGATATTTCCATAAAACCTTACAAAAACATAATTTTTTTGCAAACACTTCATTATCATCTCCAAAGGCCTCCTACAACACCATCTGAAAGGTTTAAAATAAATGTTTTTTATGTTTTACTATGTCTGGGTTCTACAGGGTTAAGACCCAGTGGGAACACAGAACACCATTACCGAGACAGACCCAGTGACAGTCAAAAGCATTTGCTGCCACCATTATTTCAACAATGATTGTTCATATTTCTCTGTAGATGTGTAAACAGCTGTAACTGTAGCTCATCATGGCCCCAATGTTGCTGTTACGACTACCTCCTAAAATATTAAATCAAGCTGGCTGCACACGCGCATATATCATTTGTGTTTATTTTACTGTCGACGGAGAAAGAAGAAACAGCGAAGAGACTAACGCAAAAATGCCCGAGCAAAGTTTCAAACCAACGCATGCAACGTGTCTGCATGCAATAAAGTGGTTTAATTCATCTCAATCAAAGGATTAGAGTCCCCTAAGGACAACAGAATTGGGCGGTGTTTCCTTGACAGTCAGCAGCAGTGCAAACTAGCAGACCACCAGGAACACACGCAGCAACAAGAATGACTGTGGTGGAGACCACTTTGCCCCAAATTCCCTCAAATTAGGTATTTGTGAGAGTCGACTTTCCTAGGAAACAGATCAGTGGAACGGTGTGCGTCTGGTCAGAAGTGCACTGCATGTGAGCACGTTGCTCGCGCCAAGTGTGACACACAATGACAAGTGACAACATACACTCATCAGGGCTTATGGTCCTATACCAAACATGACCTAGATCTGAGTATGGGGGAGAGAGACATTGACATTTGAATCAAGTGGGAGTGGAGAGAGAGAGAGAGAGGGAGAGAGAGAGAGGAAGAGAGAGAGAGAGGGAACGAGAGAGAGAGAGAGAGAGAGAGAGAGAGAGAGAGAGAGAGAGAGACAGAGAGAGAGAGAGCAAACACATTAAATCATGAGAGAAAGAAAGCACAGAACAAGAAAGGAAGGAAGAGACAACACAAACAGAGCAGGGATCCTGAACCAAGGAAAACTGCATTGGGAAAAGTCGAATTACTTCACCCTATTGGCAACAAATGTATTATTATTATTATTATTATTTTGTATGTACGGTAGTTTGATGAGACTAACTGACTTATTAAGATGTCTTTTTTAGTATGGCATTTACAAGTGAGTCAAAAGAAATGGACTTGCCTAAAAAATTGGGTTAAACGAGGAGAGGGATGGAGAGAAAACAACACACGCTTGCTTTTTGGAGGGGGAATTATAGGGAAGTAGGTTAAATCCAAACATATGTCTGGATGGCAGCCAGCCAGCCAGAGACTTGGAGGCTGTCCTCATACATCATCACCGCTCTGATCTCTGAGATCCATTACATATGTCTGGATGGCAGCAGGCCAGAGACTTGGAGGCTGTCCTCATACATCACCTCTCTGATCTGAGCTCCATTACATATGTCTGGATGGCAGCAGGCCAGAGACTCGGGGGCTGTCCTCATACATCACCGCTCTGATCTCTGAGCTCCATTACATATGTCTGGATGGCAGCAGGCCAGAGACTTGGAGGCTGTCCTCATACATCACCTCTCTGATCTGAGCTCCATTACATATGTCTGGATGGCAGCAGGCCAGAGACTCGGGGGCTGTCCTCATACATCACCGCTCTGATCTCTGAGCTCCATTACATATGTCTGGATGGCAGCAGACCAGAGACTTGGAGGCTGTCCTCATACATCACCGCTCTGATCTGAGCTCCATTAAATGATTCTCTGGCTCGTTCAAATGTTTACTTCTACTCGAGGAAAGGGATGAGTCTAGTTTTAGAAGACACATCCTTTACAAGGTGTGTGATGGTCCTAAATTCAGCCCAAAATTAAATGTTGTAATACACAGATCTTCAGTCAGTTTTCCCACTGTTGAAAGCATTAAGGCTATGTAGTAACATCACAAATCTAGCAGCCACATCTTCTGGAAACCAATGCTAATGCTAACATGTGATTTCTAGCCGCTAACACTAGCATCTACTATGCTTGTTGTTAGAGTACAAATCAAATGTGTTCACTCCTGCTGACCATATCCCAGCCATTTCCAATATGTTTAATAAGATATATGCATCTGCTGTACTGTTGTCACACAGACAATCTGCACCCTTTAAAAACGTCAGCATTTCCAAATGACGCCAAAAGCCAGTAAACACAACCGTGCAGAGAGGCACTGAGGCTGAGCGCCACGCTGGCCCTTTGTCTGTCCTGCACATGGGCACGGCTGGCTGTGTACACGCCTCTGTATCTGACACACACACACACACACACACACACACACATAAGCGCGCACTAGGGGTGTCAAAATTAATCGCTTAATCAACGATACGGACGTGTGAATCGAATCGTTGACAGATGAATCGTTGAATCGTTTGTGTTTACATTTCTGTTGACATTCAGATTTTAAAGCACTTTCTAAGTAAAAAAAAGGGACTTGATATTTATCTGACTGCTTGTATTAATTGATGAAAAAGTAGCCATGTGCAGTAATAATATAGAAAATTGAGGATGTGATACTTGGAGCTGCAATACTTTGAAATTGAGCTGTATCGAGATGCATCATGATGCATCGTGGAATTGAATCATTGACAGATGAATCGTAATCGAATCGTGAGGCCAGTGAAGATTCACAGCCCTAGCGCGTGCACACGCACACACAGACACACACACAAACTTATGCAAAGTCGGAGAGCGTAACACTGCAACAGGTTGCTTCATGTCACACGTAGTAAACGGGCGATTTAGTCATTTTCAGCAGAACTCCACACGCCCAAATGGAGTTTCCATATTTCCCTCAAACTGCTGACAACAGCTCAATTAGCCAGGGAGGGAACGCACACCTCCACTACCTGCCTGGAGACTTTCTGCTTTAACGCTCACTCAGTACTCAGAAAAAGATTGACTCAGACTGCATTAAGTAGCCCCTTACTGGTGAAAACATTTCATTTACAGTTATATTTCCTCTTCAATCCCCCCCTTCCCTGTAACAGTCCTTCCTTGTGAAGCAAAATAGAAAAAACGACCAAGCGTTCATTCACACTGTTCACGCTCTTGGAATGAAGGCTGGTTGTGGAAAACTCATTTGGAAATTCCAGTCCAGCGCCGATGCCAAAACCTAATACCTCACAGACAAAGAGGAGCGTCAGTGCACAGGTAACAGGCTACAGGACACATTAAGAGAGCAGTGTAAAGAGTAATCAGATCTGTAAAGATGGTTGACATAAGCTTCAGGAAAATCCCCGTTTTGCAGGAAACAGAATAGGAAATAGACCAGAGCAGAGTAAAAAAAGAACGGCTTTGAATAGAAGACTTTAGTGACGATGTCACTCAAAAAGAGGAAGTGTCAACTCTGAAGCAAAGCCTCCCACACAGGTCACCGAGCATCTAGCAGGGAAGCTAAAAGGAGATCTTCCTCAGGCCGAGAGATGTTTACTAGGCTTGCAGCATCTCGGACAACTCTGGAATAAAGACTCCAGGAGTGAGGAAAGGTTCACATTTCACAATAATGTAGAGAACATGCAGCTATCTCTCAAACCTGCATTAGTTGACTCAGTCATCCTGCCTTCATTTATTAATAGGAGTATGGCGGCAACTACTAGGATTATTTTCATTATCAATTAATCTGATTATTTTCTCGACTAAATCGGTTAGTCTATCGAATATCACAAAATAGTGGAAAATGTCGATTTCCCACAAAGCCAAGATGACATGCTCAGAAATGTCTTCTTTTGTCGCTAACCCTAACCCGAAAGATAATCAGTTTACTCTCATAGAAGACTAAAGAAACCAGAAAATACAGGTATTCACAATTAAAGGAACACTCCGCCCATTTTCAACCAGCTTTGTATCATTAGAACATCAGTAGTATATCAGAAAACGGTAAACGGTTTTGAAGTCTGTCATTTAATTTGACAGTTATTGAGTGTTAAAGTGTGGACCAGTGACATCACTGGTCCACAATAACTCAAATTAATAACTCATTAACTCAAATCAACTCTCAATAACTGTCAAACTAGACTACTGATGTTCTAATGATACAAAGCTGGTTGAAAATGGGCAGAGTGTTCCTTTAAGGAGCTGGGACGAGAGGTGTTTTTTGTGTGTGTTTGAAACTAGACTAAACGATGAATTGATTATTAAAAATAAAGGTAAAAAGAGAAATGTCATTCAGGATAACTCTCTACAACTAAAATCAAATCATAGAAAAGCCAAGTTAGAAAAAGAAAAAAATAACTGTTAAACCCCACCGTTTGGCTTGGTGTTTTTGTACAGCTATGGAAAGTTGAAGCTCCTTTGAAACCCTCTAGTCTGGGGCCAAAACCCCTCGTTCCGTGTCTTCCGGTGGAAACACACCATGGAACGGCTCAGAAAAAAATCTAATCTGCTCTGAAAATAGGCCGTCATTAGCCTAGCTGATGACGCCGGGAACGGCTCCAAAAAAACAATTCTGCTCAGAAAACAGGGCGTCATTAGCCTGGCTCCAGACCTTCGAACCCACACCCAACTCCACAGTGGTGGATTTGGCTCTTCTTCTTGGTCACCTGCAGGGGTGCTCTTTACACTTCCTGCAAGTTTCAGCACGATCGCACATTACACGGCATAGCTGTGGCCGGACAAAATTCTGCACACACAGACACAGACACAGACACAGACACAGACACACACACACACACACACACACACACACACACACACACACACACACACACACACACAGACACAGACACAGACACACACACAGACAGACAGACAGACAGACAGACAGACACAGACACAGACACAGACACAGACACAGACACAGACACACACACACACACACACACACACACACGAGAGGACAAAGCATTTCCCAGGTGCTTACTGTATTGACTCTCCTTGACAGGGAAATCTTTGACAGCCGTCGTGGAGTCTTTGTCCATGCGGAGAGAGATGACTTTCCTCTGCAGGCTGGTTGACTTCCTCACCACAAACGTCTGCAGCCCAGGAGGAGAGAGAGTCACAGTCACACAACGACATACACTTCAATGAAGCAATATTACACCAGAGGGGTGTGCTTCACCCTCAGTATTGGCATGACAGTGATGCGGTAGGACCGCGGGACCGAGGCTCTTGCATGAGGATGAGTAGATGATGACTGCTGATTTGAGAACGATCCAAATGTCTAGTTGACCAATCAGATTGCTTGGTCGGCACTACGTGTCGTATAAATAAGAGAGGTATTTGCCTTCCATCCATGGTTTTGAGATTGTCTTCACCAACCCCTCCACATCTGCTCTCAACACTAAACAGTCACCTTCACTACCCTGTACCTACTTAGGCTTATATCAGGTTCTCCGCTTGTTCTGAGCAGGAACACGCTCAATGGACGGCTGAGCCTCCTGGCCTGCAGCAGCAGCCTGCTCAGCAGTTAAGAAACAGAACCGGGCCCGCTGAGGCAAACGAAACAGAACGTTTAGTTTTCTATGAAACCGCTCCTTGAACTACATCTCTCCTCTCGCACTATATATACGTCGTCTGAAGGGTCTGGCGGAAGAGAGAGTTATGACGTCACTTACGCAACTGGTTGTGTGTGTGTGTTGCTGTAGTCTTTCTAATTTATAACTTATAGTGCAACAGTTAAACTGCGACTTTCTTGACTTGCAAAGTTGTCTTTTCAATTGATAAACATCATACTGTATGTGTACCTCATGGCACAAATCAAATGGAATCAACACATTATTGTCTGTGGCCGTTCACCAGCACTCCTATTTTGATGACGCTGATTCGTATAGGGCCCTACCCGGAAGAGTTGTGACTTTGGCTCTATATTGGCTGTTCTGTTAGTATTCATTTTTCTGCCTTCAATAACTTAAAGCAGATCAATTAGTATATTTGTAATTCCTGCAAGAGGAAGAATAATGTAAAATGACCCCCTCCCACAATATTTGAGAAGATATTTTTCTTACACAACCTCAAGTTCATATGGGAGACGAGCTAGTGAAATGTGAATGTGTTGAGAAAGTAGAAAATGAAAGATTGAAAGCAGGGGTTGTAAATTGTTCTTCCTTCCTTATTGAGCCTAGAGAAACTGGTGTATCTTCCTCTTCTATGGGGTTTCTCCCTGAACACCCATGCAAAATGGGAGCCGTATAGAAAAAACAAAACAACGCCGAACCCTAACAACGTAATATCTCACACATCTCTCTTTTTTTTTTTTTTTTGTGACGGACTTTTATTGTCACACAGTCACACACCAACACATGCATGCGGCCACAAACACACTCCTGCTGACGGTGGCTGGGGACCAACTTCGGATGTCGTCGTCACTGGTCGGATGACGATCTTCTGCATGTTTTTAGTGGGGGGTTATGTACGGAGGAACCCCCTGGGGGAGCACGGGGAGAACATGCAAACTCCACACAGAAAGGCCCTTTCGACGAGATAATAACCCACCTGGGCAGTAGGCACTGAAGATATGGGGGGGAACACAACCCCAGCGCCCACAGCGTCCCAGGTGAGAATCGAACTCAGGACCTTCTAGCTGTGAGGCGACAGCGCTACCGACTGCGCCACCGTGCTGCCCCCCTCTCATCTCTCTGTAGACTTATCTCAACAAGACGACAGCGCCTGCTGCATATGAGAGAGAAGCCACAGCTTCACATCTGCTCACTCACCCCAGTGGGTTGACTCTGCAGGATGCGCATGGCGTCCTGGTGGCTGAGGCCCAGCTGCAGCCACACAGCGTGTGTCTGCACCAGTCTGTCCAGGACGCTCATGCGGCGACGGGGAGAGTCGTAGCCAGAGTCCCTGGCTCCTGCCAGCCCTGCCCGAGTGCTGGAGCATGGTGAAGCCTGCAGGAAGAGACCGCCCACCTCTCCGCTCAGCCTGAAAGGAAGATCAAATCTTACATTTAGGGCTGAACGATATGGTTGAAATCAATAGCATCATAATCATCATGAGGATCTTTCTCAATATCAACATACCGGATGGTAATGTTAGTTATGATGTCAAACAAACCTGACATTTTCAAATAATATTGCTACCATATCTCATCTTACCAGAGTTTTTAAGACAAATTTGCTTGTCATCAGCAGAAATGTGTGTCACGATATTAAAATATCATCACGATCGCACTGAAAAGACGATAAACCATAATATTGAATGATCGAATGAATGTTTTTGACCATTTATTATTATGATTGTTTTTGTGTGTATTTGTATGGTGATTCGGGCATTTATTTAGGCAAGATGACTACTATGCATCGGAATTCAGCTACCAGGCCAGCTTGACAAACAAAATTCCTGGAAGAAACACTGGGTGCACGCGCGCACACACACACACACAGACACGCACGCGCACACGCACACACACACACACACACACACACACACACACACACACACACACACACACACACACACACACACACACACAGTACAGTAGAAGTGAAGTCTATGGTTGGTGCCTGGTTTTCTCTCGAGTTGTGCTGGCAACATCATCCCTGTGTGTTGTTATATGGAGAAACTTCACCTGCATTTCAACTGGCATGAGGGTGAGTAAATTATGACAGAAGTGTCATTTTTGGGTGAACTCTTCCTTTAACAGTGGGTTAGGGTTAGGTTAATATGTGTGGGCGACACCACTACTGTAATGAGTCATCTCGCCCACATCCTTCACACTTCCTCAACAGGTATTTTCTGATTTAAAAGAAACGCTGCCTTGCAAGAGGAATTGCATACTGTACCAAATCCCCCGCCACAACCCACCCGTCTCTCACATCCACTCCTGCCTGTCTGCAACACAATCTTCTCTAACTCAACAGCAGTGTTGGGGGTAACTCATTACAAAAGTAACATATTACATGTAATATATTACTTTTAGCAGTAACTCAGTAATACAACTGATTACTTATAGGATTTCAGTAATATTATACCAGTTACTTTGTCAAGTAACTCAAGTTACAAATTGAGTTACATTTCTTTTTAAATCAAAGCACATATTTAAAAAAGATACAATCATTTCCTAATCAAATTGTGTGTTTTTATGCAAATAACCAGATGACCATAACAAAGGGAAATAATAACATTTAGAATTTTGGATTGTTTACATTGACTTCAAGGCGGTTGAAATTATTTTTCGGGATGTTCCGGGGCGGCGATGTCATTCTGCTGCTGCTGTTGTTTTGGTAAAAGTAATGCAAAAGTAGTGTAATAAGTAACAAGTTACTCTACACAGACAGTAATATTATAAAGTAACTTATTACTTTCAAATGAAAGTAACTAGTAATATGTAGTATATCACATTTTGAAAGTAACTTGCCCAACACTGCTCAACAGTGACAAAACAGAACTCCTCATCGGCTCCAAGTCCACCCTCAGTAAAAATCAACATCCCTGCACTCATCATCATTGATGGCACCACAGTTTCTCCATCCTCCCGGGCACGCAACCTTGGCGTGATCTTTGACCCCCACCCTTTCTCTCGAGCCCCACATCCGCCACATTGTCAAATCCTCCTTCTTCCACCTCCGTAATATTGCAAAGATCTGACCCTCTCTCACACGCTCCTCTGCTGAAACACTCATTCACGCCTTCATCTCCTCTCGTCTGGACTACTGGAACTCACTCCTCCACGGCATCAACGCCCCAGCCTCATCAACAGACTCCAACTGGTCCAGAACGCAGCCGCCCGACTTCTCACCCACACCAAATCTTGGGACCCCATCACCCCAGAACTTCACTGGCTCAGAACTTCACTGGCTTCCTGTCTCCTACCGGATCAACTTCAAACTCATCGTCATACAATAAACCCACACATTAGTAGTTCTTTATACAGAATGGAATCTTCTACCTAGAAAACTCCACACAAACAAGGCAACAGCTAGTTTTGACATTTTACACTACATGTTCTTTTTTGTGATAGTTAACTTGTCAATTACAGACATAAAAAGAAACATAAAAACAACATATCAAATACCTAAACCAATTCTGCTTTTGTAACTCCTTGTCAACACTTCCCAGATAACACAGCTTGTCAGTTTGTTGTGATATGGTCTGATTCCTGACATTGCACTGTGACACCCGTTTGTCAGCATCTGGTCATACCGCTGCATGAAAACAAATGGCTTTGTCAAGAGCGCTCCCTGCTGGTGGCCACATGGAACTGTCCTGTATTAGATGGTAATGACAGATGGACAGGCAGACAAAAGGCACGCACGCACGCACACAGAGTACAGTATGTTGACTTGCGATTTACGTTGACCTAAATGTACCACTGCAACGGTCATTTATGTTGGTGTCACCTTAGGGTGCATGACACAAGCACACACACACACAAGACACACACACACACACACACACACACACACACACACACACACACACACACACACACACACACACACACACACAGGCTCACCCATGGAATGCATCGGTCTCATGGTCGCTCTCTGCTGGCTCCTTCTTATGCACCATCTCCTTCTTCAGGGTGCCGATCTCCCAGGCAAACGAGTCGATCAGCTACAGAGAGACAGACAGGATTAGTCGATCGGCTGCTGGAGGCAGACAGAGTGAACACCAGGGGAGAGTTGAGGAGAGAAGAAAGAGACCATTTTGTACACAGGCGAGGTCGGTCTCACGGAGTGTGTTCAGGGGTTTCCTCGTGTTTGTGGTATGAAACCGGTTGTGTGTGTGTGTGTGTGTGTGTGTGTGTGTGTGTGTGTGTGTGTGTGTGTGTGTGTGTGTGTGTGTGAGTGTGTGTGTGTCTGAGTGTGTGTGTGTGTGAGAGAGATGACTGACCAGAGCTCCCGAAGAGGTGCAATCAATGGGAGGAGGAGACAATGAACAAAAGCCTATCTGTACACAAACCCCTCACATACACAGCCGTCTCTCCGTCCCGGGACAATTAAATCGCATCTTTCCTGATATTGAGTTACAGGCCCTTTTGTGCACACTCCACCTCTCTACTGTCTCAAAGCCTTTTTCAAATCCTTCTGTCACTCTCATCTGCTTCTCTTTATCTACTGCTCATCCTTGGTGATATACATTTAATAATAAAAAATTATCAATAATTAAGGAGTAAAGAACAACGGTGTTTGCCCCTGATTCACCACAGCAGCGTAGGCTAGGCTACGTCACGAAAAGAGTATGTGATGCTAATACTTTAAGTCAAGTCAAGTGTATTTGTATAGCACATTTCATACACAGAGGCAATTCAAAGTGCTTCACATAAAATGGATGACACAAGAAAATAAAAGAATAAAAGAAGAGGATAAAATAGACGTTTAAAAGCATCACAACTGAACTTTGAAAAAGAGCATAAAAAGTGCATCAAGCGACAAGCGTAGTAGTCGCAAAAATAGCTAAAAGCTTACAGAGGACTTGAAACATCATTGGGTTTGCATAAAATCAGATAATATTTGCTCAATTGGTAGAATAAATCAATGTTTCTATATTAAATCACCTGAAATCATGGCTATATAAAATAAGAAAACATGATTAATGAAAAGAAAAAGACCTTTCTACCAAATGACTTTGTTTTCTTGTAATTGTATACCTTTTATACCTATAATTGTATACCTCCTTTCACAAAACCCAGGCCTGGATACGATGTTATTTATCTTTATACTGCAGTTTTACACAAAGTATACACATTGAAGGTAAAATCAGTGTTGGCCGGTGGTTAGTGGCAATTTAACGCCAGTAGGGGTCTCTATTTCACACATCTGCTGCACAGATCCAACAACACCAATGTGAGAAATCTGCCCCAACACTGCTATCCTGCTATTCACCCCCATGTGAAGTTATAAATGCAGCCCGTGTTCTGCTGAATCAGGGCTTTGATGACCCAGTTCCTCGTCCAGAGGCTCTGAGCTCCGAGCCAGACGGTCTAACCACGTACTGCTCACAAGACTGACCCTTACTCAACCTCTCAGTCAGCAAACCACACACACGTACACACACGCACACGTACACACACACACACACACACACACACGCACGCGCACACAAGACTTTACATTTACTGGCTAACGCACACACGGCCAAGAAAAAACATCTCCTGCTTACCGCCTTGACCAGTATAAAAACTGGTATCCAGGGTCTCCAGCCGATCACCATTACCCAGAAGAGAAGCGTGTGATGTTTCATCATTTTCAAAATGTGAAATTAAAAAAGTGCCAATTTAAAATATGACATCTTGAATTGACGTCTCCTCCTTTAACTTGCTTTTGACGCTCTGATTCATGGATGATTACGATCAGCGACAGAACAGAACAAGACCTGCCTCTCAAGATTTCCCCAGTCCCTCCCAACCTCGTTTCATATGAACCTGCATTTTAGTTCCTGGAATTGACAGAGACCCGGTCACCCAGAGTGGGTTTTTTCTCAGCGTGGCATCCGTGTCATTTGTTTCATTTCCCACTTATCGACCTAGTTGTGCAACTTGGATATTGAGCAACATGGGGATCAGCTGCTCTGGGAGAGCGATGACGATTGGCTGAGCTGTTTAAGGGGAAACCACAAATTCAGACCCATTCACGTTTCCAAAAGAACAAACAGTGGATTCGGAACCTGAAATATTTGGAATTACACCTTTACAGGATTACATTACAAATAGGTTTTTTTTTGCAAATATGCGCACTACTGGCACCAATCTGTAGTAGTCCTGACCGTTTTGCTGCATATATTTGGTCTTAATCTCAGATATGCATTGCATTTCATGCAGATTTCCTTTTGATTTGATATTAGCTTAGACTCTAAGCTAGTAGACTGGTAAAGTGTAGACAAATATATTCACTATAGAGAGCCAAAGTGGAACGTCACTTCCTGCTTCAGCACTGTAGCAGAGATTTTCATCCGCCATTTATTTTCTCATAGACATTTCGTTAAATGCTTACAAAAATACTTTTACTTGTTCAAACCAAACAGTACAGATATATTTAGAAACAGGAGAGATCGCATAACATTTAACTCGGACCAAAACTTAAAACATTGCAGATTTAAAGAAACTATTTTTTCAATGTAGTTTTTTAAGTTTTAGTCTGAGTGAAATGTTCTATGGTCTCTCCCGATTCTAAATATAGCCGAACCGTTTGGTTTGACGAAGTAAAACTATTTATATAAGCATTTTATGAAATGTCTATGGGAAAATAAATTGCGGAGGAAAATCTGTGGTACAGTGCTGAAGCAGGAAGTGACGTTCACTTTGCCTCTCTATTGCAGATATATATTCTAGGTGTAGAACTAAAAGAGCTTTTAAAGAAATGCATGGCCAGTTTTCATAAGGAAAGTGATTCCTGAGGCCATCGCTGGCAAGACACAAAGACTGGTAAATAATATGCTGGCATTGCTGACACTCACATCACTTGCATCCACAATTATAAGCAATAAAAGCACTTTTAAGTCACAAAATCCTCTTCAGGAGTCATAGGGAAAGTATGTGTGCTTGGCGTTGGCAGTGGAGAGACGCCAAAGAGGGCAGAATAAACACTGAGAGAGGGGTGGAAAACTGTACTCTTTTTCCCCTCTCCGTCCTCATCATATCCCTAACATGCTTTCAGTTCTCAAGTATAGAGACACTGCATGAAATCACGGGGGGAAAAGCTCCGTTCATTTCCACACACCAACGTCATTTTCCTTGAATTAAACATAGCTAAAAGCTGTTGTGTGGTGGGGCTGCGCAGACAACAAATGTAAAAAATCGCCAGTTAAAGTTTTTTTGTACTCCTGAGCAAAACAAGGAAGCCATTGAGAATTGGCGAGAAGAAAAATGTGGATCTAGCTGTCAAGGAAGTAAGTCGGAGTGTTCATCTTCCGTATATACGATCTTTTTGTGCAACCGTGCACGCGACATAGGAGAACGCCAGGATTGGAGGGGGGGTTTCTGTTTTCCCCCCGTCTTGGGCGTGGCTTCTGAATGATGACGCGTTACGCAGTGTCTCTATGTGTATAGGGCAGTGACAGGAAATACTGGCATTGCTCTGATCCAATGTCACTTTGACTATGCTTGCTCCTCCTGGTTCACGGGAATCACCACAAAACTCAAAAACAGGCTTCAGACCTCCCAGAATAAATTAATTCGGGTTATTCTGAAGCTTCATCCCAGAGTCCATCTCCTCCCCTCCCACTTCCATAGCCTCAGGTGGCTCAGAGTGGAGGAGAGGGTTTCCCAAATCAAATTGTGCATGGTTTTTGGGATTTTTAAACGGGAGGCTCCTCGTTACCTCACTGACTACTTCTGTAAAGTCAGTGAGGTACACGGCTACTCCACTAGAGGAAGTACCTCAAACATTGTTCCCCCCAAATTTAAAACACTAAAGGGTAAATGCACTTTTTACTACTCAGCAGCTATTTTATGGAACAAACTCCCTGAGAGTATTAAGACACTTAACTCCAGGTTCTCTTTTAAGCTTGCCTTGAAAAAATGGCTGGTTGGCTTCCAAATGTGGTCTTAAACCTTTTACTTTGGTCCACTGAATAAGTGGGGTTTGAAACCCCTAGGTAGATTCCGGTTTTTAGTATACGAGCTGGTCTCTATCTTAATATTTATTATCTGATGCATTTTTTTTCATTTAAGTATCTAACTAACCAGTCACTTAAGGTTTTAGAATTTTTGATTTAAGAGTAAAATACTATTAGTTATTGATTGATGCATTTTAATTTTGTATCTAATTTAACAGTCACTTAAGGTCTTAGAAATTTTAATTTGAGAGTAAAATGTTATTATCTGTTGGTGTTTGTACATGTCTGCGCACACACGCGCTCATACCGCACACAGATTCACTCCTCTTGTCCCACACACAAGGACCACAATGGAAACAAGCCCTCGGGCTTTATTGTGTTTTATTCCTTTTGATCAATATGTTGATGTTACGACTGTCTTGTACATTCCTTGCTAGTATTGTTTCAATAAAGTTATCAATCAATCAATCAAAAGGCTTCTTGGTTTTATATTGACATATAGCCTTTTTATCTCCTCTACAGTCCCTGAGAAGAGAGCCAGACTTGTGGATTTCTGATAGGCAGAAGGTTGCCATTTCTGTGAGAAATTCCCATACTGTCAGAAATGAGGTGTAGTCCTGGTAGACTAAAACTATTACTCAACAGATATGTCATTCAAAGAATGCTTCAGCACGGAAGATTTATCTTTTTCCAAGGCAAAGTATGACACTAATGACCATGGATCAAGTTTTGATTTCATTGCTACTTTGCTGTGAGGGGGTGTGGCTCTGCCATCAGGCAGCATGCATTTAAGCCAGGCATATCATTATTATAGGCTGCAGATAACAGAGCAGCAAACACATGTCTTCACTTCACCATAATAAACGTAGCAATGCATAATATGACCCAATATGTTGGGCTCATATTAATACTGAAACTGATAAGTCAAGGAGGGGGAATATTTGGTACGTGTCCAACTCCCACATCCTCCTTTTAAAAAGATTGTATGTTCAGCAGCTCAGGAGAAACGGAACTTTACGAGCACAGAGAAAGACAGAAGAAACACACGCCAGACCACAAACCTATACTCATGAAGGCTCCACCTCTCTTCTCCTCTTTAATCTTCTCCCTGATTTAGCCTGTAAGAACTCTATGGTTTGCTGCCCCCCCACCCCCGATTCATCTCCCCTCCTGAGAGGCTTACTCACTATCTTTATGTAAACTACACAAGCTAAAGCCTACAGCAGGGATACTCAACTTGCTTTGCCCGGGGCCACTTTCGTGAAATGATAGAAGGCCAGAGGCCAGTTAATAAACAAACAATATACCGTAAATTCCGGACTATAAGCCGCGGCTTTTTCCCCGTTTTTTGGGCTTTTTTGGCCCCTGCGGCTTATATAACGGTGCGGCTTATCTATGGATTTTTTCAGCAAAAATAAAAATAAAAAACGGAATTCTCTCTTCTTTAGCACTCTTTCTAACTATAAATCCACTTCTGTTTTAATTTCCTCTCTTGCCCTCTTTTCACCACACCGCGGACACTGTGTGCACTGTAAAAAAAAACACAGGTGGTGTTGTGTTATGTTGTTTTGTTGAAATGTTAATAAATGGGAGCTTCCTCAAACAGCCATCTCTTTCCCGACAATCCCCTCTGTGCACGAACCCTTACATATGGTAATTAAACATTAAAACACAAAAAAAAAAAAAAAAAAAAAAACATTAAAACACCCGCGGCTTATAGTCCGGTGCGGCTTATATATGTAAAAAACAGTCAATTTTGCTGCTGCGGCTTATAGTCCGGTGCGGCTTATAGTGCGGAATTTACGGTACATTGTTCTGTAGCGGATTGTAGGTTTTTGGGGTGTCAGCCGGAGTTTAGTCTGACAATGTTGTGCACACCGGATAGTTAGTTAGGTTAAGTTAGTACATACATAAGTGCCTGGGTAGCGAGCAGACGGCGGTATTTGACAATTTAGCAGCTAAATCAAAGAGGGCATTTACACCTGGCGCTAACATGCGTTTTCTGCAATCTGATTGCAATCTGATAGCAGAAATGGTTGTCCTCTCTCAATCCGCATAAAGTTGCTGTATCCAGATTGAGAGGACACATTGCATTTACACTTGTGTTCAATGTGTACACAATGCATCCCTGACCACCTCCGGAGGTGGTTTGGCCGATCAGATTGCAATCCTTCTTCAATGCGTTTTGGGGGTGTTTACACCTGGCATTTCAAGTGATAAAACACAATCTGATTGCAATCTGATCACAGAAAACGCATGTTAGTGCCAGGTGTAAATGGCCTCATAGATTATTGAAACATATTCCATATTCCAGACTGAAATGTTATAACAGAAGTATTGGCCAGAATGACATGAACATTTGGACACGTATTCAGTGGGTATCTTGCATGTTGCGTTCAGGTGCACTGTAAAATAAAACTTGTGGCCGGCGGGCCGCAAGTTGAGTATCACTGGCCTACCGCCTGTTCAGTGCTGTTGTCTGTCTGACACTGGTGTTTTGAATTGGTAGGAGTGACAGTCAGGTACCTTGAAGAAGCTGCCTTTCCTCTCCTGCTGGGGGGGCTGACTGACTGCACTGCTGGCAGACATGTTGTCTGTATGGCCTCCTATGTCCGTCTCTGTCTACTGGAGTGCCTATGAGGGAAAGACAGAAGACATTAGATATATATACAGTATATATACACACAGAATACAAATAACAAGGAGCTTAGTAAGTCTAGTCTGGAGATGTATAATAATCAAGAAGGAAGTGGTTGGCAAAGCAGTTCTGTGTGCGTCAAAATAAAATGTATCTTGGAAAAATGAAGGCAGAATCCAGCCGAACACTGAGTCACACCAACGAAACACATTTCTGAGCTGTTCAGCACGACTGCTGTGATACGGTGATTAGTTTCATTAGGCTCAATTTGAAAATGGCTTTAACAATGAATGAATTTGTTCAAATGAATTTAGTCATACTATATGAATCTAGTAAATATAAATCAATCAATCAATCCATAACTGATGCATTTCGTAGCCTCTGCCTTACACTAGTAGTGTTGTTAATGCTAGTGTTTCTAAAAAATACGAACACCTCATTTTCTTTCTGTCACAAAGCGGATGTTGCTCCTGGCACCGCTCTGGGTGCGTTTGTTTTCTCTTTCCCAAGAAACTCTGGAAGAACAATGTCCTCTTCCCAATCTCCTTTTGTTCCCATTAAGCAATCCAGCAGGATTTCCCGCACATCAAAAGCCAGGGTCACATGATGTAAACTACAGCACAGGGGGCGGGAGAAGCCACCATTCTTCTCAGCAATGGTCTGGTTTATTTATGGTCATTAGACTAGAACATCCCAGGAATCATAAATCAGAGTCGCTTCACTCTTTCTTCACCACTGTCCTTTTATAACGTCTGTCTCTAGAAAAGTCCTCTGCTCATTCACGGCAACAAGCAGTGTGTCTTCAACTCTAAAGCAACTTCTTCCCTCCAGGCCGTGGATGGAGCTCCGACACAGATTTCACGTGTAGCAAAAATAAAATAAAATAAATCATAAAATAAATAAATTAATTAATAATAAATTAATAAATTAATCAAAAGAAAGCCCGCATTAGTCTGTTAGCATAGTGCCTGATACAAATTAACTACGGATGATTTTGCATGAACAGAGATGGAATATAGTATGTGTGCATATGCCCGACATACACAAGACCCAGATGTTCTGGTGGATCATACAAGAGCCAGATGTTGTGGTGGATCTGGATCGGGTAACAGCAGCTGATATGAGCCAGCTGTGTCAAGACATGGAAAACACCCCCCCTCCCCTCCCCTCCCCTCCAGGCCTGCCTGGCACGTGGAAGACAGATCTGAGGAAAACACACATCGACTTCCTTCTACTACAACAAAACACTGTCCTCATCCACACCAACATGTGTTATTAGACAGTTGTGGGGTTGTTTTGAAAGAGCAAGGCGTGTGCCACGGCTACAGATGATTGGCTAGTGGATACAGTCTCTGCACACCCAAGTGTGTGACAGGTGCGTCGGATGAAGATATATAGCGGAACAGAAAAATCCCGCACACCGTGCGTCAAGTGTTGATAACACTTGATGAAGGTCTCTAACCGACCGAAACGTTCATCCAAAAAATAAAAATATTTCTCCAGAGGTGTGTGGGATTTTTCTGTTCTACAGATGATTGGCTGATGATAACAGGATGCAGACAAAAACGTTAGCATGCACGCATTAGCCCGCTAACCAGCACCAAATGAATCCTTCATTAAGGTTCTGGACTCAAGCCTAAAAGTATGCGCCACTGAAGACAAGTCCCGCCGCCTACATCGAGCAGCCAATCAGGTGTCCCGGACAGTTACCGGTCCTGAATGAACACAGTGGGAGGGGCTTGCTTGGGTCCAGAGTGACCCATATGAAGAGTGCTGACAACTGTGATTCATATCATGTGGGGCTGGACACCAGGCTATGCAGGCACGCCTTTGATCTGAGAGCCAGGCCCGGGAAGGTGATCAAGTCTACACATGTGTATATAGGCTAGTACACATGCGCGTGTGCACACACACACACGCACGCGCACGCACGCACGCACACACACACACACACACACACACACACACACACACACACACACACACACACACACACACCACACACACACACACAACACACACACACACACACACACACACACACACACACACACACAGAGTGTGTAGGTGGGTGTATATGAGCCCAGCTGTTGGGCTACGGGAGAAAACAAAACAAAACTAACAGAAAAACACTGGATTACATTTCCATGTTTTTGCTGGTGTGCACACGAGAGAGAGAGATAGAGAGACACACACACACACACACACACACACACACACACTCTCTCTCACTCACACACACACACACACACACACACACACACACACACACACACACACACACACACACACACACACACACACACACACACACACACACACACACACACACAGAGTGTGTAGGTGGGTGTACAGTATATGAGCCCAGCTGTTGGGCTACGGGGGAAAACAAAACTGACAGAAAAACACTGGATTACATTTCCATGTTTTTGCTGGTGTGCACGAGAGAGAGAGAGAGAGAGAGAGAGAGAGAGAGAGAGAGAGAGACACACACACACACACACACACAGAGAGAGAGGGGGGAGGGAAGGAGGTATGGCTGGTGAAGGTATTTCCTGGAAAGCAACAGAAGCCACAGAGTGACAGACAGCAGGCAGCATGGAAGCTGGCAGGCTCATCTCTCTCTTCTGTCTTCTCTAACTGCTGGGCTCAAACATCCATCTTGTCAGAACAAAGCAGGGGGGCGGGCTTGGGGGTTGTTTTGGTTGGAGCAAGACGTGTGTGTGTGTGTGTGTGTGTGTGTGTGTGTGTGTGTGTGTGTGTGTGTGTGTGTGTGTGTCTGTGTGTGTGTGTGTGTGTGTGTGTGTGTGTGTGTGTGTGTGTGTGTGTGTGTGTGTGTGTGTGTGCGTGTGTGAGAGTGATTCACTGGTAAACAGGAAGGGCCCCTGTGGTTGTCAGTTGAGGAAAAATAAACCTTTGGTCTGCCAACTAGTACCATTAATACTCAAAACAGCTCAACTCACACACACTGCATATTTTACACTATGTGTGACCTAGAAACAAAAATGGCAGGAGGTTTGACGTCAAATGGGGCATTTCATTGGAAAATGAAGGTTAGAGTTCGGGTTGGACTGGGATCTGGGTCAATGTCCCCGAGCCAGAAATAACAGCTAAGTGGTTGGACTGTTAGAAGTTCGGTCTTCTTGTCTCGTGTTTTTACAACACACCCACTGCTGGAAGGAGCTCCAGTTGAAAAAAGTGAGTCTTGAAAGGAAACCTGTGAGGAGCTGAAAGACTCGCACAGAGGATTCCCCTTTCCCAGCTCTACACACACACACACACACACACACACACACACACACACACACACACACACACACACACACACACACACACACACACACACACACACACACACATCCATACGTGCACCAGTTTGCAGTTTGCACAAACACACTTATGTACAAAGTCCTTCTGTGCTAATTAAAGCTAGCCAAAACGTAGCCAATTTCCTGTGTCAAAAAGCACGGACGCTGCAGGGAGAAGCACAGAGGAGAACCCCAGAGGAGAACCCCAGAGGAGAACCCCAGAGGAGAACCACAGAGGAGAACCCCAGAGGAGAACCCCAGAGGAGAACCCCAGAGGAGAACCCCAGAGGAGAACCACAGAGGAGAACCCCAGAGGAGAACCCCAGAGGAGAACCCCAGAGGAGAACCCCAGAGGAGAACCACAGAGGAGAACCCCAGAGGAGAACCACAGAGGAGTAGAGCTGCTCTAACAAGGGGGAACACCGATGGGGACGGACCCAGTGGGGTCAGAGGCTCAACCATAGATCTTCTATTACTAAAGATGGTTCACCACAGGCGTTGCAGCAAGTCTCTTAAATGCAAAACGGTCATGTGGTCACCTCTCCCCCAATCTGGGAACCCATCGGTTAAACAAAAAAAACTTTTTTCTTCTCTAACCCCTGGGGGCAGCAGCCCCGTTTCAATGTGGTGCAACAGGAAGTCAAGAAAATCCCTTTCCCCTCCCTGCAAGCTCTGCCATTGGCTCCAACTGACCGGCTCCGCCCATTAATGCATTTCTTTTCCGCTCCGTGCGTGTCACTCTCAAATCTGTCCGTCGCTATGACCAGACGTCCCCGATTTTCGGGGACAGTCCCCGATTTCGGTGCTCTGTCCCCGGCTGGAGCTGTCCCCGAAAATGTCCCCGATTTTGGCCACAAAGTCAAATAATAATACTGGCAAGAAACTCAATAACAGAGCATTTGCGGCACCACAAAAGCCTGTCGTTGTGCTTGTGCACGTTGTGCAAAGTGCTGCCTGTGTGTGACAGAGTAGATCACAGAGTAGATGTTCTCCCTCTGCCCGTGCCGTGGTTTTCCCAGGACCCAGCCGCCCGCAACTGCAGCCCCAGAGGTGGCGAACGAGAGGCGGGGTCTGCTTGCTGCTTTTGCTACCGTCCTTGTTTACCGGACCCCATTCAGCGGGTTATCCATCCCAGTTGTTTTGAATAATTAAAAGTACAGTACCTGGTAAGTAAGTGCAGTAAATAACTCAAAACGTTTTTGCAGAGAAGTCAGTAACGTTTTTATGTACACCAAACTCCATTGAAAAAAATGTCAATTAATGATGGATCATTGTTATCTAGTCATTAGCCTACTGTTCCCTAAATTGGCCTTCAGCCATCAAAACTTTGATAACCCCTGGTTTAAATTAACACAATTATGGTCATATTTATCTCTAGATTACAATTTTAATCATTAAAATTGCCTTTTAATATTAACATGATTTTTTTTTATTATTTTGTCAACATTTAATATTAAATTAGCAGTTAATATGGTCATGTGGCCATTGAATACTTGAAACTGGTGAGCGACACCCTAAACTCAAGGAAAGTGTTTACTGAGGTAATAAATCACTACTGTAGGCTAATGTTTTTGTTTTGTGTAAATAAATTATCCACCAGTTGGTGAGGTCAAAGAGAGAAGTTGTCCCTCTCTATGTTCCTGCCACTCTACACAATACACCAGTTTTTCCCATGAATTACCTAGGCCGTCTAATTTGTGGTAAAATGTGCCAGATAACTAGTAACCATTGTAAACTGCTTCTTTTTCAATTGTTTCAAAATCACAAAGTTCTTCATAGATCTAGCCCCTTACTTTTGCTCTCATCAAGTGCACCAGATTGATGCATTTTACTGTAAAATGTCCCCGATTTTCATTTCAGAAATCTGGTCACCTTAAAACACACACTATTCACGTTCACTTCATTTTGATCAGGTGAAGCGCAGCATGCGTGGGAGCGCCGTTACACCCCTTTTGACGGAGCCTGCCGACAGATTTTCGATGCAAGTGGAAAGTCCGTAGTGTCTCGAGAGATGACCTCTCCCCAAGTCTCGTTACTCCACGTGGAGCTCTAATGTTAGTCTCCCACTTCATAAGACCTGGCTACACAGACGTGGTTTGATCCGCTAACCAGATTCCATGATAACCATGAACTCACATTTTTTTTACCAAGCACTTTTTAAAATCAATGTTAAAGGTGAAATATGTTGGAGTGCGTTGGTTTGGTTTCATGATACAGACCAGTTGTGCATCTGGCCTCGCTACTTTCTCCTTGAAATATTGCATTTTTGGTTGGCTCCATGTCTCCTCCTTCACTCGCTGCGATGCATCTCTTATCTGTGTGCCTGCTGCTCTCTTAACTCCAACAATATGTCAGCAGAACATTCCACCTCCAGTCTGTCAGTCTTATCTATCTAGCCTCAGGTTAGACGAGCTAACTGACATAGCGCAGTGGTTCTCTCAACCTTTATTGAGCCGCGACCCCCAAAAAACCTTAGGCTGGGGTTTGCAACCAACTCACACGGAGTTCACTCACTCACTGACATCTTTTATACAGTTTATATATAGTTTATATAGCTTTATAATACAGTACATCATTGGTATGGGAGATTTAATCATGATGGGAGAAAAAAATATATTTTTTTTTTACCCCCAGCGTGAGAACCACTGACATAGTGGTCATTGAGGCTGGCCTATTTGCGATGTTTTGCTTGGTAACAACATTTCAAGAAACACATTTAGATATCCACTATTTGACGGGTGTTACTTTCCCACCCTGCAGACTGTGGGGGAAATGAATGGTGTAAAGCTGTGTTCACACCGAGATATTTATTTTTCGCTCTGTCGCTTGATTCAACCCTTTGGAATCGCTCCGTCGCTCTGTTTAAATCGTTCATCAACAGGCACACGGACATGTGGGGGCTATAACGTTACGCAATGTCATGATGTTTGTCCACTACGAGCCACCGTAGATGTTTACAAGCTAAGCCTATCAGCGTGCTCCTAATGCGAGCTCCATACCGGTAGTACTAGTCTGGGCACCTTTCACCCCGCTTTTTGTCATGCGGGCGTAAACCACGGAACCAGAATGAACACCGGAAGGAAGTGCGCCAAAAAACGTCTTTGTTGCCGTTAGCTTGACGTCTCTTTCCTCGATTAATTGTCTGATGCAAAGCTTCTGTATTGGCTTAAAAGATGTGAGATTGTGAATCCGCAATGTTTCTACAAGAACTTCTTCAAAAACTTTGTTCGGTACGTCCATCTTTTGTTTTGTTGTTTGCCGTTCTGATACGTTGTGTCTAATTGTCAAGTTAACGTAAAAGTTGACGAGCTATATCCGCTGTTACTTCCTGTCTAGGGCGGGCTCTAGGCCGGAACCAGGCAGGGTGACAAAATCAATTGTGAACGGAGGCCAGGCTCTTTCTCGCCGAGAAGAGCCTGGTGACGCGAGGTTAGGTAGTACAGACTTCACTTCATGTCAGCTGTCAGCCTGTCAATGCGGTTTGTTGCCACACAATAAACCAGCGGTTTGTTCCAAGCCAGTGTGATCCTTGACTCGCTCTCACACGGCAGCCAATCAGCGTTGAACAGCGAGCGACTGATGCCAGCGTATTTTTGCTCGAGTTGGGATATTTCATCTGGGGCGACGAGCGTATTTTCTCCCCATCGCTCTGTCTCTGTCGCTCGGACGCCCAGCGATTTTTCTCCCGGGCGAAATTGCTCGTTTGCATTGACTTTGTATGTAAACTCGATGCCAGCGAAAAACCTTAATAGGTCGGTGTGAACGCAGCTTTACACATCTCATATTCTATATCAGCTTAGTAGGGGTGCACCGATCACGTTTTTTGCCACCGATCACCGATTGCCGATCACCTATGAGAAATATCTGCCCAACCGATCATCGACCGATCACCGATTACCGATTACCGATCACCGATATATATATATATATTTATTTTATATTTTGTAGGCTAAAGGAAACTGCCAACATGAGACAGATGGGAGTTCAACCGTTTAGTTGTCAGTTCTCTTCAGTACAGTACAGCAGTATAGGCTTTTTACAGCATTATGACAGGAATAGTAGGATTGTGTGTGGTCTGGAAAAAGGAGGCAATAAAATATACAAACAGGTCAGTAACCAAGCTTGCTGTTATATAGGCCAATTATAGTGATAATTAACAACTAATAATATATAAATGATAATTAGGTAAACTGTAAGTCAGTTACTCTTAAACACCAGTCTTGAACCATGACTAAAGCCAAAGAGCTCCCACTCATAGAACCGGGGTTATGCACAATAACCGTCATACATTGGGATCCGCATCGAACGAACATCAAAACGACCCGCCCATCGAGGCCGAGTTACAGTGTTATAATTAGCAGCACTATGAGTGCGATCTACATAATGGTGACAGGGTTACATGACGGGAGAAACAACAGAATCACAAGCTACACACGAGCTAAACTCCATCTGAGTAGTGGCATTAATTAGCGCATCCGTCTGAATGGAGCGCACATCCACATAGCAGCACACTTTCGCTTCCTTCAAAGTGCCCGCGGGAACATCAATGCTTGCGTGGAAATTGTCTGTGTGTGCGCGTGCACTACCCCGACTACCACGTTAATCTGGGACTTTAATACACACGGATTTAACAGCATGCAAATGCCTCGGTAGGCGGGAGGACTGGAGGTAACTTCTCTGCTGAGTCTGCTGTAATCACCAGCTGATTTGTGTGATTCAAAGACGCAAGAGGTGTGTTGACAGTCTGGTGCGGTGTGTGCATGGAGGCGAGTACACTGATGAAAGCAAAGCGTGTGCTTTGCAACACAATGATATAAACGTTAGAGCACAATATGAAAGTTAAACGATAGACATTGAAGACATGAAAATGGGCTGCCTCATGTTTCTCACGTGCAGCATGATCGGCTATGCGATCGGCAAAATTAAAGGAATATCGGAAACAGCAGATCACATATTTGAGGTCCAAATCGGCCGATACAGATTGCGTGCAGATCGATCGGTGCACCCCTACAGCTTAGCATCATTTACTGTTACAGATAATAGAAGGCATTATGTGAGGATCGTTAGTGAAACGTGACCTCCCCCTCCCCCCCAAACACACATGCCATACACACACTCTGTTTCACATTTTTTGATGAGGGGGTGGAGGGGTCTAGACGCAGTGAATCGCTTCCCACACAGATCATAGAGAGGCAAAGTGAACGTGACTTCCTGCTTCAGCACTGTACCAGAGATTTTCTTCCGCAATTTATTTTCCCATAGAGACAGTCCGCATGCCTGGGAACGCCCATACAGGCTCTAGGAACGCCCACAATAGACGCTGGGTTAGCCTGGGGGCGGGGTCAGGGTGGGGTAAATTCCCCCGTTCTATCCATTCAGCAAAGTTAGAATTCAGCTGATAGCCCAGCCCAGGCAGACACGATCGGGGATTTAACCACCGCAGTAAACGCACATCTGAGCAGACGTCTTGTGTTCTGCTCCAGAACCCTCAAACCTGTAGTTTAGAGCCGCAGCACCGTCTTTTGGTGAGTCAGCCCGTGAGATATATGGGCGGTTTTACCCCACTCGCGCGCCAGCCGTTTAACATTTTGTGGGCGTTCTCAGACATGCGGACTGTCTATGACGAGACGTGGCCTCAACCTATAGACATTTCGTAAAATGCGTATAAAAAATAGTCTTACTTGGTCAAACCAAACGGTTCAGCTATATTTAGACTCGGGAGAGACCACAATAACGTTTCACTCAGACCAAAAAAAAAAAAAAACATTTAAAAAACATTTTCTTTAAACCCGCAATTTTTTTTACGTTTTGGTGCGAGTGAAATGTTATGCGATCTCTCCTGTTTCTAAATATATCTGAACCTTTTGGTTCAGATAAGCCTTTTAGGAAATGTCTATGGGGAAAATAAATGGCGGATGAAAATCTCTGGTACAGTGCTGAAGCAGGAAGTGACGTTCACTTTGGCTCTCTGGAACAGTTCACACAAAAATTTAAATTCAGTCATTATCTGCTCACCCCCCTGCTGGTGGAAGACAAAACATTTGTAGAGTTTTCCAGGGAAACAGTGACATCATTCTCCTAAACAACTGAAGTGAATGGTGGCCTACTTTCAAACGTAAAGACAAAGGGGGGGGGGGGGGGGGGAATGTCTCCATCTGGCATGAGCCAAGTCTCCAGAAGCCCGGACAGAACATGCCAAGTCTCCAGAAGCCCGGACAGAACACGCCAAGTCTCCAGAAGCCCGGACAGAACACGCCAAGTCTCCAGAAGCCCGGACAGAACACGCCATGTCTCCAGAAGCCCGGACAGAACACGCCAAGTCTCCAGAAGCCCGGACAGAACACGCCAAGTCTCCAGAAGCCCGGACAGAACACGCCAAGTCTCCAGAAGCCCGGACAGAACACGCCAAGTCTCCAGAAGCCCCGGACAGAACACGCCAAGTCTCCAGAAGCCCGGACAGAACATGCCAAGTCTCCAGAAGCCCGGACAAAACATGCCAAGTCTCCAGAAGCCCGGACAGAACATGCCAAGTCTCCAGAAGCCCCGGACAGAACACGCCAAGTCTCCAGAAGCCCCAACAGAACATGCCAAGTCTCCAGAAGCCCGGACAGAACATGCCAAGTCTCCAGAAGCCCGGACAGAACATGCCAAGTCTCCAGAAGCCCGGACAGAACATGCCAAGTTGATTGGAAAAGACGTGATTTACGCCCTGTGTTCAGCTGACATCTTCACTGTAGACGTGAGCTGAAAGTCCCATTTTCACTTTCACTTTAAGCTCAGCGAACGATACTATCTGGTTAATGCGGGAGAAGAAGAATGTTATTGATACAAATTCCATTCTACAACGGCTACAGTGAGGATTTCAGATCCTTTTAGGATTTCTGAAGCGTTTTTCTGAAAATCAGGATTTGAAAAGAAAAATCTCAATTACGCTTCAAACAAATCCTAAAAGGGTCCTCTCCCGGGTCTTAGGACTCAGCCCGGCGGTAGTGGTACTCTATATATGTCCATTCAATGCTTAAGGCTACACGGCTACATGGCTACATGCTCAAACCTGTCTGCTGCTAAGACGTGAAGAAACTTGGCCCTGATCTGGAAATTCATTGTGAAACCGAAGGGCACACACAACATTATTTCACTAATTATCAATCATTCAAAAATAATGAACGTGCTAGGTTTCATCTGTAAGATATATAGATTTGTAAGTGACAGAGATTCCACAGTTGATCCTTCTAAAAATAGTTTAGTCCAGTGGTTCTCAAATGGGGGTCCGGGGGCCCCCAGGGGTCCGTGGCACTTTGCCAGGGGGTCTGCGAAAGGTTTTCAGGAAAATAAAAATATAACTTATTTTTTTTTGCAAAAGCTTCATAGTTCAATGAAAATATTGTATGCTTTAAATCTAAAATGGTTCATGGATTACATTCTAATCTAACAAACATATCAATTTAAAAGTCAAGCACATTACGTGCAAACAACTAAGCTTAGCCCAAAATCACAAATCAGAATGAGGGGGTCCTCGGTATATTTTCTATCTTGTAAGGGGTCCTTGGCTGAAAAACATTTGAGAACCTCTGTCGGTACAGATGTCAGAGTTTGTGCAGTTTGTTTTTGTTGTTCTCAGATATCTGATCTACATCCACTCACAAACACACTCACATAAAACACATAGAAATGAGGATGGAGAAGGAAACACAGCGATGGGAGGTCATTCAACCCAATGTGTGTGAGCTCTGCTCTCCCGTCTGTTCTTCTCATTATGATCCTGTTGTTTTATAACCTCTTCACACACATGCTCACCCCAAACTAAACTAGCTCCAGACCTTCACCCCAGGGCAGGGAGTCATTCCCAGGTCCTGCCCCAGAGAGGGGGAGACGCAGCTGGGGTGGAAATGTCAAAATCCCCCCCACCCTCCCCATCCCCTACAAAACAAAACACCTGTCTTCTTCACTGCATCATTCATTCTCCAGGGTGAATTACACCAAACAGCAGTATTTATGAACTGGAATTCCAAGTCCATCTCAATAAGTTCAAGAGTCAACACTACATTAGTTGTAAAATAAAAACAAAAACGCATGTGATGAAAGTGCTAGTCCACGCCCGAAACATGTAATATATTATGATGTAGGCTGAATAATATAACATGATGATTAGTGTAGAATACAAATGTGTTACAAGACCACTACACCTCTTGTATTATGAATCTAAACTAGGCCTACAGAGTAGGAATTTAGCCAGGGGCAAGGGCAGAAATGCCCCCAAGAAATCTCAGATTGCCCCTAAAAACCATGATCCAGGGGCGAAAATTGCCCCCAATATTTTGATATTTTTTTATTTTCATTCAATTCATTTAATTTCCATCCTTAACTCATTGAGTGCCAGCCACTTTTGGAGAACGGACGCTCCCAGTGCCAGAGTTTCAGAGCGTTTTCAGTGATTTCTCGAGGCCCACAGAATATTGTGTGATATTACTATGTAAACACCGAACACGCACAAAGAACGATGAGACTCTCTTCTATCATCTGCAAAAAAAAGTTTATTGATCCCATTTTCCGTTCTTTAGTTATCAGCCGGAGAAGATAGGCTGTTTTGAGCAAAAAGACACTTTTCAAATTAGAAGCCGATTATTCCGCCTTTTGTGAAATGCAGCATTTCAAGCACATTCACTGAGTCTGAAGATAATATTTTCTGATGTAGTGACGTGGTGTAGTTGTGTGGTGCCTGTGTGCCCCACCCCCCTCTCCCCCCCCCCTCAGCTGCAAACTCCTCCCCACACTAACACACAGCCTAACACGCACCCAGTCTATTTTCGGAGCGCTCCGTTTTTTTGCGCCGGCTCCCAGCGCGACAAGGAAATGCCAAACCGGACTGCAGGGAAAGGTTTGGCCCTTCGGCGTCGGGTGCTGCCTTTCTGGCGGCTAATCGTGTGAAGAAACTATGCAGACAGACAGACAGAGGCAGAGGGGCTCAGTCGTGTGCTCTGGCTGCAGCATGAGCGGTTTCTCTTTGATCACGGGCGTTTTTCCTGCTGTTTTCGGACCTTCCTCTAATCTGGAGAGCACTGTCGCCACCTAATGGGTCGGTAAAATAGGTTATACACATTCAACATGCCCCAAAATTTTACAGGAGATATATTAAGCTTTGATCCACGTCCCACCGTCAAAAAACGCAATTGACGACAATCGTCGTCATTGGCACTCTACGTCACTAAAGCAATTGACGACGATTGTCGTCATTGGCACTCAATGAGTTAACACACACTCAGCACCTGCAAGCTGGTTGGCAGAAGACAACGATGAAGAACACACTCAGACAAACAGCGCTGTTGTTCACACTACACTTGAGCAACTTTATGCCCCCCAAAAATTTTGTAAATGCCCCCAGTTTTTAGACAGTGGTGGGCAAAAGTTGCCCCCAAAATATTTTTTAAAATGTCCTACACTGGGTCTACAGCGCTGGGCATTCGACCGTAATTCTCTGGACGAATGTGTTGTTGTTGCTGCGGTGCACAAAAATATATGTATGAAAATCAAAGCCGTGGTCAAACCACACTGGGAAAAAAGGAAAAGAGGAGGGAAAGGCAGTTTTGAGAAACGCTCTCTCAAAACGAACCTCCTCACCCCCGACGTCGGCATCCCCCATTCCTGAGCTCTTCCCTCGTCTCTGATGGGGTTTCCTGTGGGTCATCTCTCACCACATGAAATGCCTGTTTATGTGCTGCCCCTAAGATCTTACCACTTTCAGACAGGCACGGTTCTGGTTCTGGCTCTGGTTCCGTTCTGGAGTCTCAGAACCTTGGTGCTTTCTGGCGAACCAGCCCGCGTTCACACCAGTTTAAGCGGAACCAAAGTGGGAGGACATTATTCGGTAGTCCTCCTTCAGTTTTTTTTACTTTATTAATTATTTGGTCTGGCGTTCGAGTGAACCCAGCCTTGGCCATCTCTTCCGCAAGTTCGGCATACGACTTGCTCTTTCTTGTACTGCTTTCTAGCTTTTCTTGAAATTCGGTAGATGCCCAAATCACCACTAAACATTTGGTTTCCTCAGCAGACCACTGCAAATTATTTTTCTCCATGTTGTCACTGCCTTCTTCTCCTTCCTGCTCGTTTTCACAGCCTAGAATGAGACACGCCCACTGATGATGTCACGGTTCCCAAGGGAAAAAAAAAAAAAAAATGGTTCCACTGAGAACCAACTTTTCAGGTTCCGACCCAATTATTTTTTCAGTCTGAACGCGCCGGCCGGTTCAAATTTGGGTTCAGGAACCGGAACCGGCACGGAGCCCTGCCGGTGTGAAAGCCCTATAGCGTGTCAACTGCGTTCCGTTTCGCCCTACTTTTGGATGGGTGTGTCTCTCTGCAAGAGTTTTTGCCCTAGAAGAAGAAACCCAAGCAGCAGTGACATCACACACATGCACAGCACAAACATACATTATCTTGATTGACAAGCGAAGGAGTTGTCTTTCGTCGCCCCTCCCCCAGCTACAAAAACATATATGCACTGCCCAGCGCCCACACAAACACCCACATGCACACACACACCTTTTACTCCAAGCCAAATCCCACAGCGCCTCAGTAAAACCGGTTATACTATAAACTACACATGGCACCATACCTCCATGGAGTTGAGGTCTAAATTAAGACTCAGGAACAGAGTAAGTGTTCATATTTAAACTCTCAAAGCTATAATCTCCCAAATAAGGTGCCTCACTACACCCAATTAGACAGAGAGTTACTGTGTGTTGTTGCACCCAGCCTACTTTTGCCAACAGTTTAACTGCCTTGCCACAGAAAAACTTTCTGTCCATCGACAAAATATATGTGTGTAAAAGTTAAGGTGGAACGGGAAACTGACAGTCACCGAGAGGCACTTTGATTTCAGTTAAAATGTGTCTCTAAAATAGAAACTATTTCGTTAAAACAACACTGTGTGTTTTTGCTTTGAACATCACGAAGCACTTCAGACGTCTTGTTATTACTACAAATTTCAGACATGAAATTAAATAAATGATCTTATAAATGAATGGCTGGTCGCCCTTATTATCCAGGATGAGTTTCACTAAGAGCATCAGCAAAAAGGGCCAATAACTTTGAATGTCATAACTGCAGGCTTTCCACATGAAGCCATGAGCTGAAGTGTTGGTTGAGACAGTGTGGTTTATATATACTGTATATATATATATATATATATATATATATATATATATATATATATATATATATATACAGCATGGTCACTGAGTCCACGCCAAACATTTCCACACCATTCCAGCCAATCCGTTCGCCTGCTTCTGAAAATCAGTGCACGCGAGTGTGTGTTGTTAAGTTTTACAGGTAAAGGAATCCAGCTTTATGATCTGTTAATGATGTCTGGGCTTGTTGTGGTAGGCCCGCTGCCAGTGCCAGCTTCCTGATAGTGGCAATCTGGGTGCTGGCCAAATGGTGGGTATTCTGAAGATCACATTGTGGAGACAGACTTAAAAGAACTTGCACACAAATCTCCCATTGATCAGAGAGTGTGTGGGAGAGAGAGGATCAGAGAGTGTGTGGGAGAGAGAGAGAGAGAGAGAGAGAGAGAGAGAGAGAGGGATTCTGGCTGCACATCTCTCCGTTCCCTCCTTGACTGGAGGATCTGTCCTTGGGTTTGTGCAGCTGGATTCTGACGGGATGACAAAAGTGATCCGATTTCTGCACATTACTGAAATAATGAATAATGAATAGAGATGTCCTGACAAAAGGAAAGAAAATGGCATGTGTAACTGTGATAGGGAGGCAACGTGAACGTCACTTCCTGCTTCAGCACTGTACCAGAGATTTTCTTCCGCAATTTATTTTCCCATAGACATTTCGTAAAATGCGTATAAAAATAGTTTCACTTGGTCAAACCAAACGGTTCAGCTATATTTAGAATCGGGAGAGACCATAGAACATTTCACTCGGACCAAAACTTAAAAAAAGAAAAATTGAAAAAAAAAAATTTTTTTTTTTACGTTTTGGTCTGAGTGAAATGTTATGCGATCTCTCCCGTTTCTAAATATATCTACGGTAAACCGTTTGGTTTGAACAAGTAAAACTCATTTTATACGCACCGGTAAGACTGTCTTTCAGAGACTGTGGCATGCTCAAATTTTGAGCTAGGTCAAAGGTCGGCATAGCATTTGAAAGGAGACAACCTAAGGTTTCCAATGGGGCCAAGTGTGTCATGCTAGCTTGTCGGGAAGGGGGCTAAATAACTAAAGATTCAAAGTCAGACCAAATTTTGGCGAGGGAAAAACGGCCATCACCATTTTCCAAATGGACCCTTGACCTGTCACCTCCATATATGTGAATGGAAATGGGTTATATGTACCCACAAGCCTACCCTGTACAGACATGCCAAATTTATGCTCATCTCATGCAGTTTTGGGCAAGAACCATGCCGTTTCTTGCATGCAGTACAAATGTGTCATTTCCGCCTATTGTAAAAATGGTGTATTTGACAATTTCCCGCATACTGGGGGTTCTTAAACACTCGTGAAATTGCATAAATTGGGTATGACTGGACAGCTGAGCCAACTACTAAAGAGGGAGAAACGATAGTGAAATGAACTACTACTACCAGCCATAGTATGGAACTGGATTTCAGCTGAACAAACCTTTAGCTGGTACAACATTAGAGAAGTGCAACTGTGTGTACTGCGTCCGCAGTGACCACACGATGGCATCGCCCACTGGCTAGTGGCTAAGCATGGCTTTATTGAGTAAGATGTCTCACAAAGTGTCAGATCCTCCAGACAGGAAGTGGGTTCAAAACCCACAACGTCTGCAATGTCCAGTTGAGAAAGACTGACGAAGACAAACTTCTACAAAAGCTTGTTAGTTGCTATTACACTCCATCTGTAAGACTGCTTATAATGGGATTGAGCGGTTGAAACGGTGCTTGGTGCATTACCACTGTGACCTAGTCTCAACACCAGACCCATGAGAGTTCTTATGCTGATACACTACTGTTACTGCATGCTGCAGATCTCTCTGGGTCTGGGACACTGCTAGCTCCAAACTGCTGTTAGCCAGTGATTGGTTCCCATGAAATCCCATGAAGAACTTTACCGCCCACCTAACCTGACTCTGTTGACTTTTGAAAAATAACCACTCTCTCATTGGTGCTACAACCTGTCAGTCATTCAATTTCGACCCCTAGACCCACCCTCAAAACAGCACTGGGGGCTGCGATGTGTCACAGACTGAGACTCATTTATGTAGCATGCGGAGCGCAGCGATTCAACATGAGTCTGGGGAGAGACTACCAGTGACCTATTCCAGAGCATCTATATCAGGGGTGGGTAACTGGGGCCCGCGGGCCGCATGTGGCCCCCGACCTCACTCAGTGTGGCCCCTGGGTCAATTTAAAAACATTATTTTAGGCGGACGTTTTTTGGTTAGGTACCGTTAGACCACCAAAATCTGTGTTTTTATTTTACTGTACAACCCAGAACATGGCGCTAATGGCATTAGCATTGTCCATCCACATACTGTTTAACGTTAGCATTTGAGCTAATGCTATTGAACAAACTATATCCAGGATGCACATTGCACATGCAACATTACTAATCTGATTAATATCACATATTTGGGTGATGTACCCACTACCCCCATCAAATTGCTGTAGCGGGCTGTTTTAAAGCTAGAGCAAAGTTTCTGGTGTCATCTGAATGGAAGAATTAGTCAATTTGAATATGAAAAAATATAAATGTTGGTATAATAAACTTGGATGACCAGTCCTTTTCATCAAATTAGTAGCTATAATTGGGAGTGATGGTGTTACAGTAGTAGGCTACTGGTGGAAGTGCACGCTCACAATCTGGCCCTCTGGTAGCGAGGACATTTTTTTGTGGCCCTCTCTATCATCAAAGTTGCCCATCCCTGATCTATATCTCCGGGCCTTATTGTGATCTGCAGCAGATTGAGCGGTGCACCACCCCCACTCTTAACAATATCAACCCACCTGAGCAAACAGGGCAGGCTTGGCTTTCAAAAGGAGATGGTGGAACAAAGCAGACTGCCTGCCTGGCCTTACACTCCATTCCCCTCTTCAGTCTGACCTGACCTCCACTCTAACCCATTTCCATGCGGGAAATCCCAGAAGGGAATTCGCTTTTCTCCTAACCAATCACTAGAGACCAACAACGTACCCGCCTATAATATTAAATAATAATAAATAACATAATTAATATAATGAATCTAATCCAGTGCAGAGAAGGCAAAAAAACAACAACGTCTCCCCTTTGTATCAATGCCTTCACAGCAGAGTGTTGTTCAGATTTCAAAATAATTGGTACTTTTAACGATCGATTTAGAACAGCCTCGATAGCAGCGTCTATCTGGTCTAATAGCGGTCGCCACTATTGCTGTTGTTAGGTCTGGCGCACACTTGACAAAAGCTTGACAACGGCGTTAGTCCCGCCTTTTGCGCCATTTAATTGCCACTGATTGGCTAATCGTGAGTCCCCCTCGCTGCTCATTGGACCAATATTTTCCCCCACAATAGACCAAATCAGCGGGATGTTTACATTTACTTCCGGGTACCCCTGAGGTCCACACATTATAATGGCGGTGGACGGCACAAACTGACATGTTGAAGACAAAAACAGACAAAGAAGACAAAAATGGTTCGTCCGTGTTGTGTTGTTGTTTAATATCATTCATAACAACACTTTCACTAACGTTAGTGGAGACCAGACTAGCTAATTTACCTGTTGGACCAGACTAGAGTAGACTTGAAGCTAAATTAAATTGACCTGGCGTCAGTAGCTCTGTCTGTACCAGGCTCTTTCTCGCCGAGAAGAGCCTGGTGACGCGAGGTTACTCTGTCTGTAACGTAAAAAAACAGCGAGTTTGACAGACAAACAAACTTTATTAGCTAGCTAATACTACATAAAACAAACACAGAAGAAAGGCTAGATACGTCGGACAAGCATGTTTACCAACCGTTTAACCATTTAAATTGAAAGTAGTCGGCCGAAAACAGCGAGAGGGTTTGACAGCATTTATTTGACAACACGCACATTTAAACCTGCCGCCTTCCCCAAGTGGTACCCGGAAGTAAATTTGTTTACATGGTGACGTCACGGTGATTTGGTCTATTAGAGCCGTGTATATATAGAAGAGCCGCAACATCTCCATTCACGCCAATGGACCAGTTCCAGGAAGTAAGGTCCTGGATTAAGCAGCACTGTCGAGTTGCAGCAAAATGGACAGTTTGTGTTGTACTTTGAAAGTGTGTGTGTTTTTTAAATCAAAGTGTACATTATCAGCTTTATTTTAGCATTCAAAAGTAGCGCAAGCCTCCTTCCTGGGCTGTTCATTGGCTAATGAGTCACGCATTTTGGACCTCCGCTGAGCGACGCCACTCTCTTACTAGACTGCTCTGTTCACAACATGAGAAATGCTGTTGCGTGTCACGATGTCAGACCAGAAGCAGGCAGCTCGGTGGAGAGGGGGGTGGATCGGAAGGTCTGGCCTTCTGAGCACTTCTTAAATTCCTGACCTGTGACTCAGGTTTGAGGTAACAACACTCTGCTCAGCTCCCCACACTGAGCACTGAGCACTGAGCACTGAGCACTGAGCACTCATCACTAAGCACATTAGCAGATTTCTGAGGAGATTGCAAAAGCAGGGCATTGGCTGGGAAACTGGGGGAAATAACTTCTACTCTTTGTCATATGCTTCTCCCATAGAAAGGAAGAAGAGGGGATATGACGTGAGACTAATGATAGGTAACTACTTTACAGCTTGCATGAGTGAGAAGAACCCCCACCAAATGCCTAGCAGCTAAAACCCCTACTGCCAAGAGAGATGGATTACAACATCTAATTACCATGCAAACAATAGACTACACACCAATCCGTGAGTTAGAATCATCCACGGGACAAAGAGAGCCGAGTCTTCCCGAGTCACAGAGTGACGGACGCTCTCTCCGACACCATTGTAGACAACTGGATTTCAATGGCGAGGTGAAATATCACACCGCTCGCGTTACACAAATGCTTCGGGATATGAGAGTATTGGTGACATGCCCAATAGAGAGCCGCAGGGATGACGTATTTTTGTAGGCTGAATGCGGAAGTCCCGAACTTCCTGGTTCAACACTGTTTCTGTCTATGGGATTTTTGAATGGGTTTTTGCCGCGATGCTTCAAATAAGGTCTCTGGGCAACGCAAGATTAATCAAACGCGAACCAGAGTTCCGTCGGATAATCTTCACACATGAGGACCACTTTCATGAGTTTTGTAGCGTAAATGCGAGCCCTAGAAGTAAAATGCTCGAGCTAAGCTAATCCAGAACTACACACTGTCGCATAGGCTTCCACGTCACGTCAGCACTCAACCTGGACTGTTGTTGATGTGTGCACTGATTACCCCGGGCTGAACGGGGCTGAACCAGGTGAGGGAAAGAGAATTTCCGTGTTCGCCCTTTGAAGTGGTGACGTTATTGACGTATATATCCCCATCGACTCAAAAGTGTAGTCTCATTTAGCCGTTTGCTAGCTAGCCACCCTTTTAACGGCACATAAAAGCTTCAAAACTCATAAAAGTGGTCTTCATGTGTGAAGATGATGTTACTACTATCTGGTTCGCGTTTGATTAAGCCAGCGTTGTCCAGAGAGATTATTAGAAGCATCGCGCCAAAAACCCATTCAAAACTCCCATAGGCAAAAACTGTGTTGAACCAGGGCTGTTAGCATCGATGATTTCCGGACTCGTTACTGCGGCTCTCTATTGGCTTACTCCAAGTGATGATTCCGCGTCCATTACTTAAGTTATTGTAGCTCATCCTTTCATTCATTCATATCCAGCAAGAGACTGAGACATGATCGATTGGGTTCCACATCGCTATACATTAGAGCCCGACCGATATATCTGTCCACCGATATTATCGGCCCATATCCGATATATCGGTATCGGCCGATATGTTGGCCGATATGCCGATATTTTCTTATTTTGTCTTTTAAGTCATAGACAACATGTTGTGTATATTTGATATTTTTTCTTAATTCAAGTTATATTTTATATTTGTTCTATTTGTGTTTTTGTATTTATAGTTATTTATAATGATTAAATCCCCAGTTCAGTTGACTGTTTCATTGCATTGATGTCATTTTGGACAATAAAGCTGATTGATAAGCTGTAAAATATCCTGCCTACATTACATATCTCAAGTCATGTCAAGTCATATCTTTGTCAATTGTTTGATATTTGAGGGATCATTGCGAAAACATTGTGTAATATAATGTGTATATTTAATATAAGAATATCGGCCGATATATCGATATCGGAATTGTTTTACTCCCTAATATCCTAGTATCGGCATCAGAAATCCAGTATCGGTCAGGCTCTACTATACATGTAGCTCTTTGACAGCTTAGCTATATTCTTCTGTCACTTTTCTGGCTGACTTGATATCCGCATCAACATCCCATCCAGCACAGCCAAGTAGCCTGTAACATAGCCTAACAAAACATAACACCCTCTGGTCATGATTTATGAGAGTAATATGGAGCATTCATCCGGAATACTGTGTGCGATCCTCGCTTGTTCTGACTGGCTGTATACTAAAAGGATTGTCATTTCATCACATTTGTTAATTTAGTACAATTGTGTGCTGTCTCAAACTACACACTAGACTTTGCCGACAATGACATTATCCTTCTTGAGACTTTCAGTCACACCAAAATGCTATTGTAAAATACCCAATAAACACAACAGCAAGTATAGTCACAGGCAATAGATCACATAATACATCAACACATCTGTGACTGCATAACAACTGTGACCCATTGCTAGCATTAAATAACCAAGTCTGCTTTATGTTGCTTAGCAACTACTATACTTTGTTTAGCTACTTTTCAGGAACTATATTGCTTGGCGGAAGAATAACATTTAATTAATTTGCTCATAACAATAAATTATGTAGGCTACTGAATATTTGCGTGTTACTTTTTAATACGATGGATTATTATGGCCGCCGCCGTCTTATTTCCACATTCTTATTCCAACAACTGATTCCAGCGGTATCTGGGGCATTTAGAGCTGGAATTAAATTGAACAAATCAAACCTTGTGCTTCTTGGTGGACTTAAGTGGTTCTCACTTAGCTGGGCTGGTATATTGACGTCGAGCAACAGGTGGTGATAACTTGAACGACACGTCCCACAGGATTCCTTACACATAATTAATGGATGGACCATATAATGTACAAAAAAAGCGATTATTAACAAACTGTCTTCGTTCTTATAAAGAAACGAGTTTTCAAAGTTGGCTACAGCGGTATGGTATGGGTTTGTCCTGTGTTCGCCAAACTGTCAACAACACAATGAAGGAAAAGGACAACTTTACTTTACCTATTTCGGATTGCAGGCTATTCGGAATCGGCAGAAAGTCCCACTGCTCCAGCGATCCACTGAATGTGCAACCATTATAGCTTGCTAAGAGGGTGTTCTTCTACTCACGGTCCTTCTGACGATAAATAAATAGGCTTATAATTTCAGGTGAGGCACACAAGCGAACAGAACAGACTGAGTTCTGCAGCACCGGCTGGCTCCATGGTCCATCTACTCTGAAGAAGTAGGCTACAACTTTGTCGTCCAGTTCAATCCTACCAGCCCCAGTGTGAAGCCAGCCAGAATAAATAAAACAGGACTTCCGACCAATTCTTTCAAAATAAAATCCAATCGTCTACTTTTGGGTCATGCTAAGTTCAAACGTGGAATATTTCAATATTAATTGAATAGCCTTATAGCCATAGTGAGTAAACATGTTACAAATGAGGAATAGACCCCAAATAGCAAAAATGTGAAGCAGACAGTAGTAGACAATGTGCTTTAGGTTTGCTGGAGAGGGACAGAGGGGCAGAGGGACAGAGGGGACAGAGGGGTCTTCACCATAGGGTCTTCGCCATACCGTTGGCTGAGGTTCTTTGGAGACGGCAGGACATCTTATGTGGCTCATTTAATTAAGCTAGTTCGAAATGCTTCCATGTCCCACAACTCCTTCCAAGAGAACCACTTCTCAGCTCCCTCCCATCTCATCCACTGCCCTTGCTTTGCTTGAGAAACGGCCTTTGCGCACCTCACTGCCTGCTGTTGCCCGCGCACCTCCTCGACCATGAGGCCTCGTCGCTGAGATGGAGTTGTACCAGGATGGTTTGCTCTCTCCAAGGGAGAAGAGCTCCCTTGTACATGGCCAATGACCCTGTTTGCCTGTTGTGTAGTTGCTAACGGGGTCCACTTCCCAGTTGCCAGAGTGGGAGCAATTTGGGCTACACACGGGTCAGGGGATTCTGTCGGCATCATCTCCAGACTCCAGCCTTACTTTGGTGCACTTGAACTCCTCTGAAAGACTGGAGATGGGATGTTCCAGGATGCCCTTTTCCATAGAGTGCTATGTTGCTAAGGCACCTGGGGAGACCTATAGCCGGCGGCTTTAGCTCAGGAGGTAGAGCGGGTCGGCCAATGACGCAAGGGTTGGCGGTTCGATCCCCGCTCCCTCCCAGCTGCTGTCGCTGTGTCCTTGGGCAAGACACTTAACCCTCCTTGCTCCCGATGGTGTGTAGGCACCCTGCGTGGCAGCCTGCCGCCATCGGTGTATGAATGGGTGAATGTAGACTATCTACTGATTGTAAAGCGCTTGGATAAAAGCGCTATATAAATGCAGGCCATTTACCATTTACTATAGCCACCTTCTGGCGAATGAGCTGACCATCCTCTCAAGCTTGTCGACCTCTGAGATTGGGGGCTCGTGGATGGTCAATGGCCACATCCCCGGGGGAGGAGAGCAGAGCACCAGAGCTTCAACCTGCCAGGGAGCAAGGACCTGCTGCCAATACTCTCAAGGCCGCAGGTGGTGTCCTCCTGCCTAAGCTGGTCCACTTGGTCCATATCCTTGAGGGTTGCATCATACCAGCGTCCCAGGCTGTTGACTCGCTTCTCTGTCACCGTTGGTATGGGCTCACCACCACCAACGTGGAAGCATTGATCTGACAGCTTCCCCTTGATGATTGATATGCTCTGACCTGGACTTGCTCGGCTTTATCTTCATCCAGGCCCACTCCATGTTCTCCTGCAGCTTCTCAGCAGTCACATGGTGCATGCATGCCTTGGGTGTGGTGAGTGTGGTCATATCATCCAGGAATGCCCTGACCACCCACCGTGATCCTTGGATGATTACCTCCATGATGAAGGCGAGCGGGGAGGGGATACTCTTTCTTCCACCCCTGGGTACAAAGCTTTTTGTTTGACCATGTATCTCTTATTTTGAACGAAATGCCGCAGCACTTCCTGTATTGTTCTGACTAACTCTGGTTAGCTTGACACCTGTTTCTCAGCGCTGCTGCTGAAAGGGAAACAAAAGCAAAGCCCTACGGGGCTCTGGCAAAGCCTACATCAACTTTCACGTCACGTGTCCTATCTGGGAACCTCTTATAGGTCACCCTTCAATAGGCATGTGTGCAGAGCAATCTACAGTAGGCAATGCAAACTTTAAAAAAAAGTTTTGTAAACATTGAGAGCAGTGATCATCTGTAGCTGTTTGTGAAGGCCTTTTGAAATGGATTAAATAAGTGCAGTAATTTGGATTCTAAAGATCTCCCCCCCCCCTAACAATAGCCAATAGCTGAATAATATCTCCTTAGCATCATCAGGTGAAGAAATGTAGCCTGTAAGGATTTTTATTTAATTTTGTATTCCCCCCCATGTTGCTCAGCCAGGTAAGCTAGTCAGTCAAATTCCTGATATTCTTTGTGGTTCAATTGAAACGCCTAATAATCACTCAGGAGTGGAAAGAAAAATCTCACTCAGGTTGAGGCACTTATTTGGTTGAAAAACAATGTTATTAGGTCTCTCTCATTTCCCATGAGTTTGAACTGAGTAGCCTATAATTTTCAATGCTGTACAATATTTTGTGTAAACACTATTATTGTATACTGTATTACCTGTGGAACACTCTCCCCATCCACATCCGTCAAGCAAACACCCTACCATCTTTCAAACAGGCCCTCAAGACCCAGCCTGGGTAACCCCAGCCTCCACCTGACCTCTATGTGCTATCAGTCATGTAGCGTGACTGATAGCACATAGAGGTCACGTGGAGGCTGGGTTTACCCAGGCTACTCAAGACCCACCTCTTCAAACTCACCTTCACCTGTGCTAACCCCATTATTCATATTCAATTTATTTTTACTACTACAAATGTACTTATTAAATGATTTTATTCTGTGTGTAAAGCGACTTTGAGTATCTAGAAAAGCGCTAGGCCTATATAAGTTGAATGTATTATTATTATTATTAACCTTATCAGCCCTCTTGCCATACATCCTCTGCCAGGTGAAGTCCCAGTTTTTAACACATTTGAAAGAAATGCCATGCAGACATTAGGGATCTCTGCATTTGCCTAAGTTTCCACTATAGAGACCACAGTAGACTAGCTGTTTGAAATCAAATGTCATGGATAAACATGCCTTCAGTACATTTTTTTATTGATAATTACACGTTTATGATTGTGATTTCATTTCATTTGAGCATTGTATGCTCAAACATTTGTCAAAAATGTGTGTGTGTGTGTATGTGTACACACATAATATGTGTGTGTGTGTGTGTGTGTGTGTGTGTGTCTTGTGGACTTGCCTGTGGGGCAGGCTATTTTTAGGCTGCCACTGGCTCCAAAACCGCCCTCTCTCTCTCTGCCGGACGTGTTCTGGCCGACCAATGGTGGAACTTCATCACTCACTCACTCCTCAGAGTCTCAGAGTCAGCAACATTCGCATAGAGCTGTTGCTGTCGCTGATAGTCGCTGACCAGCTAAAAATATATAAATAATATATCGATGAAGAATATGCCACGTACCAGCATGCTTCAAAACCTCGACCATAATCCCTCTCCCTAAAAAGGCAAGGCCCTCGGCACTCAGACCCATCGCTCTGACCTCTGTGGTCATGAAGTCCTTTGAGCGCCTTGTCCTGTCCTACCTCAAATCCATCACAGACCCACTCCTGGACCCCCTACAGTTCGCCTACAGAGCCAACAGGTCTGTAGACGATGCAATAAACATGGCCCTCCACCACATCCTCACACACCTGGACAATGCAGGAACCTATTCGTTGACTTCAGCTCGGCGTTTGACACGATCCTCCCAGCCCTGCTACAGGAGAAACTCTCCCAGCTGGGCGTGCCCGACCCCATCTGCAGATGGACCACAGACTTCCTGACTGACAGGAAGCAGCACGTGAGGCTGGGTAAGCACATCGCTGACTTTCGGTCCATCAGCACCGGCGCTGCCCAGGGCGGTGTCCTCTCTCCCTACTTCTTCGGTCTGTACACCAACAGCTGCACCTCCAGTCACCAGTCCGTCAAGCTCCTGAAGTTCGCAGACGATACCACCCTCATAGGGCTCATCACAGACGGAGATGAGGCGGAATACAGACAGGAAGTTGACCATCTGGTGACTTGGTGCAGTCAAAACAACCTGGTGTTAAATGCTCAAAAAACAATGGAGATGATTGTGGATTACAGGAAGCACAAAGCCCCACCTTCCCCCATCACCCTGGGTGACTCCCCAGTCAACACTGTGGAATCCTTCCGCTTCCTGGGGACCATCATCAGCCAGGACCTAAAATGGGAGCTGAACATCAGTTGAGTCCATCCTCACCTCCTCCATTACCGTCTGGTATGCTGCTGCCACTCTCAAAGACATCAACAGACTTCAGCGCATCAGCCGCTGCGCTGAGAGGATAATCGGATGCAACCTGCCATCCCACCAGGACCTGCATGAAGCCAGGACACTGAAGCGGTCTTGCAAGATCATGGCCGACCCCTCCCACCCTGGCCACAAACTCTTTAAGACACTCCCCCACGGCAAGAGACTGAGGTCTGCCAAGACCAGAACCACCCGCCACAAGACCAGCTTCTTCCCAACCGCCATCAGCCTCACCAACAAGGCCCAGAAACCCCTTCCACCAAGGACCTCACCAACAATGCCCCCCCCCCCCCACACACACAAACTCACTACCTCCTCCTAAACTCAACTGAACCCCCCCCCCATAAAACTGGAACTCATACTGTATCTAATTTAATGCCTGTCTAACTGGGACTGGTAAATTGATGTAAATTCCCTGCACATTAATGCCTATTTAACTTAGCCTGTAAATTTCATGTACATTCAATGTAAACTCTTATCTAACTCTGACTGTAAATTCATGTAAATCCACTGCCTATTTAACGTATATTTAACTCAGTCTGTAAATCTCATGTAAATCCATCGTAAATTCATATTTATCATCCACAGAACACTTCACCACTCATGTACATATTGTATATATTGATTTGATTTGATTGCACTTGCAACCTTGTCTTTAGATTGTCTTTAGTTATCTTCCTACTTCTTATCTCTGTATATTGATGTGACCGCTACGCTGCATACAGACACTAAGACAAATTCCTCGTATGTAACTTGCATACTGTGGCAATAAAAGTGATTCTGATTCTGATATCAAATATAGAGCCAAACTACAATGATCTATGTTAAGAAAAAGTAAAGATGTAGCCATGTTGGTTTATTTCAGATATTTTAGCCAGACCAGGTCTAGTTTCACAGACCACTTTGAAGGTGCAATATATCAAATTTCGCTTTTTTTGTTTGTTTTCTTTTTAGTGATTTTTTTTTTTATATATATATAAAAATGATCAGTGTTCCAACAGTAATTAACCTTCATTCATGTCTCAAACGATGCCGTGCTGGGTCGTTGAATTTGAAGGAACTGGGCCTGGAAAGTCCTTGAATCTGGGTGTGGGAACCCTGATGCGAGTTCACCACTTGATGGCAATACGTACAACAAAGATAATAGACTTATATAACGCCATACAGCAGTACAAAGTTCACCCAAGCAAGCTACAGCAGAAGGCACAAACCCTATGTATTAGTCTGACATAGGTTACTGAGGATTTGAGACGAGGTAGCCTAATCCACAACAGGGATAATGTTATGGTAACAAGTGGTGTTAAATGCACTTGAAAAATCAAAAAGAAAGAAAGAAATACATTCGAACAGAACTACCTGCTGTCTCTATAACTATATATCTATAATTATGCTGCTGCTGTGTAACGCATGTAAAGCAATGCATTAACACCAACTCTCTTCCTATAGGCAAGCTGTAGTGTAGAGGTTCTTTCTAGGGAAAAGGGACAACACAAGTGTTTTTCCACAGCATTGGTATTTTGGACACAGAGAAAAGTGGTGGTTTCTCTGAGGTAAAGCTGTGCACACTCAGTGGGAAAATCATGCTCATCAAAGAATGAATTTGCCTCATTTGCAGTGCCAGTTAGCCTCCCTCCTGAAGGGCCACTGTGGTGCAGTGGTACAGTCTGGTGGGCCAGTGATGAGCTTCAGACTATTCCACACTGTCCTGCTACTGGTCCCGTACCTTCTCCTCTGACATTGATACTCAGTCTTTCCCTGTCTGATAACACTTTTCTATCTGTGTGCCACTTTAATCTTACCCTTATTCCAGCTGTCCATTTTTTTCTATTAATAGCACCAATGTTTATTATAAAAAGATTTAATTGTTTTGCAAGGAATCACAGTATCAACACAGAAACTGATATAGTTACACACACACTGTCCTCATCATTGCCCCAATGCCCCCATAGAATATAGTCCAGTCGGTTTAACACCCTTTCAACTTCTCACAGGCCTCATGCGACCACACCTGCACAGATTTAGTAGTTTGTTTAGTTTAGTTTATTTCGGTCAATTTCACAAGTACAGCTCAATACAGTTGTGATTAAAGAAAAGCAAGAAAACAAAATAAGAGAACAAACAGTGATTGCTGGTTGGGTGTTATACAAGCCTGAAAAGACCGAAAAGGAGTAGGCTGAAGCAAACGCTTATAGCGCCTACCCTTTTTACATTCATTTTTTTTATTATTATTATTATTATTATTACTATCATTATTTTCTTTTTTCTTGATATATAATATTGATAATATTGATAGTAATGATAATAACAATAACAATGAGTACTAAGCAAAATACAGGTATTCTATATACACAAGAATTGTACTTACAGAGTCAAATACACAAACTAGGTTTCTATATATCTATGAATGTATATATATATTCTATATGTATATATTATATATTATATATTCTATATGTATATATATATATATATATATATTCTATATATCTATGAATTATATGTTTAAATATAATAATGTAATATAATATAAATATCAATCTTGAGTTTTATATCTGTTAATAATCTGATTTTTTAACATTTTTTTAAATTTGTAGATTGTTTTACACATTTTTATTTCATTTTCTAGTCCATTCCATAGATTAACTCCTTTAACTGTTATACATCTTTGCATTGCATTTGTTCTGGTTTTTGTTCTTGTAGTTGTAAACATGCAGATTCCTCTTAGATTATAAGTGCTTTCTCTGGTTCTGAACAACCTCTGGATGCATTCTGGGAGCTCTTTGTTTTGGATTTTGTACATGAATTGTGCCGTTTGAAAGTCCACCAAGTCTCTGAATTTGAGGGCATGTGAATGTATGAATAATTTATTTGATGGTTCGTTATAATCAGCTCTGTTTATGATTCTTATGGCTCTCTTCTGTTGTATAAAAATTGGATTTGTGTTTGTTTTATAGGTGTTTCCCCAGACCTCCACACAGTAGGTCATATAGGGGACTATAAGAGAGAGGTACAGTGTATGTAGTGAGTTGGAGTCAAGGATATGTTTCGTTTTGTGGAGTATTGCAATGGATTTTGAGATTTTAGTTTTTACATGTAATATATGTGATTTCCAGTTTAGTTTATGGTCTGTTATTACTCCCAGGAATTTATTTTCATTTACTCTTTCTAATGTTACGTTATCTATCATGATTTGGATGTGGTTATTGATTTTACTATTGCTGAATATTATGAATTTGGTTTTGTTTAAATTTAGTGACAGCTTGTTAATGTCGAACCATCGTTTTAGAGTTTGTAGCTCAGTCTCCACTGTATCCAAAAGTTGTTCAAGATTGCTACTGGAACAAAAAAGATTTGTGTCGTCTGCAAACAAAACACAATTCAGCAGCTTAGACACTTTGCAAATATCATTTATATATAAAATAAATAATTTTGGTCCCAGAACGGAACCCTGTGGTACTCCACATGTGACCCTCTTCAGGTTGGATTTTTCATTATTTATTTGTACATACTGGAGTCTATTTTCAAGATAGTTTTTAAGCCATATGCTAGCTGCCCCTCTGATGCCATACCGTTCCAGTTTTTTTATTAATAATTTGTGGTCAATTGTGTCAAATGCTTTTTTTAGATCTATGAATACTCCTATGGTGTGTTGTTTATTGTCTGTTGCTGTGGATATGTCTTCAATGAGTTTCATTACTGCCATTGATGTTGATCGGTTAGTTCTGAAGCCATATTGGTTGTCACTTAGTAAGCTGTGTTTTTCTATGAAATGATCCAGTCTACTAACAAAGAGTTTTTCTAAGATCTTAGAGAATTGAGGAAGGAGATAAATTGGTCTGTAGTTTGAGAATAAACTACAGACAGAAATAGTAGTGGCATTTCAGGCAAGCAGTTTTGGCTGTATTTTCATATAAAGTACCACTTTTCATTTTGCTTGTGTGATCTTGCATTGGTGTGGCCTTCAGTGAGATGAATTACAAATATCTAATTTCTCCAGCAGAGGGCGTTCCAGGACCACGTAGAGATTCTGCAAAGTCACACACACACAGATAGCACAAGATGGTGCTGTTGTTTGTTTACATAGTAACATGAATGGAGCAATAAGCTGCTTAATAGGCCATTATGTGTCGCTGCCTCCCCCCTGCCCCCCAAGTTATTATCAAATATAAATTATTGCACCAATTATCACCAAATACGCATATGATCTGATTTAAAAACATACTTTGTGGCCTACCATAACAGTCGAAGAGAGTAATAATTATGATTGACAAGTTGACATTTGTTATCAGTTTGTTTATATTGTACAATCCCTGTTGAACAAACTTTTAAATCACAATACAGTCTCATGCTTCCTCTCTGAGTTCTAGACTTGACATTGATGCAGGGAGGACCTGGCAAGAACAGGGTGAGCTACGCAACACAGCAAATTAAACTGGATTGCTATGGAAGGAATTAAAAAGTTGATTGACATATGAGGGTCAACCCCCCCCCTCCCTCCCCCCCTAGTGTGATGCAATGATTATATATGTAAATGGCATTGGCCCCGCCCCGACCAGACAGAACAAGATTTGGCCAGCTTAATCCTGAGTGAGGTTGCTTACTTCTAAATCTCACACGTGTGTAACAATGAATGCCAGCGCTTGAGCAATAGAGAGAGAGAGAGAAACTCAGTGGTGTTGACAGTGAGCAAGCACCCAGAGGCACACGTTGCCTTTTACATAAACATAATGATTTCCTGAGTCAAATGAAGTTGATTTTGAGGTATTACATTGGAATGCGCTAGTCCTAATTCAGATGAGCCACGACTAGACTGGTTATACCCGTAAACCAAGGCTGTAGTGGAGGCTAAACCCACACAAACTAACACACAAAATCAAAATAAAACAATCATATATGACCTGTGAAACATTCTAAGCAGAAATGATGACAAACCATCATAGTTAAAGTAGACAGCAGTTACAGGACACAGAGGCGTATGAATATTGCCCATAGATTCATCTCTCTTCTTAATTTGAACCAGAGACAGAGGTCATTCAAAGACTACTATAATTGTGTTCCTGGAAAGAAAGTGGGCTGACCTGTTTTGGTCTGTGCATGTGTGTTCCTCCTGGGAGTAGAAGCCTCTAGGAATGCGACAGCATGGAGGGTAAACTGTTATAAGCTTTTATGAATCAACATAGGCTTTGAAATCTTGCATGTTCATAACCAAAGGCTCAGATCGAGGCCTATAGTCTCACACCGCACATTATGATGCACATGATATTTGAGATGAGATGCAATTTTCAGTAACACAAAGCATATTGACCTGCATTATCATACATCAAGGTATATATATATAATGTTTATGAGTTTAATTATCACAATGCACACATGCAAATGTGTCCCTTATTAAACCTTATAATGATCACTAGCAACAACACTTCAAGTAAAGTATTAAGTTACCAGATTTGAATTTTACATTGAACAAAGGCCACTTAGAAACAGTGAAGAATCCTATATGCACTCCAAGATTAAATGACATGACTTTTGCCATATTAAGAGCAATTCAAAGTCAGAACATTTCAAACAACGTGCATTATGTATTTCTATTTGGATTAGAAGGGATCTCGGAGAGATACAGCGACGAGGAGAGGACAGTGTTGCTGGGTAGAGCCTCGAACGCCCTTCGAAAATGCCTCGCTGAATGACTTTATAGGTTGTCTACTGTCTCTACTACACACCAAATCCAGTATTTTTCCATCAAGTAGCGCGCTGGGTCACGTGACAACAGAGCGAGCGAGCGAGAGAGGGAGAGAGAGAGAGAGAGAGAAAAAAACGCTGTCATGTTTGCATCCTCAATGACAGCGGCTGCGGTGCGCACTTTCTCAAATGAGTTAAACCGGGATAATGCTGCTAGATCCCACTATGGCCCTGATGACATTTTATAGCTCTGATATCCGCCCGTACACTTTATTATTATTATTATTCCCCAATCTGGACACAAATTCTCCTTCAGGTCGTTTTTCTAACTCCGTGCGCTCATGATCATGTAACCACTCCCACTCGTGGCTGGTGGAAAATTACCAGCTTACAAGCAACAGGCAAGCGGCTGGTAACTGTGCTGTGTTATATATTATGACCATTCAGAAAGAATGAAAAACGATCGTTTCCGCAAATATGACATTGAAAAGTCGCAGCACACACACTGAAGTGACATGAGACTTGATAGAATAGAATGCATAAAACGCGATGACTTTATAACCGTGGTTTATTAACTGTGCGTTGAATAATATTATAAAGCATTGACATAAATGGCGAAAATGCACGCTTGCACTATGAATGCGATATAGCAATGAAATAGTAGTGGCGGCTGGGCTATTTGACGTTATGATAAGTGGAGTCATCAGAGAAGTCCATTCTTGCAATGGGAGTCTGCCCTCTTTTTCTCCACGGGCGGAGTAGTCGCGTGGGCGCTTGAGCGAATTGAAATAAACTGACAGCCGAATCATCCAATAGAACAGGAACTAGGAAGTCTCCAGCAGAGATCCCGCCAATCACAGGGCGATGGGGGCGGGAACCCAGTCCAAACTTTCCGCGGCGCCATCGGCTGAAAACTAAACCGAGATGGAATCTCCCAGTCTGAACCGGTTTCAACCGGTTACGAGTGAGTTGCTTGAGAGAGGAGAGGAGGCGCAGGCACACCATCTCCATACCGCCCCGCTGCAAAATTATTTAAGTAAAGAATTAAATTTGTGAATCAAGGTTTATTTTGATTCGTAAAATGTATCGGAGTGACATATTCCAGATCTTGCCGTGATTGTAATTTTGGAATCCACAACATCAGTGGCTCTTATCAGCCAGACATCACTCATTGCTGGAATTGGAGATTATAGTCAACGTTGCAGAGATAGGAAATCTTTTTCCAATCTACAGTGATACAGAATTACAACTGCATTTTGTTGCTTCTTTGGCAAACGCCACTCTTTTTTTTCCCAGTCAGAGCGTCCGACTTTAGGTAGGTAACTGGGTTGCAGTGCAAACCAACCATGCTATGACGTTCATTCCTTGGGTTTACCTTTGTACGGGGTTAAAAGTATTTTAGTTTGTCTATGATGTGATGCGGTCTTTCATTATGTCAGTGCTTCTGCAAAATATAATCTAGAATGCAATGGATAGCATCAGTGTCATACCCGAATAGCTACTGATAGCTCGCGCTAGCTGTAGTAGCATTTAGCTCAATGGTAACACATTGCACTTTTAAGGATTAACGTTAGCTGTTTAGAGAAGGTGCTGTAACTTAACGTAATGCGTAAGTCCTCGAGGTTGCGTCTTCTAATCACGGCAATGCATAAGAATAACAAATCCAACCGTGTTTTGATGAAGCCCGTGCCTCTCCCACCACGGCAACATCACTCGTGTGCGTGATGTGAGCAGCGGATGTCAAGTTGGTGTTGCTAGGTACTTTAGCACTAGCCAGTAGCCAACGGCAACTTTCTGTGCGGAATATGCGTCTGTGGAGTAGCATCCATCCGGCTAAGTTAAGTTTGAGAGGGGAACTCCTTTATGTAACCAATTTCATGGATAACTGAATTAAACATAAAAGCGACAACTCTGACTTGAAAATGTTGTTAGATGTAACGTTAGCGTTATTGACATTATGATATGATTACAAATACAATTGTTTTAAAGTGGTGTCTGCGCGCCTTCCGCCCATCGCCTCCTTGGGTTGTGGGAGTGGTTGGAGCGTTGCCTTGTTGTCAAGGTGATGTTCTAAACCAGCAAGAACCGAGAGTGTGAAGTGGTTTCTAAGCATAGTTGTGAATAGCATAGCGTGTCAATGGGGAAAAGCTATTTGGTAACAAGCTATTGTAGCTATTGGTGAAGTATGCATGTTGTTTACGTTAGTTAAAGTACGCTGTTGTGTCAACACAGCGATGCCCATTCATTGTTTCAGTTTACACATCCACCGTTAGCAGCAGTGCTGCACACTGTGGTCAGTCTGGAGGAGTGAGCTCTTGTCACTTGCAGATGTAAACAACGTGACGTCGCCTAGTATATCCCGCTGGCACGTGGCTTGGTTAACGTTCTTATTATGATCACGGATAGTGCTTTTAATAGAAGCCAGTGGCTCATACGGGTTGTCTGTGCTAAACCTGTCTGCTTATTATAGGCTACATTTGAAACTACTGTACCTTCACTGTGCATCTATCTATCTATCTATCTATCTATCTATCTATCTATCTATCTATCTATCTATCTATCTATAAAAGGGGCAATGTTTGTTCTCTGTTTCAATTTTTGCCCACTGATAGTGATGTCATAAATCACTGATGTCATAAATCACTGATGACATCAGTGATGTCACTTGAGCAATTGTGCATTGTGACATCACTGATGATGTCATAGGCATTGTGACATCATCAGTGATGTCATAAGAGCAGGTGAGCCCGCACAGCGGCAGTGATGTCATAAGAGCAAGTGAGCCCGCACAGCGGTCGAGCTGCACAGCGGCCAAGCTGCATAATGCAACCTGCAGGGCGAGCCTAGGAATTGAGTGCGCGAGATACCTAGTAGTATATAAGCTTGTTTAATGGAGAAAGATGTCTTTGGCTTCATTGATGATATACTTACTTTTGCTATTCAGGTGCTGCTGAGTTTTGGCCAGTATGGCGGCATGGTATGATCTAAAGCTTGATCAACAATAACATCAAAGTTTAGCTGGGCTTTCTCTAAACATGATGACAGTGGCAGTATAGTATACTGATCCCAACCACACAGGGGAGATAATTCTCAAGACTCAAGAAGTCAAGAAAATGAATTGCTAATTTATCTCTGCTGCAGGAGTCCCAGGTTCATCTCCTGACTCCTGATGCAGGCCACTGTATCGGCCATTTGCTGCCAAATTGTGCAATATAGCACAGCATAACAGAACCACTGACACAGCTTTCTTTTCCTTTTTTTTTTACACTTTTTGAACCGTGTTGTTGGGCTTGTGACAACACAAGCATAACCAATTAGAATGAGTGTTGTTGGTGGGGGGCGGGGCGTAGGGAATGTTTGTAACATGGTCAGCTGTTTGGAATTGTTTCTAAACACACGGTTCACATGACTTTGCCCGTTTGAATATGTGCTATGCTCTCACAACTGCCCTCCCTCCCTGTGCTTGCAGAGCTCTATGCCAGCAATTATGACAATGTTAGCAGACCATGCAGCACAGCAGCTGCTGGACTTCAACCAGAAACTGGATATCAACCTGCTGGATAATGTGGTGAACTGTCTATATCATGGGGTGGGACCACAGGTAACTAGTGAAGCAGATTAAAAAAAATCACAAGATTATAACATTAGTACATTGTGATTAGGGATGCACCGATATTAAAATATTGGCCGATACGATAACCGATATATTGCTGTTATGGCCGATAACCGATATTTACCGATGTCAATGTGATCTGTATAAAAACACATTTAATATCTTGCACATAGTGAAAAACACATGTAAACATAAACACTGTGAATTAAAAAAGTAAAGCATTTCTTTATTCCCAAAACATTTGGAAAAGAACATAAATCACAGATTGTTTCCTCTCAATGTGACAATTTTGTTTGATACCGATAACCGATATTAACATTGTAACATCGGCCGATACCGATATGATTGCCGATATATCGTGCATCCCTAATTGTGATATAAGTGTAAAAGTAGCCTATATTTACTTTCAACCAAGATATTTGTCAGACATTTTCCCTTCCATGCTTCAAGTCTACTTTTAACCCATCACCTGACCTAAACAGGTTGTATTATGCTTTTTCCTGTTCAACCTGTGAAACAAATCTGTTTGAGATAACTCGTGTTATGATTTGGTGCTATATACAAATTCACACAATATTTGGCTATTTTGTTTAGTGATTGACATAGCAGCACAGACTAAACCAGACAGTTGACTAGGGGTGAGCCCAAATAGTCAACGATTCGCTAGAAGGAGCCTCATTCGACTGCCAATCTCACAGTCGAATACTCACAAAATGTGGTTATGAAATAAAGATCATTCCATTCTGACTACATTATACGGGGGTGCTGAATGTCTGATTTTAGTATCAGCCTATTAATACCGTAAAACAAAGTCACAATTCAACACTCATGCAAATGGATTTTCTGATTGCTAGATAGTCTTATAATAAAAGAAGAGTCAAATATTTCTTATTGAACAGCCAAATCCGATTCACAATTCTGAGTCGGGGACAGCCCTACAATAGACTTTATCCCTTTCCCACCCATAAAATGCATGTCACGTTCTCTCTACACGCACGGCTCCTTTAGGGACCGTCTATATTTTGTGTTGTTTGCCTTCAAATTAAGTGCCGCTCTTTTCCCGCATTACAGCAAAGAATGGCACAAGAGGTGCTGACACACTTGAAGGAGCACCCAGACGCCTGGACGAGAGTGGACACCATACTGGAGTTCTCCCAGAACATGAACACCAAAGTAAGCTAGCTCCAAGTCCAGATAGCATTGGTGCAAAGACATCTCTGTGCTTTGAGGAAGAGCTGTATGCTATCACCAACTAAAACAAAAAACACACACAAAACCAAACGACGACACTAAATCATGGTATGGTTTGCTGAGAACGTCTCGATGCAAAAATGCCATTTGGTGGATGTTGTTCTTGAACGCACCCAATACAGTACTGCGAGTGCTGCGTGCACATTGCGAGCGCACATGGCCCCAGTGAACACCTCAGTCCTGGTGGTGCTAGTGCTACACTCTACCCCCTTGAGCTGCTGCGCAGGACCTCTTTCATTTAGCTAGAATAAATTCTACTGGATGTGAACTTATCAGAGAGACGGTGGACTTTGCCCGTTAACTCCCCGGTGTTGTTGATAGTTTCTCTTCCAAATAGGCCCTGCTTAAGGTTCTGTCCTGTTGGGTCTGGATGGAAACGTATTCCTTCAATCTCACCCGTCCTCTCTTAAACCTACCGATCCCCATCGGTTACATCGAAATCGGGGGCCATGTTTGAGATTTAAAAATGAGGTCAAAATAACGGCCTCGGCCTCCAGTCTCCCGCTCCTTTCATCCGTTGTCCTCAATGTAGGGTCCTCTGTCCCCCACTGTCTGCAGTTAAATGTTCACGATGCCCCTCCCCTGCACCGATATAGTCAACCCCCGTGATTCAGTCTTCAATAGCAGTCAGGGATTCTCATAACTTTATTAACAAAGCAAAGAAAATGACTTATTTAAGCTGATGAATCGTCATCCTGTGTCCTAGTATAATAATGTACCATCACGGAAAGTGACACTGTAGATGTATTTCAATATGAAATGATGAAAAGCGCAGTGCATCTAATACTTCCTCAAAGCGATGGTGACATTTGCCTTTCATTTTTTTTTTTTGCTTGCCTGTACGATTTGCTCTTAACACTGACATTCATTATCACTAATGTCTGAGTTGATCTATCAACAGCGTTTGTCATACGTTCAAATTAATATCAAAAAGGCAGCAATGAGAGAGCGTTAGAGGAAGAGAGGAAAACGGAAGGTAAACGACACGCCTTGAATTCTGCATTGATCTTGTTTCATTTTGTTTTTTTTAATTAAAAAGTGCATCATTCTAAAGCACATGGATCATAAATAATAACATTTGGCTTTTTTTTCTTCCTTTAATCATCTCAGTAATGGTAAACACATCTGAAGGAAATGTCATGAATTCAAGCTGTGACTATTTTTTTGATATTAATCATAATATTCCATTATGTTTATGGCTTGTAATAGGAAGAAAAGGGGTGTGTCATCCTGTGTGCCCCTTGACACAGCTAGGCTTTGACGGCAGGCCTCCACAAGGTCTACCCTTTTTTAAATTCCCTTTGACTGAATTCTGTTCATCCCGTTTTCTATTGCATCTGTTTTGGTTGGACAGACAGAGGGGAGGGCGCAGGCTGCAGTCAGGAGGAGAGACTCTTATTTCACCTGTAGGGATCATGGCTCCGCCCCCCTCCCTCCTCCTTTTTTTGATTACAGTGCATCTCTTCCTCCTCCCCTATTCCTCCTCTCCGTTCCGTACCAAACTTCAGCAGCCGAGACTTTTTTTTTATTAACGATGCGCTTTTGGCAACGCAGAAACGAGGCTTTTTTTTTTTGGGCGATTCTCCCGCTTGACAGCTCCTCTCTTTCTATACTCCTCTTGTGGTGTTTTTCGTGCACTGCGCGCTACAAGTGACACCTGTTATCAGTGTGCAGACAGGTTGCCAGTTAAGGGATTTCACCTTTTAATCTTCCCAGCATCCGTCGCCTAGCAACCCCCTCCGCTTCAATAACATCCTCTAATGCATCTCATTCATTGTTTTTCCAGAATGATTCTACTCTTGAATCGATGATCCCTACAGCTGAAATACAGTCAGTTGAAGTAACCAGTAGATCAGTACACTAACTTAAAAAATATATATCTATATATATATATCTATATATTGTTATTATGCTTGACTATAGAGAGCACTCAACATTTAATATAGGACTCTACCTGTGGTTGGTCTTGCTGTTCCTTATGAGACACACCAGTTAAAGCGGACACCAGGACTTGATCTAATTTAGGCCCGCTCTGTGTTGGACTTGGATTTTGATTGAACCATAATCCGTGTTAAGCAGTGTTAGGAGAAACGGAGTCAAGACGGTTCCTCTAGGCTTGGTGAAGGAACATTTAATATAGACCAGGTTTACATCTCCACCCTAGTAGACCATTAGACTCAGACTTGGACCAATCAGATGCCGAAGCACCTCTCAGCTGATTGGTTCATTCCTCTGCTGTCTTTTGCTTTCTGGTGTGATGCTGGGAGAAACAGCAGGGTTTCTGCAGCATTCCTGTCCAGCTTATTGCTTGTAGAGATGATAATAATAATAATAATAATAATAATTTAAAAAATATGAACTAAAAGCGAATGATGCTACAAAATCTGCATGAAAGATGTGGTTCAGTCCAGTCCAATTTAGAGATGAAAGAAGTTATTACAGGCCGAAGTCCAATTCATGTTTTGGTGTGTATTAAAAAGTACACAATGCTTGTTATTCAGTTATGGTAATGGCCTGATCCTAACGCTCCTCTGTCCTTGCACGTTACAGTACTATGCTCTTCAGATTCTGGAAACGGTTATCAAAACAAGATGGAAGATTCTTCCCAGGAATCAATGTGACGGTAGGCTTTTTCTCCATGGCATATTTTTCACACTTGATACCACCAGTCACAAGATTGCTTTGAGTTGTGGCAGTGTTCGCTGGCTCCTCCTCGTAACTGTTGTGACGTGCGGTTGCCAAGTTGAGCCGTATTCCCCCACTAAGCATGCCGGGTTTGTTTTCTGCTCGGCTGGCTCCCACTGGCCTGCTGCAGAATGGAGGGATTCTGCACTGTAGCGCTTTTCTAAGAGGGGGAAAACAACCAAAACAAGCCAACACTGATTTCAAAAGCTTTTTGAATGGCATCGTCGGGGAAGTAGAGGAACACTGGTTGTCTGTGCTGGCTTACCTTGCTTTTAAAGGAACACTCCGCCCATTTTCAACCAGCTTTGTATCATTAGAACATCAGTAGTATATCAGAAAACTGTAAACTGTTTTGAAGTCTGTCATTTAATTTGACAGTTATTGAGTGTTAAAGTGTGGACCAGTGACATCACTGGTCCACACTAACTCAAATTAATAACTCATTAACTCAAATCAACTCTCAATAACTGTCAAACTAGATGAATGACAGAATGTTTGACAGTTATTGAGAGTTGATTTGAGTTAATGGGTTATTCATTTGAGTTAGTGTGGACCAGTGATGTCACTGGTCCACACTTTAACACTCAATAACTGTCAAATTAAATGACAGACTTCAAAACAGTTTACAGTTTTCTGATATACTACTGATGTTCTAATGATACAAAGCTGGTTGAAAATGGGCGGAGTGTTCCTTTAAGATGTAAAATCAAGTTTCTGCTTGGAAACATTGTGGATTGTCATTTATCATTATTGTTTTGTTACATTACATATCATTATTGTAACAACGTGCAGGAGTTGTTTGAAAAGTAACTTTCAAAATGATAATATCATCTGGGTAGTGGTGGACAGAGGTTACTCGCTGCATAGAATACAAAATGTAAGGTTTTAAGATATTTAAAACCTCCGTGTTATTTTGTTGCCTTTTTGCCAATTCTAATTTGTCCCATTTCAACATCCCTGTTTGACCTAAATTCATTGTCCTTTGTTGCCACCTGCTGTTTAAGACCTTCTCTACACTTTTTAACCAGAAGAGAATCATAAAGACTGGGACAAATAGGTTTACAGTTTTTACTCGAGTTTTTGATCATTCGCCAATAAACCAATAATTCTTAAGTGAAACTGGTCATGTTTTACAAAGCAGCTGATCATATACCCGTCCATTTTTTCCCATTTTTAAAATTTTGCTCAATTTATTTATTTATTTATTTATTTATTTATTTATTTATTTATTTATTTTTATTGACCTCAGACTTCCCCAATTCTAGATGCCTGACTTTTGTTCAAGCCAAACCCCTATTGCCTTCATTCCGGCTCCGCCCACTACACCCCACCACTAGTATGACATAAGACTTTGTCCTTGACAACAATAGGGGGAAATGCAACTTCCACTGAATTATTTGCAATTTTGCCTGCCCCATAGAAATTCAATGGCAGTTAACTTGCAACCCCCAACCATATGTTTTACAACTGGAACGACAAGAATATATAAATGGAGAAGTGCAATTTTGTTAAAGCACCGGCGTACTGGGATGGAATTGGCAGATTCAGCTAGTTGTGTGCCAGCAGACTGCTAGGGTCAGTGAGGAGCGTGTCCCCAGGCGACCTGTCATTTCAGGATGTGTTTAGACTGCAGCTTCTCCTCGCTGCAGGCTAACAGCCTCACTGCTGCTCTCTTCATTTGCTTGCAGGTATTAAAAAGTATGTTGTCGGTCTCATTATCAAGACTTCGTCAGACGCAACAAACGTGGAGGTGAGTTGAAATCATGACTTGAAATCAAAACTGAATTGAAGGGGTAGCTCCAAATATCCCAAATGTTGTCGTCCACCAACACGTCGCTAATTGTGTCCGCTAATGAAGGTAGCTAGCGATAAACACATTTCCACTTACTATATACTTCACAAAAAAAGCGTCCTGTTAGTTTGTCAGCAGAAAGCTTTTATTATGAAGGAGCTGCAGCAGGAAATGGCAACTTTGATGCTCTGACATGCTCCCTTTTGGTTTGAAATGGGAACACGGGTTATACTTTAATACCCCGACCGCCGTTTTTAAGTGGCCCACCATTTATTTTGGGGGTGGGCGACTTTAGCGAAATTCATGGCGGGCCACTTAAAAATGGGCAGCGGGCCGCAGTTGGCCCGCAAGCCGTAGTTTGGCCACCCCTGAAATACAGCATTGGTGTGTAGTGTACTGACAATTTTAACAAAAAGTCTTCTCAGTGCTCCCTCAGAAGTGACTTTGGTGTATGGTGTGATCTTAGGATACATTGTATTGGGGAATTTGATGTAGACAAATGGATAGGATGTTAACGTTAAATGTCTGTTTGATGTAATTGCTGTATTTTCTATAAATTCTCTCCTCATATTGATACATTTTGAACATGTTTTACTATTTTCTGAATGAAATTCAAAAATGCAAAAGCATTTGCTTCCTTCTGCTCCTTCTCGAACGTTTTGCTTTTTTGAGGAGATTTGTTACATTCAAATGTTTGTTTTGTGTTTTGTGTTTTATCCTTTTTATTGTATTTTATATGGTTGATTGTTTCGAGAAAAAAATAAACTCAACTCAACTCAATTGGTTAAAGCTTTGATCAGAATGAAGGCCATGAGGTTTGATGTGATGAAATGAATAATGGTATTTGTGAGGCTTTGACAGGTTCGCCGTGCACGGAAATTGTGAGACAGTATAAAACAGATCGATTAAATTCTCCCTTGTTTATTTTTATTAATTTTTTAACTTTCAGAAAGAAAAGGTGTACATTGGGAAGCTGAACATGATCCTCGTTCAGGTAAGCCTTTGATATCATTGAGCAATGGAAGAATTTTCTTCCAAAACAACTCCAAAATCTCCTAACGCTTCAGACAAGTGACAGCACGCAACTCTTAGATGATTGATATCGTATATTACAGCAATTAAAACAAACTATTGTACTTTTTTTTTTAAAGAATAGTAGTAACACAATTAATATAGAAACCATTTTGCATCGATGGAATTCTCTGTTTTGGTGATATTTAACACGTTCAGTGCCAGCGACGCCATATGGCGTCATTAGAAATTTACCGTACAGTGCCAGCGACGCCAAATGGCGTCATAACTCCAAATTGTTTTTTTGACGGGGGGGTGTCGACCTAAGCTTCTTACGTCGCCTCTAACAATATTGTAGCTATTGGAGGTCGATAACCTATTTTACAAACCCATTAGGTGGCGACAGCACTCTCCTGATCAGAGAAAAAGGAGCCAAACACACAGAAATAGTCACTGGGCAAAATGAGGAAATCGCATCGCATCCGTCCGTATGCATCGACGTGCCTCCATAAACGAGCACAACGCCAGCTGTGCCCCCAGCAGCAGCATCCGCTGTCACAACTGAGCACTTCCATGTACGCTGCAACAGCACATTCACATAATCAGCATTATTATTCCGAACTGGAAGCATGCCAGCCCGTGACAAACACACGCGGAACCAAAAAGCTGAATGTCGCGCACCATTCACTGTGTGTGCGCAGCAAACTCAGCAGAGACTGAGAGCCACCAGACACATAAGACACACCCAGGAGGCGTGTGCAGTTGAGGGGGGGGGGGGGGGGGAGCACGGAGAGCAGCAGAGCAGCATACACTTCACCCAGACAGACCCAGACATCAGAAAATTCGCTTCAGAGTCAGAGATGTGCTTGAAATGTTTAATTTCACAAAAGGCTCATTATCTCAGCTCGTAGAAAAAAAGGTATGTTTTTCGTTCAATCGAGCTATCTTCTCCGGCTCATAACTAAAGAACGGAAAATGGGATCAATAAACTTTTTTTTGCAGGTGATAGAAGAGAGTCTCATCGTTATTTGTGCGTGTTCAGTGTTTACATAGTAATTATTAAAAAAATTATATGACTGTTTTAAAATGCATTGCGGCCTATTTGGCACAGCAAGCAACCTTTTGCCCAAGGGCCGTGGCACTGAAAGTGTTAATGATCAGCTTGAGAAAAAAGAAAGAAAGAAAAGGGGTAAAAGAGATTCATTACATTATGGTTTAGAAATAGAAGTCTTAGTGGTCTTAGTTATTGTTTTCTGTTGGTGTGTCAGTCCGGGTTGAGGTCAAGTCATGATGTTAGAGCCCTTATTTACAATCTCTTGCTAGATTGGATAGACAGTAAGAACCTTGTTATATAAAATAGTTGAAGTCACAGTCTTGAGACGGTACACTTGAGACAGGATTAGGCTACGCTGCAAAGCTTTGTATTGCAGCGTGCAAGGAGATTGATGCATTCTCTCCTGACACTGACTGCAATAAAAGATCCAGTCTCAGCACAGAGATGGTACCGTTTCAACAAAACGTCTGAGTCAAAGTGTCGTAAATACAACAGAGTCGGGAGTTCTGCTCTAACTTGACCAGTTCTAGCCAGTTTAGACTGGCAACTCAGATTGACTGAAGGGCAGCGGAAAACTACCGACTATGGAGAAGCGCTGACAAGTCCTGGTGAAAAGTCGCAGAGCACTTAGTTGTTATAACAGGTCATTAAGAAAATGGCACACCTGAGTCTCCAACATATTAACGTCAAAATAATCCAACATGATGGCTTCATAATGAGAAGGAAGATGATCCTGAAGTGGGGAGAACTGGAAGGAGGCAGTGTAGTTGCTTATGGAAACACTGTTTTCTTGTTCTTTTTTCAATATTTTATTTTACATTTTGAGAACATAAAAAAAAAAATACATACATGTATATATACATTCAAGATTATAATGCTACAAAGTGGTGCTACCAGTCATAGAAAATGCTTGTGTACTTACAAAAAAAATACTGTGCAAGGGAGCCACTACAAGTGGTCCAAAAGAAAGTCGATTATCATTTTTAGCCTGATCAAAATAGATCAGGAACGGGTCCCGGATAACAAAAAAAATCCGCAATGAATTGGTCCTCTGCAACCCGAGTCTCTCTCTCCATACGTATAATTGAGACCATGTCTGTCAGCCACAGCTGAAAAGAAGGTGGAGAGGAGGACTTCCATTCCTTCAGAATTAGTTTCTTGGCAACAGTCATCCCCTGTGTCAGAGATTGCTGCACGGCCGTTGGGAGGAGCAAAGAGGACTCCGAGCAGCCGAAGATGGCGAGTTCGGAAACACTGTTAAAAGATACAATATTTCTAGTCATTATTGATGTAGCAATTTTTTTAATCAGCAACATAGACCGGAAGTGATGGCCCACAATAGAGGTAGAGTACACCATATTGTATACCAATATTTCAGTGGCAGTCATAAATGTACCATTGCCCCCAAGAAAATGCTGAATCCTACCAATATTTGACTTTAGAAATTGGTAAAGTGCCAGCCGTCCTGTACTTGATCAACAAAATAATCTCTGGCCACCTTGTATGCTGTATGTTTTCAATGTGGACTCTTGGAAGATTATCCAATGTGCTCAAAGAGATCCAAATCAAAATCCAATCAAACGTTAGAATATCGTCAGTCATTGAGTTTTATATGAGAGTTAGGTTCTTGAGATCCCGGCTATATTTGGCACAGGCCACGAGGGACGACAGCCTCGACTTCTTAAGCGACGCAGTTGGAGACTTGATTCTCAACCTCTCGACAGAGCGGACAGAAAAGCCTTATGACACATTTCATACTTCCATATTTTGGAAAGAAAAGTACTCAAACTCGAATGGTATAAACGTTGATGGAACGTCCAAATGAATACTTGAGCACCCGAGGACTTGCGGCCATCTCTAGTATGTTCATGGTCACAGACTTCCTAATAATGCAGATACAGGGAATATGAGCAAATTGAGATTGAAAGTAGGAATTGTCATTTTCATTTGGACTCCCATATCATGCTCAACTTATTTTTCGTTCCTCTAAATCTGTCACTTTTGGTGCACGTCTTCCTTTGTGAGAAGCCGTGTGACAGCGACGCGTGTGCCCTCCTCTGTCCGTAGATCCTGAAGCAGGAGTGGCCGAAGCACTGGCCTACCTTCATCAGTGACATCGTGGGGGCGAGTCGCACCAGCGAGAGCCTCTGTCAGAACAACATGATCATCCTCAAGCTGCTCAGTGAAGAGGTCTTCGACTTCTCCAGTGGCCAGATGACCCAGGTCAAGGCCAAGCACCTCAAAGACAGGTCAGCTCGCTGCGCCCTACTCAAACTTTAATTGTGAAGTATAATTAATTTGTTACGGTGACATTGATTGCTGCAGAGACAAAATGATACCAAGTCAAAGGAATAGTTCTCCCCAAAATGAAAATTGTGTCATTATCTGCTCACTCCCATGTTAGTGAAGTTCATAGGACCACCTAGCACAGAGCGAGTTCGCATAATGTGTTTTGTAGCCAAATGATTGCATTGAGCTCTAAAGTCGGCCATTTTCCACGTCATCTCCTGTATTCCTCAACAATATTGCTTTATTTATTTATTTATTTATTTTAGTTTTAAATTTTACTACCGTAATTAGATTTTTGGAGTTGTAAAAATTTGGCTCTGTTAACATCAATGGTTGAAATGGAGCTGAATTTTCCTTTTGGAGTGGAATCTTAATACTGACACACAAGGAGAACATGATCGTGCACACAGTGCAGGACACAGTGTGACCTCTCTGGAAAAAAAAAGATATTCTCTTCTCTCAAAAGCAGGAAGATATCTTTAACATTTCTAGTATCAAAATGTGCGCTAGAGGCATTTGTCAACTCTCCATAATATCTTTCTATCTTTCTTTCAGCATGTGCAATGAGTTCTCCCAGATATTCCAGCTTTGCCAGTTTGTTATGGTATGTGAATCCCCACCTCTTCCCTGTTACAAGGATTATACCATCTTTTTTGTAGTCTTTTATCTTACCTGTATGTGGCCATCAGCTGTTTGTCTTGTCGTTGGTTGCGCCTTAGGAGAATTCCCAGAATGCCCCACTGGTCCACGCCACTCTGGAGACCCTCCTACGTTTTCTCAACTGGATTCCTCTGGGCTACATTTTTGAAACCAAACTGATCAGCACATTGGTCTATAAGGTGTGTGTGTGTGTGTGTGTGTGTGTGTGTGTGTGTGTGTGTGTGTGTGTGTGTGTGTGTGTGTGTGTGTGTGTGTGTGTGTGTGTGTGTGTGTGTGTGTGTGTGTGTGTGTGTGTGTGTGTGTGTGTGTGTGTGTGTGTGTGTGTGTGTGTGTGTGCGCGTGCGTGCGTGTGTGTAGTCTGTTGGGTTATGTTTGCTTTAATTGTAGGACTGTTGTCTGAGTCAGAATGGTGTTTGCAAAACAAAACCTCCCACATTGCTTTGTTAGTAATGCTGAAGATATAATATAATATATAATGCCCAAGAAAGATTCAAAATGCCACTACAAAGACGGACAGAAATTGTGCAACAAAACCGTCTTTAACCCAGATTCTGTTTTGTGTTGTTTCACCAGTTCTTGAACGTGCCCATGTTCCGCAACGTGACACTGAAGTGCCTGACAGAAATTGCCGGCGTGAGCGTCAGCCAGTACGAGGAACAGTTTGTCACCCTCTTCACCCTGACGATGTGTCAGTTAAAACAGGTGGGCACGGAGGACAATTAGTCTCAAAAACGGGCGACGCGGACGTTTCCCCGCTGTCATGTGCACAACCTGATGATCAACCTGATCCATGTCCGTCCCTCTAGATGCTGCCTCTGAACACCAACATCCGGCTAGCCTACGCCAACGGGAAGGACGACGAGCAGAACTTCATCCAGAACCTCAGTCTGTTCCTCTGCACTTTCCTCAAGGAGCACGGCCAGCTCATCGAGAAGCGGCTCAACCTCAGAGAGACGTTAATGGAGGTGAGTCAATGTCTGGTCCCAGGATCGCTACATTATCCCAGTGGTATCAATGTCTGGTCCCAGGATCGCTACATTATCCCCAGTGGTATCAATGTCTGGTCCCAGGATCGCTACATTATCCCAGTGGTATCAATATCTGGTCCCAGGATCGCTACATTATCCCCAGTGGTATCAATGTCTGGTCCCAGGATCGCTACATTATCCCCAGTGGTATCAATGTCTGGTCCCAGGATCGCTACATTATCCCAGTGGTATCAATGTCTGGTCCCAGGATCACTACATTATCTCAGGAGTATCAATGTCTGGTCCCAGGATCACTACATTATCTCAGGGGTATCAATGTCTGGTCCCAGGATCGTTACATTATCCCAGTGGTATCAATGTCTGGTCCCAGGATCGCTACATTATCTCAGGGGTATCAATGTCTGGTCCCAGGATCACTACATTATCTCAGGAGTATCAATGTCTGGTCCCAGGATCACTACATTATCCCAGTGGTATCAATGTCTGGTCCCAGGATCGCTACATTATCCCCAGTGGTATCAATGTCTGGTCCCAGGATCGCTACATTATCCCCAGTGGTATCAATGTCTGGTCCCAGGATCGCTACATTATCCCAGTGGTATCAATGTCTGGTCCCAGGATCACTACATTATCTCAGGAGTATCAATGTCTGGTCCCAGGATCACTACATTATCTCAGGGGTATCAATGTCTGGTCCCAGGATCGTTACATTATCCCAGTGGTATCAATGTCTGGTCCCAGGATCGTTACATTATCCCAGTGGTATCAATGTCTGGTCCCAGGATCGCTACATTATCCCCAGTGGTATCAATGTCTGGTCCCAGGATCGCTACATTATCCCAGTGGTATCAATGTCTGGTCCCAGGATCACTACATTATCTCAGGAGTATCAATGTCTGGTCCCAGGATCACTACATTATCTCAGGGGTATCAATGTCTGGTCCCAGGATCGTTACATTATCCCAGTGGTATCAATGTCTGGTCCCAGGATCGCTACATTATCTCAGGGGTATCAATGTCTGGTCCCAGGATCACTACATTATCTCAGGAGTATCAATGTCTGGTCCCAGGATCACTACATTATCCCAGTGGTATCAATGTCTGGTCCCAGGATCGCTACATTATCCCCAGTGGTATCAATGTCTGGTCCCAGGATCGCTACATTATCCCCAGTGGTATCAATGTCTGGTCCCAGGATCGCTACATTATCCCAGTGGTATCAATGTCTGGTCCCAGGATCACTACATTATCTCAGGAGTATCAATGTCTGGTCCCAGGATCACTACATTATCTCAGGGGTATCAATGTCTGGTCCCAGGATCGTTACATTATCCCAGTGGTATCAATGTCTGGTCCCAGGATCGTTACATTATCCCAGTGGTATCAATGTCTGGTCCCAGGATCACTACATTATCTCAGTGGTATCAATGTCTGGTCCCAGGATCACTACATTATCTCAGGAGTATCAATGTCTGGTCCCAGGATCGCTACATTATCTCAGGGGTATCAATGTCTGGTCCCAGGATCGCTACATTATCTCAGGGGTATCAATGTCTGGTCCCAGGATCACTACATTATCTCAGGAGTATCAATGTCTGGTCCCAGGATCACTACATTATCCCACTGGTATCAATGTCTGGTCCCAGGATCGCTGCATTATCCCCAGTGGTATCAACTAATTTGGATCTTAAATGATAATGCTGGAGTCATTTAGAGTTATATCCCATTCATTGCCCTCCCAACCTAGGTTGATGTTAACTGCTGTCCTCGCTAACAAACATGCTCTGCATAAAAAGGCATGCTGTGACAATGGAGTTTGTAAAACATGTTTGACAATTAAGACCAAATGAAGGCTTCATTATTTGTTGAGATGAATGATGTAGTCTGTGGAAATTCTGTGCACAAATGAATGAGTGTAAATTAACTCTTCTGAAGGTAGGAAAACAAGCTCTAATACCTCCACCTCCACTGACTGTGTGCAGACACACCACCATGAATAATATAAGGGGCAACCTAGACGATGGGAACACAGGGCCAAGAACTTCTCAATTCAATTAAACCTTCAATTAATATTTTATTTAGCAAGTGTGTGGCTGAGTGGGATCAAGCATCTAGAGACCAAATCTGTTTGCAGTGTCTCAGTTCTTCCTGTTTCCATCTTTCCAAGGACACCACTGATCAAACATACCTTTGACAGCCCTTAAAACTTTTTATAGATAGATAATCATTTGTTGGAGCTAATAGTAGAGAAGTGGTATTTTGGCATTTTTGTGTGCACTGTGCAGCGGTGTGCTTTTATCAGTCACCAGGCATCTCGCACGCTCGATTCCTTGCATACGCAGGCACTCGAGCAATTCATCATCTATGACATCATCAGTGATGTCACTCCAGTAATTGTGGTTTTTGGTTGCACTCAAGCAATTGTGACATCACTGACGATGTCAGAATGTCTAGGACATCATCGGTGATTATTTCAACAATGTCTGTGACATCATCGGTGACATCACAATGATGTCATAGTGACATCATCAGCAGGGGCGTAGGCAGAAATTCAATTATGGGTGGGCCTGGATAAAATTGGTGGGGCAATTGCATGATGAAATTTTGCGCGGGAAGCGTGCAAAATTCCTAGATGTCATGAAGTCGTCATGCATTAGACTCTGGAGATGATGTGCCCTGCGTTTTTAAGCTACAAAACCATTAGCTAGCAAGGCAGCAGCAAGTTTGCCTCTAGAAAACTTTTATTTTTTTTTGGGTGGGCCAGGGCAAGAAGTGGGTGGGCCTGCTGTGCCTACTAGGCCCACCCGTAGAAACGCCCCTGATCATCACAATGACAGTGACATCACAATTGCTTGAGTGTAACCAAAAACATGACCAAAATTGCAGAACCCACTTACTCCCTTTTTATAGAAGGATTTACAGGACATGCAAATGATGAGAAGCGGTAATCCCTGTTTATGAATAGGGAAAAAACCTCCCGCCACAGTCTGCTGTTTCTTTAACCTTCCCAGTCAGTTTTAGGAATACAGGCCTAAATCTCATCCATCCCCTCAGCGGCTGCTCGAGTTGAGCCAGCCATTTCTTTCACGGTCTCACTCTTCCCTGTGGTCTTCTCTCAGGCCCTCCACTACATGCTGCTGGTGTCGGAGGTGGAGGAGACGGAGATCTTCAAAATCTGTCTGGAGTACTGGAACCACTTGGCAGCCGAGCTCTACAGAGAGAGTCCCTTCTCGACCTCCACCTCCCCTCTGCTCTCTGGCAACCAGCACTTTGACGTGCCGCCACGCAGACAGCTCTACCTGCCTGTCCTCTCCAAGGTACTGCACAGAGCTATATATATAATTGATATATATTATTAATAATTAATTAATTATATAATGACATATATAATTTCCTATATCAGTGTAGGAAATTACAAAAATATTTTGGGGGCAAATTTTGCCCCCACGGTCTAGATAATGGGGGCATTTACACAATTTTGGGGGCACTTGAAAAAAGTATTTACTGCATAAAGTTGCTAAAGCGTATTGTGGGCAACAAACAGTGCACTGTTTGTGTGAGTGTGTTCTTTGTCATCTTCTTCTGGCAACCAGTTTGCAGGTGTTGAGTGTGTGTTAGAGATGGAAATGAAATGAATTGAATGAAAAGAATCTGTGCGTAAACCACCGAAACACTAGATGGCAGTGACGTGCCTTGTTAACACGGAAGTAATAACAGAAGAAGTAGTAGTGTTCACATTCTCTGAAGCTTGTGTTCTGGGATATTTCTCACCATGAATTTCAGTGCCATCTGGTAGTCTTTCATTATAATTTGGAGATGAGGCGTCCTACAAAATGCACCTATTCGCTGACCTCAGCTCGTCTCTCTTTGATCGGCTCCATGTTGTTTGCGATCGTTACATTTTTGGAAACTATCCTTTATGGTGCTACGATGAACTATTTTACTATTTTCACAGGAAGAAGAAGAAAACAAACTGTTGTATGTACGTGAAGGTGCAGCACTAGTTCAGTTTGAGACACCCACCAAGCTCGCAGACAGACATGCTATAATCAGCTGGCACCAGTCACGCAACAGGTGGTTGTTGCCAAACGGCTGCCAAGAAAGTTGCTACTTACAAAGAAACCATCTTGTGCTGAAAATCAGCAGTCAGCAAAACACACAAATAGTATTGTGCTTGAGAGAGTATTTAAAAGAGAGAATAATTCAATGTTTTTTTTCTTTTGTAATAATCTTTGATAATGCAAAGGTGTGCAGTTGTGTTAAAAGGTAATGCATGAGGTGCACACACTTCATGGTACATTATGCCTTCACATTTATACACATTATGCCATAAGCACTAATGCTTATATCAATGCATTATGTATAGACATGGTCAGCACTATCAAAATACTGTGCTGTTTACATTTTGCATCGGCCCTCGTATTTGTGGACCAGTTCTTAGAAGGGGTTTGGCTGATGGATGCAGTCAGGTGTGTGCGTGTGCGTGTCTGCGCCTGTGCGTGAGTGTGTGTGTGTGTGTGCCTGTGTGTCTGTGGGTCTGTGTCTGTGTGTGTGTGTACGCCTGTGTGTGTGCGTGTGTGTGTGTGTGCACGCCTGTGTGTACGCCTGTGTGTGCGTGTGCCTGTGTGTCTGTGTGTGTGTGTGTGTGTGCGCGTGTGCCTGTGTGTGTGTGTGTGTGTGTGCACGCCTGTGTGTACGCCTGTGTGTGCGTGTGCCTGTGTGTCTGTGTGTGTGTGTGTGTGCGCGTGTGCCTGTGTGTGCGTGTGTCTGTGTGTGTGTGTGCGTGTGCCTGTGTGTCTGTGTGAGAGTTGTTCGCTATGCGTATGTGTTGACAAGCGTTTATCCTCTGCGGCAGGTGCGTCTGCTGATGGTGAGTCGGATGGCCAAGCCAGAGGAGGTGTTGGTAGTGGAGAACGATCAGGGCGAGGTGGTCAGAGAGTTCATGAAGGACACCGACTCCATCAACCTCTACAAGAACATGAGGGAAACCCTCGGTACGGCTCGGCTAGACCAGCACTTCAGCACCACACACCCCACTGTCTCCACACCATCCTTTGTTTTAGTCCTGGCTGCTCTTCTCTGGGGCGCCAGTCCTAACCACAGCCAGTCCTAACCACAGCCAGTCCTAACCACAGCCAGTCCTAACCACAGCCAGTCCTAACCACACGACGACTGATGAGGTCATCGATCTCGTGCATGCTTTCTCTTCATTTCCTGTAGCCTCTAATTTACGCATGTACCTACTCATTTGTCCGTTGACATGCAGGTGCACACACACACACACACACACACACACAAATTCAAACACTCACAAACACACTTTTTTTTATTTTTTGCCAGCATTAGAGAGTTATACAAATATTGTAGGAATATTTGTTCCGTTTATTCTCTGGCTTTGAATTGTATACTTGCTACGACTGTTTTTTGTTATGTTGAAATGTATACTCATTCTACTGTTGTACTGATTTGCAGGGTCAGAAATTAACTATCAGTTAAGCGCCAAGTGCTAGGGGGTGTGACGATATGCTGCTGACCTTATGATACGATACACGATATTGGGTTCACGATATCGATACGATACGATATAACAAATTCTTTTCTGCAAAATGTTAATGATGAAAATACATGACTGGAAAAATATATTTTTCTAATAACCTTTATTCTACAAATTACTGATCCGGGAATGTCCGCTTGTTTGTTTGTGTGAATACGTGCTGCTTTGCCATGTCAGTCGCCGGTTCCTCCATCTCCAAAATGTGCGCATGCACACGGTTTCTGATATCGCGCGACCGTTTTTCAAATCGAGATTTCGTAGCACGATATTTCATCACACCCCTACCAAGTGCTGCTAAAACTTGTCTTGACTCAACAACCTGGATAGATCATATAAATATATCATATCAATATAAATCATATTATTTTATTATAAATATATCATATCAATATAAATCATATTATTTTATTATTATAAATATATATCAATATAAATCAACGGCCTGCTTTGCCGCCCTGCAGTGTACCTGACTCATCTGGACTACGCGGACACGGAGCGGATCATGACGGAGAAGCTCCATAACCAGGTGAACGGCACCGAGTGGTCCTGGAAGAACCTGAACACGCTGTGCTGGGCCATCGGGTCCATCAGCGGGGCCATGCACGAGGAGGACGAGAAGAGGTTCCTGGTCACCGTCATCAAGGTATAGTAAAGCTTTGCACTCACAAGGCCACACCATGATCCGTGGGTGGACAGCTTCAGAGTGGCAGTGCTGATGCTGGTGTACTGTAGGGGTGCAAAGAGTACCAAAATATCATATGCTACTGCTTTGCTGAAATGTTACTTGAGTATAGAAGTAAAAATGATGGGTGTAAAAATTTACTTAAGAAAAAGTAGCTAATTTAAAATGTACATAGATTAAAGTAATGTACTGTAACTACGACATATCTTTCCCATAGCACAAGATGAGGAGATAGTTTGCACTAAGTTAAAGAAAAAATGCTCATATGTATTTGAGTATTATGGTTTCATAACCCAGTGACTAGTTTTGTTAACAAAGTCCAACAGGGGAACTGGTGCCAGTTTCTAAGGGCCAGTAGAAATATGAAAGGTTCCTTTTAATGGGCAGACTGGTCACAGATCAGCACCTCTCTGCATCAATTATGTTGTGCACACAGGCCTGTCTGTGTCTGTTGATTGGCACCACTGTCTAAAGCCTTTGACACACTATGCAATTTTGGGCTGTCCCAGAGGTTTGATTCTTGTGTATAGAGAGCCAAAGTGAAACGTCACTTCCTGCTTCAGCAGATCGCATAACATTTAACTCGGACTAAAACGTAAAAAAAAATGCGGGTTTAACACGTTCACTGCCACTGACGTATTAATACGTCAAAAAAAATCCAGCGGTTCACTGCCATTGACGTATTAATACGTCAAAAAAATGATTTTTTTTTTTTTGACCGTGGGATGTGCATCTAACCCTTTTACATCTCTTATATAATTATTGGAGCCACCGAACGTTTACAACCCATTCCACCGACCCACTAAGTGGCAACAGTGCTCTCCTGACTAGAGGAAGGCAAGCATTTTTTTAACTTGTCACGCCATTCTCACCCCAGCCATTCTCATGAAAATGGATGGGGGAAAACGCTTTCGTTTTCGCGCTGATTGCTGGCGATGCGGGATTGCAAATTTGCATAATAGATTACAGGTGGAACACACTTTGAAACACGCAGCATAAATATGACCAGAATCGCAAAAGCTTCTCTCAACCAAAACTCCAAGAAGCGAGCGAGTCCATCCAGACTTCCTCAAACAGCGGCCGCGCAGACAGGCACAGGACAGCAGCAAAGCAGTGAGACTGGTGACAAGCTTGTGACGGCCGCTGCAGCCAAGAAGAACGCCCACGGAGGGAGGAGTTGAAGCAACTCTCCCTCCCTCTCGCTCTCTCCCTCTCTCTCTCTCTCGCTCTCTCTCTCTCCCTCCCTCCCTCTCTCTCTCTCTCTCTCTCTCCCTCTCCCCCTCTCACTAGGATTAAACCTAGTGCGTCTCCCTCCCGAGAGGGAGGGAGAGAGAGAGAGAGGGAGGGAGAGCGAGAGGGAGGGAGAGAGAGAGAGAGAGAGAGGGAGGGAGAGCGAGAGGGAGGGAGAGAGAGAGAGAGAGAGAGAGAGCGAGAGGGGGAGGGAGAGAGAGAGAGAGAGAGACAAAAATGAATGGTTAAAGTGACTGTTCTATCGAATTTCACAAAAAGCCGTTTATCTCTGAATATTTTTTCTGACGCTGAAACCATGCTGTATTCAACTGCTAATGCTTACATAACTACTAACTCTACAAACTAACTCTTTTAGACAGAGAAAGCACACATTCTATTAGTTCTTTTGAGATATTGTGTGTTCACAAAATCTTAGCAGAAAAGAATCCTCGGGTCTTGAAAGATGAGCCAGAATCCTCAAAAAACCCCTCTGGCAGAAGCTAACTACAGTAAAAAAAAAACGTCTGGCAGTGAATGTGTTAACAATGTTTTTTCGATGTTTTTTTTAAGTTTTGGTCCGCGTGAAATGTTCTATGGTCTCTCCCGATTCTAAATATAGCTGAACCGCGTTTGGTTTGACCAAGTAAAACTATTTTTATAAGCATTTTACGAAATGTCTATGGGAAAATAAACTGTGGAAGAAAATCTCTGGTACAGTGCTGAAGCAGGAAGTGACGCTTCACTTTGCCTCTCTATTGACTGCTGATTGACTGGTATCGACGGAGAGACGTGTGTCATAAACCTGCGAGCCAGTAGGTGTCATCATCGTACAGTCTGCACACATCAAACCTGATGTCGTACCTACGTTTATCAGATCCAACGTTGCACAGTGTGGCCTCCAATAAACGTATAAGATTGCTAAAATCTTAGTCTGCAGGCGGCTTAAAGAAGACGGATGTAATCGCTAGGTTTTTATCATCATTCCATTTTGTTTCATATGGACTGTTTCAGGATCTGCTGGGTCTGTGCGAGCAGAAGAGAGGGAAGGACAACAAGGCCATCATCGCCTCCAACATCATGTACATTGTAGGCCAGTATCCACGCTTCCTCAGGGCCCACTGGAAGTTCCTCAAGACGGTGGTCAACAAACTGTTTGAGTTCATGCACGGTGAGCCACCTGGATTCTGATAAGTGTATTACCGTTTTAATTTCATTTTCAGTGACTGGAATTAAAGAGGTCTTAAAAAAAAAAAAAATCACTTGGTGGAATTTGCAGACGCCGCGGGTACAATCTGTTTATTCTCCTCACAGAGAGAAAAGCCTCCTGACCTTTCAAGTTGTACTACTAAATATGTCATTGTACTTTAGCATTGTTTGTGCCAAAATAAAATTTGAATCATATTTTTTAAGGTGCATAAATAGATAAAGAAATAATGTATGAAAAGGTGTTTCTGCATGCATCACAAATCGCATCATCAAGCAAAACATATAGACATATATTGTCTGAATGAGGCAACTGTGTTGTGCAAGTGTGTGTGTATTTTAACGCACGCCATTATCTCCCCATGTCTCCTCTTTCTTGACCAGAAACCCATGACGGCGTGCAGGACATGGCGTGCGACACCTTCATCAAGATCGCCCAGAAGTGCCGGCGCCATTTTGTGCAGGTGCAGGTGGGCGAGGTGATGCCCTTCATCGACGAGATCCTCAACAACATCAACACCATCATCTGCGACCTGCAGCCGCAGCAGGTCAGCATCTCACCTGCTTCACTGGAGATGTATCACCACTTCAGGACAATTAGCGTTAGCTGTTAGTGTTAGCGTTAGCTGTTAGCCACAATCGCATTCGTAATAATAAATTCTCTCATATGCCGTCGCCTAAGAGTTTTCTTCTCGTTGGTCCTGTCCTCGTCCAGGTGCACACCTTCTACGAGGCGGTGGGCTACATGATCGGAGCCCAGACAGACCAGGCTGTTCAAGAGCACCTGATAGAGAAATATATGCTACTGCCCAATCAGGTGTGGGATAGCATCATCCAGCAGGCCACCAAGGTAAGAGGCGGTTCACACAGAAGATGACATATCAATGTTAGTCTTTGCCTTTAATGAGGGCAGGATTCAAAGGATGACAAAACATCAGAACACAGAAATGTTATTAAGCAGGTTTTTGAAGTCAGTCTAGACTTCTTCACTTTAAGGATCTTGTTCTTACTCTCCACCATATATGACACTTCATAATGTCCCCTCCTCCTGCCTTCAGAACGTGGACATCTTGAAGGACCCGGAGACGGTCAAGCAGCTGGGCAGCATCCTGAAGACCAACGTCAGGGCCTGTAAGGCAGTGGGACACCCCTTTGTCATCCAGCTGGGACGCATTTACCTGGACATGCTCAACGTCTACAAGTGCCTCAGCGAGAACATCTCCGCCGCCATCCAGACAAACGGTGAGGGGGGGCGGGGGTGTACGAAACGAAACTGGGACGGACGAGCCCGTCTTTATTGTCACAAACGCCAGACGCCGCATGCACACGCTTGTCTGCGATACACACATGCGCACACACACACACACACACACACACACACGTGTCTGCGATACACACATGCGCACACACACACGCCGAGTGGGGCCATGAAATACATTCTCTGCATTTTTCCCATCGAGACATGTCCTTCCTCTGGGGGGCAGGTCAGGAGCCGTGGGCATCTTTCAGTGTACAGTGCCCCATGGACCATCTTCTGCATATTTTTAGTGGGGGTCCATATCGATGTTGTATGGAGGAAACCCCAGGGGAGCTAGGGGAGAACATTCAACTCCGCACAGAAAGACCCTTTCATGAGATACTCCACCTGGGCAGTAGGCACTGAAGACATGGGGGGGGACCCACAGCTTCCCAGGCGGGAATCAAACCCAGAACTTTCTTGCTGTGAGGCGACAGTGCTACCACTGCGCCACTGTGTGTGTGTGTGTGTGTGTGTGTGTGTGTGTGTTTGAGCACTCGACTGACGAGACAATATCATACACTTGTCAGACAGAAGTGTGTATGGATCCTGTTGATGCGGTGTATATGCGCGTCCTGATGCATCTCCTCTTTGCGCTGCAGGTGAGATGGTGACCAAACAGCCGTTGATCCGGAGTATGAGGACGGTGAAACGAGAGACGCTGAAACTGATCTCGGGCTGGGTTAGCCGATCAAACGATCCACAGATGGTGAGAAGCGACTCTTGAGTGAAACACTCAAAAAATGGGGCAGCAAGAATTAAGGAACAATATCCTTTCTTTTCAGAGTGATAACCATGAAATTCTAGGAATCCATTGGTTTTTGGAATGGATTTCAAGGTGTTTATAGGTCAGAACATTCCTCAGCACACAAAGGGATCTTTCAGACTTTTACTTCGTATGAAAGAATTTAGTTAATTGTATCTAACTGCGTAATTACATTCAAGTTCCATTTAAGTTGTGTCATCAGGTTACAGCAATAATATATTTGACCGTTATCTGTCCCCTGGAGATACTGTGTTCTGTGGCCATCAACGTAACAATTGACAGTAAAAATGAAATGCAACTAATCCGGTTGGTATTTTTAGATCCAACACAAAGGCTGTCGAAGCCGTTTCCTGGCTCAGCTGTGTGTTTTTATTGGCGTAAGAATTTCAATTCATAGTGTGAAGGTGTGCAGCCTCGGACCGCTGATGTCACGCAAAATGTTCTGCTACACTCAGGAAATCTGAGAAGAAAACTGAACCTCTGAAAAAGTCAAAATATAATTTAATGCTCAATAACCTACCGAGAATGGAGTCAAGTTTTATTCTGATTCTGTGTGATGTTATAGGTAATGATTCTGCCTCTGATGGTTCCTAACCTTCCCACCATACTTACAGTGCAAAGAAGCAAGCTTTAGCTTAATTAGCCTCAAATACAAAGTTGTTGGGTTTGTAATGACTGTTGAAATTACATTTATTCACAAAATAACACTGTTATTGTGAATCTTTTATTTCCCTGAAACTAACGAGGTCTGGCTTTAATTGGCCATTGAACTGCAGAAGATAAAGACCTCCGGCTTGGAGATCCGTTTAATAAAGCGATTCCCGCTAATCCCCTCCTTGTCACGCTTTCCTCCAGGTCGGGGAGAACTTTGTTCCGCCACTGCTGGACGCCGTCCTCATCGACTACCAGCGCAACGTGCCAGCCGCCCGCGAGCCCGAGGTGCTCAGCACCATGGCAACCATCGTCAACAAGCTGGGCGGACACATCACCAGCGAGATCCCGCAGATCTTCGACGCCGTCTTCGAGTGCACCCTCAACATGATCAACAAGGTAGGGGGCTGCGCCATCGAGCCGGATCCCATGAGCACAATTGGAAGTTTTCTATTACTGTTGTATGAAATATGCACTGAGCTCTGCTTTGTGATATAATCAGACTGAGTTCCTCTCTGACTGAAATGGAAAGTGAAAACTTCCTCATTAAAGAATTGCATCACACACATTTGTTTAATTCAGTGGTGCCCAACCAGTCGATCGCGGTCTACTGGTCGACCGCGGACTGACCCCAGGTCGATCGCGCCAAAAATCGATTATTTAAAAAAAATAAAAAATAAAAATATATATAATGGAAGTACATGCAGGTGTTTATTTTAATTATGGATCATAATACAATGCAATTCCAAATGCACTTTTATTTTAAAAGTAACCACACAGTGAGAAAAAAGAAAGTGAGAAAAAATAAATCATGTATTGGGGGGAAAAAAGTGATGCATCGATTTAAGATGCATCGAGATGCATCAATAATCGTAATCTAATTGAATCATAGCCCTCTGAAACGTAATCGAATCGTGAGGCCAGTGAAGATTCACAGCCCTAATGTCAAGTGGTTGTGGGACAACGAGAAAGTGTTGTGAGGTTAGTTACTGCAGGCTGGAAACGATGTGTGTGCGTTTGCGATGTTGAAACTGGTAGGTAGATCTCGGGAGGCTGGCTACTTGAAAAGTAGATCTTCGGTCAAAAAAGGTTGGGCACCCTGGTTTAATTGAATATAAAACCAACTGAAACCTCGTTACACACATAAGGCTTAATATGGTTGATTTTTCCCCCTTTAGTTGTCATCCCTGCCCCCACCCGCTGGCTTTGTTTATAGAGAGGCCATTTACACCTGGCACTAACATGCATTTTCTGTGATCAGATTGCAATCGGATAGTGCTTGACGGCATTAGCCTGATTTCATTTACACCTGGCGTTGTTAACATGCGTTTTTGGTGATCAGATTGCAATCCGATTGTAATCCGATCACCCAAAACGGGTGTTGCATTTACATTGCACTTACACTTCTGTTCAATGTGGTCACACTGCCCCTGACCACCTCCCGGGGTGGTTTGGCCGATCAGGTCACAATCCGTCCTCAATGTCTCGTTTACACCTGTACTTTCAAGTGGTCAAGCACTATCCGATTGCAATCTGATCACAGAAACTGCATGTTAGTGCCAGGTGTAAATGGGCTCATAGTGATTTATTGGATTGAAGTGTGCTTTTGAAGTAAGGCGGCTAAGATGTGACGGCTAAACAAGACTTTTACACTTGAACATTTTACTTTTAAGACTGTAAATAAAAAGGTTTGTTTACATTTGTTATGTTTGGGGAAACCTTGAAATAAACCAGACCTGTATTTCGAGTTTTAAAATTTTAACTTTGGATCTACCTGACCAACTCCTGAATAATATAATAAGTTAAACATAACACAGTTTTTGGTGGTTGAATAAATTGCCGATTGTATTTTTCTATTAGAACTTTGAGGAGTATCCGGAGCACCGGACCCACTTCTTCTACCTGCTCCAAGCTGTCAACTCGCACTGTTTCCCTGCATTCTTGGCTATCCCCCCTGCCCAGTTCAAACTGGTGCTGGACTCCATCATCTGGGCCTTCAAACACACCATGAGGAACGTGGCCGACACCGGTAAGGCTGACTGCGACACATACATGGACATCACACACACACACACACACACACACACACACAAAAACAAGGGAACTTGTCCATCTAGGGAAGGGACGAGGGAAATTGGGTTGACAGTGATTATGCATGTTTGTGGATGTTGGTCTAGAATATTCTTGCTAGTATCTTTGTGATTGTAAGATGTAAAATGATTTTGGTCATTTCCACACCTCAAAAAGTTTCGGACTTGCACCAAAAAGTATGTGTACTGCAAAGATGCTGTTGGTCTGCTCATCTATAGAACGTAGTGTATCAGTTGGCCTTACAGGCGTGGAAAATATACGGAATTTTGAAATGGGAAGGTATGAGAATCTGAATAAATACTTATGTCTTTCTGCTCACCCAGGTCTGCAGATCCTGTACACGCTACTGCAGAACGTGGCCCAGGAAGAGGCGGCCGCTCAGAGTTTCTACCAGACGTATTTCTGCAACATCCTGCAACACATCTTCTCCGTGGTCACCGACACGTCGCACACTGCCGGTGAGCTCACACGAGTGTTCCTCAAAGTGTTCCTAACATGTAATTCGCTGATGATTGTATGAGAATGTCTGTTGCTTTCCCAGGTTTTGCGCTCATCAATAGTATCTCCCCATGATGTACAGTGTAGACTGTAAACATAAATCCTCCCAAATGACATGAAAATGTTTTGACACAAAAAACATTTGAATCCACTAAAATAGTCTAGACTATATCCAAGATTGAAAAATGGCACAGGTAATGAATTATATTGGTGTTGTAAGCATACATGTAAGCACGTCCTCCTCCTCAGTCACAACCGGTCTGTGAAAATCCACACACAGAGGCATAAACAGCTTAGATGGAAGATGCTCAGTGATCACAACAGAGGAATAGAGAGGCATAGTGGAACTTCACTTCCTGCTTCAGCACTGTACCAGAGATTTTCATCCGCCAATAATTTTCCCATAGACATTTTGTAAAATGCTTATAAAAATAGTTTTACTTGTTCAAACCAAACGGTTCAGATATATTTAGAAACAGATGAGATCGCATAACATTTCACTCAGACCAAGATGTAAAAAAAAAATGCGGGTTTAAAGAAAATATTTTAACAATGATGTTTTGGGTTTTTTTTGGACCGAGTGAAATGTTCTATCGTCTCTCCCCATTCTAAATATAGCTGAAGCGTTTGGTTTGACCAAGTAAAACTATTTTTATACGCATTTTACGAAATGTCCATGGGAAAATAAATGGCGGATGAAAATCTCTGGTACAGTGCTGAGTCTCTATAAGAAGTGCTGGATCGTTGCATATTCACAGCAAGGAGCCAGGCTTCCTGTGGAGTCTGGGGCTGCATGGAAAAGTATGAAAGCAACACCACTGCAATATAGAACACTGCCATTTCCAAACTGATCGAGGCTGTTACTCTCTTTTCTTTTTTAATCTCTGGCCTAAAAATCAAATTGCATGTAGGAGAAAGTATTTCATTTTATTCCTACTGAGCAATCATAAGCAACAGCTTAAAAAACAGCATTCATATATATCCCAGTTTATATTGCCAGCACAACCTCGGCTAAAAACACGTTTTGTGAATATGACCATAACCATAGTACATGTTGTCCCGATGTGCGTCCTGCAGGCCTGACCATGCACGCCTCCATCTTGGCCTACATGTTCAACCTGGTGGAGGAGGGCAAGATCACCACGAGCCTCAGCCCGGCCAGCCCCTCCAACAACCAGGCGTTCATCCAGGAGTACGTGGCCAACCTGCTGAAGACCGCCTTCCCTCACCTACAGGAGTGAGTCTGGATGCAGATGAACACAGACGCACACGTAACACAACACACATGAGTTGGTCCTGTTTTTTGTTTTTCTTTATTGGCTCTCATGGAGGAAACTTGTGTGTCTTCTGTTTGCTTCAGTGCCCAGGTGAAGGTGTTTGTGACCGGGCTGTTCAGCTTAAACCAGGACATTCCTGCCTTCAAGGAGCACCTTAGGGACTTCCTGGTCCAGATCAAGGTGAGGCGTTTTACAACACAAGGACAATAACTGTGGAGAAGTGTCTTCCCTGAGCCACCATTTTGTTCTATGTGAAAGTCCCGCAGTCATGTTCATTGAGGTGCATTTTGTAAGTCGCTCTGGATTAGAGCATCAGATAAATGTCTGAATGTAAATGCGTTTGGCAACGTATGCGTGCCACGCTGATGGATTTGATAGATGTTATGTAACTCTGCTGTTATGATCGTGCACAGTGGCAGCCATCACAGATGACCCCCATAATGCATCTGTGATGCTACTGTAACGGATTATGCTTTCCCTCATGTAAAGGAAACGGAACAGGCATGGGTATTGTAACACAGAACTTGTTTCTGAACTGATTGCTCGACCATTTCTTATGCCTTCTAATGGCTTAAAAGAGAGCAAAACGCGGATTTGACTTAATAGTTTCTCCCTGGGGTGGAGCAGTACTGCAGCAGTGATGTACTGTGGCATGCTAAACATACTAGGAAAAAGACTTCTGCGCTGGTTTCACCTGTTAAGTGTTTAAATGATGTATAACCCTCCTTGGCAGGGCTGTAGTGGAGGGTAAATGCCAAATATGTACCTTTTTAATACAACATAGCATTTACTCACCATTTTATGATGGTTTCTGCACTTATTTATTATTGTGATTTTTAATCACACACTCGGCTGTAGCAGGCTCATTTTTTACAGCTAGAACGAAGCTACTGGTATCATATGAAACTAGACGACCTAATCTATTGGTACCAACCATGTCAGGAAGGGGGTAAAATAACGCTTCAAAGTAAGGGCCTGTGTCCACCTAGCGTCTTTTTCCGACCGTTAAACGCTGGGAGTGCGCTGGGGAGCACTGATCCCAGCGCACAATATACAAGGAAGCAGTCTCAAACTAACGTTAGTTCAGTGCGGTAGTAGCTTGATAGCTGACAGCTAACATTAGCAAACAACAGACATACAGTGATTTAGCTCAACACTCACCAGAAATATCAAGTGTCTAGCCCAATCTGCTCCCACAATTGAGCCTTTCTGTCTCTGTTGCGATAGTTTCTCCATGATTAAGTTGCCAGAAAAGCACCACCCGACACCAGCGTCTTTCTGAAAAGTTAAAATATTTTCAGCTGGAAGCGCTGGGAGTCGGGCGCACAAAAACGCCAGAGCGCTCTGAAAATAGACGCTGGGCGCGGCGCACTTTCTCTAGACGTCCGTGTGCGCCCGCATACGCTCTCCCCCCATTGGAAACAACTGAAAACAGACGCCGGAGCTGATGAAAAGATGCTAGGTGGACACGGCTAGGTGGCATGGCCATTTTCAAAGGGGTCCCTTGACCTCTCACCTCAAGATATCTGAATGCTGATAATAATAATAATAAAATGATATATTTATAGGGATATGATTCTGTTTCTAGCCTCATATACTGTATCTAGTCTTGTGGGCGATTTAGTTCATCCACTTTTTTTTATATATATAATTGCGATGTGAGAGAGCTGCCGCAGACATAGTTTACCTTTGAACTTTTTTCTTCTTTGTTTAACACTACAGACATGCGCCTTAGTGTCTTACCTATCCTGCATGTGTGCTAGTAAGCCTACGTAATCTAAATATACCGTAATCTGGCTTTGCTCTTTATTGTCAGTGTGAGGATGGCTTTGTCTATTCTCTACAGGGAGAGGTTATCAGCAGCTACATAGTTGGCTGGTTAGCTGTTTATGTTTCCATAAATACAATTTTCCTACATGGCCAGACTGTCCCTTTGAGTCGATGGAAGGTTTGTTGGCGGGTGTACCGGCTCATTGTTGGAATAAAACTGCGTTCACGAGCTCCGGCGTGTTGTGATGTGTCCGTGTCCGTGTTGTGATGTGTCCGTGTTGTGACATGTCCGTGTTGCTCCGCTAACGCCGCCGTTTTCCTACCATCTCCCCGCCGCCTCCAGGAGTTTGCGGGCGAGGACACCACGGACCTGTTCCTGGAGGAGAGGGAGGCGTCGCTGCGCCAGGCCCAGGAGGAGAAACACAAGATCCAGATGTCGGTGCCGGGCATCCTCAACCCCCACGAGATCCCCGAGGAGATGTGTGACTGAGCCTCCCGGCTCAAACAAAACTGTACAGTCCTGCAAGCAAACAAACAAACACACACACAAAATAACCCTAACCACAGCAAACACAACACAACACGAGAGAGAGAGAGAGAGAGAGGTGCGTGAGTGCGGTGGGAGGCCCCTCCCCCCCCCCTCTGCGGCGGCAGAGCGGGCCGTCCCATTGGATGTTTGTTGACCAAAACAATGCCAATAATAGGTAAATGATTACCGCGTCACCCTGTGGCCCTTTTTACATAATATGCGTTTTCTATGGAGACTTTTTGTGTAATATCTTTCCAGAACTGTTAATCTAAGCTTACGTTTTGTTCGGTCTGTGGCCCATCCCAAGAGCTGCATGGTGAGGTTGTAACAATTAGGAGAAGTTAACCATTTCACCCCCCCCCCCCCCTTCTTCCTTGTTATGCCCCCCTCCCCCCATTCCTTATTGCCCATATATTTGTTTATATATAAATATATATTATATATACAGTCTGAGCAGAGTTTTTGTGAAAAACAGCATACGAGTCATCAGAATAGAGGCTTCTAGACCTGTGGTGTGACAGACCGGAAGGGGAGAGATGTTCTAGAGGCGCATGCACTGCTTGTTTGGTGCCCCGCTGCATTGTGGGAGAATGGTGCCCCGCTGCATTGTGGGAGAATGTGAATCTCAGATGAATGAATGAAGGTCTGAGAGGTGCTGCTCCACGCGTCAGGACCAGCATCCGAGTGTTTGGCTAACTGCCAGGCAGGAGTTTTTTTCGTTAGGGAAAAGCAAAACAGGTTATGTGCATATCATCCCAATTGTATAGCATCTTTGATACCATGGGAACATAATTGGTTATTTTTTCCTTTTATTCGATTGTTTCTTTTTGTTGTGCGTGTGTGTGTGTGAGCGTGTGTGTGTGTGTGTGTGTGTGTGTGTGTGCTGTCGCCTAGGCGACATCAGCATTTTGTTTTCCTCTGAGAGGATTGTTGCTCATTTGTGAGCCTTCATTAATGGGATGTTTTAAGGAAACGGTGGAGATATTTATGGGTTCTTGGTTGGTTGCATCTTTATAACAACACCTGTTTAACTCAGACGGCTTTCGAGATTTTGAATTGTACTAATTTCCATTGTTTACCATGCTGTAGTGCTTCAAGACACTACCTTTAGAGCAAAACGAAATAAAACTGGGTTTACATTTAATTTTGTATTTTTGCATTTTTCATTTGTACCTGTTTTTAAGTTCGATCCAAAAGGCTTTTGTCCAGAGAGCAAATTAATTGCCAACAAGTTTAATTAGGCAAAGAATGTATAAATCCAAATAAGTACCCAATCTCTAATGGCTAATTTACCTTCTCGAAGTGTTACATTTGTTGTGAACTTTTTGAACTGATTAAAGTTGAGAATTTTATAACCCTGCCTTTTGCTCAGATTTCTTCATTCTTGTATATATATATATATATATACCAGGCCGATTTCAGCTATGGGCAGGGGTGGGCAGTGCCCACATGAGTCTTGCCCACCCAATCTAAAGGAAATATTGCAACAAGCACAGGCATAGAGATGACCTCCGTTTTATTAGCAGATCCTGCACCTACTATAGAAAATACTGTTTATTGCATTAGAACACACTTACCCACATGCAGCATCTCAGAGGGGGTCACTGAACTACTTACCTAACTCACCCATGGTGCCAACATTTCAACATTGTGAGGAAATGTAATTGACATATAGAACAGCACTATTAGTCGACACATAACATTGCAGATAACTAACATCACACATATAGAACAGGAAGTCCTTTAACTAACCTCCCAAAGCAAACACATCTACCCCAGAGCATGCTGGGAACTCCGCCTACAATATATTTATTTTCACCCCTTGCATGCACGTTCCATGGTCACGTTTGAGGTCTTGGGTTTGAGTCTCAGTCAGTTTTAAACAGCAACAGCCAGAGGAAATAATGACATGCTCTGAGAAACCCCATCTTAAGAAGCGTGACCCAGTGGCTCAGAGAGTTTCATTACTGCCCAGCAGTATTTAGCTTGTGGTTTCAAACCTCAGTAACTTTTGAGGTCGTGGGTTCAAGGCTCAGTCAGTTTTGAACAGTGACAGACAAAAAAGATAAAAGCTCTCAGCGAAGAGCTTCGAGTACGAAGGGGATCTGGTGGTGCTGGTTGTGCGATGGATATGTCGACCACATAGAGACGTGGAAGCATGCAGATGGCTCGTTTAATTCCTGCTCCACCATCACTACGTGGAGCTTGTCATAATGTCATTCAACTTATTAAATGTAAAAGATCCACAGCTTTTTTGGAAAGATGACATAATGAGTATGAAAGACAATGAGTTTTGGCCTGTCAGATGTGACTGGGGAGGGCGTTCCAGGGTGAGGGGGCGGCTGCAGCAAGGCCCTGTCAGAGGCCCCCCTGTCACAGCTTTAGCAAAGAGATACCTGTGATGCTTGTCAAAGTGGATATAAATGATATGATCATATTCAGCCAGACAGTCAGATGGAGATTAGAAATGGTGAGCATTTTTTTTTTTTTACTACTGGGGGAACCTGGCACCCCTGGCCCCCCATTAACTCCGGCAATGCCAACACTTTTTCCCCTCTCTCTCACGTTCTCTGTAATGTCTCTCAACCAGAGGAGACCCACGTTGCATTCAGGTACAGTCAGTTAGATTCAGCTTTGGGGGTGGTGGTGTTGGTGGTTGCTTAAACCCGAGCTAAACCTCTGGTGTCACTCCACATTTACTCTTTAGGCTTTAGACAAGGTGCCACAATAGTCTACTGGAAATTTCTTGGACCCAGTAATGTTGTTTCTTATTAACTTAGATATATGTGTCTTTATTCTGTGACTCAAAGTTTACATCCTGGAACCCCACGACTGTATCTGTGAGAAAATAAATCCACTTTGTAATCAAAAAATAGATCCGTAAGCAAAAACATAGATTTGAAAACAAAACTATCAACCATCCAATCAAAGAAAATTTAAAAAAATAAAATAAAATAAATGTTTAGATTTTTCATTAATGTGAATTAAAAAAAGTTGCATGCAAACACAAACATTTTGTTCTCAACTCCAAAACATTTGTTTGCCAAACCATTACCTTTGCTTACAAAGCTCAACTTTTCTTTTGCTAAATGAAAAGTTTTGTTTGCAAAACCTGAGTTTTGCAAAACTTTTTCTGTTACAATAAGGGCAGGACCTACAGCAGAAAGAAGTAACGCACGTCCCTATTGGCCAGTGTCGATCGGAGTGATAGCTTGGCAACATCCAATCCAGTACGAGACAAGGCGGAGGGCGGGCACTTGAACGGAAGTATTTCCTGACGGAATCTCCATAGCCTAGGTAAACCCAGCCCCCACGTGACCTGCTCTCTCAGTTCCCAGTCACTGAGAACAGGTCTGAGAGCAGGTCACGTGGGGGATGGGTTTACCCAGGCTAGAATCTCCATGCCATTTCAGCGCCAGTTATAACCACAGATTGAAGAGAGAAGCCGTGAGTATGTTCACACCAATGTTTTTATGTTTGGTCAGGTTACATGCACCGGTCCAAACATAAAAACAACATAAAAACATTGGTGTGAACATACTCACGGCTCCGCTTCTCTCTTCAATCTGTGGTTATAACTGGCGCTGAAATGGCATGGAGATTCCTTCAGGAAATACTTCCGTTCAAGTGCCCGCCCTCCGCCTTGTCTCGTACTGGATTGGATGTTGCTAAGCTATCACTCCGATCGACACTGGCCAATAGGGACGTGCGTTACTTCTTTCTGCTGTAGGTCCCGCCCTTATTGTAACAGAAAAAGTTTTGCAAAACTTTTCATTTCGCAAAAGAAAAGTTGAGCTTTGTAAGCAAAGGTAATGGTTTCGCAAACAAATGCTTTGGAGTTGAGAACAAAATGTTTGTGTTTGCATGCAACTTTTTTTAATTCACATTAATGAAAAATCTAAAAACATTTTATTTTATTTTATTAAAAAAAAAAATCTTTGATTGGATTGTTGATAGTTTTGTTTTCAAATCTATGTTTTTGCTTACGGATCTATTTTTTGATTACAAAGTGGATTTATTTTCTCACAGATACAGTCTTTGGTTACAGGATGTAAACTTTCAGTCACAGAATAAAGACACATATATCTCTCCATACTTAAAACCCCTTTTAGCAACCAAGTTGAATTTCATCCACTAGGCATAAATATTACATTTCAATCATAAAAGTTCATAGAGAAATAGTCTAATAGAGCATCAGTGGCAGTCCCTCATGGTTCCCTGTGTATGTCAGCTGCCTTCAGAGGGAGAGGTGGTGAGTTCTAACCTGGCATGTGCACAGACTGAACTTCCATTTGTGTATTTTGAGGCAGCAATGTTATTTATATTTGAATAAAAGTTGAAATAGGCATAACAATCTTCTTTTAGTTTTTATTACACTTCTAATTAATTAATATTAAAGCTGGCTGCTAGGCTAAAGAGCTAGTGATGTTAAAGAGAGGATGGTGCTGTCTCCTCCATCGGGAATCAAACCAACACCCACCTTCCCCCACCTGTCATGTAGCAACAGAAACACAGCAACTCATCATGCTGAGCTATAAGCTGTTTGGAGTACACCTTCTGAATTCTACACAGTGTTCACACTGTCAACACCACAGAGCATAAAGAGTGAGATCAGAATTGAACGAGTGAACAGCTGTTTATCTGACTGAGCTAGAGTCAGAGACTGACTAGACTCCTACATCAGCTTATTTCTATCAGTGTTCAAACTACTGATGATGATAAAAATAGCATCACTGGTGCTGCCTGAGGCAGGGATTGAAGAAACAACCTTCAAACATTTACATCACACAATATCCACATGTTTATGAGTGAGCTATTCGCTTGTTGACATATGACCTCCCGACAATACTAGTTCCGGGTCCAAGCGCCAAGCTTCCAAGCCTCTCTGCCTGGTCAATATGCCGCTGTGTGCGGTGTCCTTCATTGTTGGAATAGATCCGAGACTAAAAAAAACTATTCTACCACTGTCCTTGCAATGAGAAAGAGAAGAGGAAATGGCTGCAGTTAATAAGGTACGTTACAATTCGGAGAAAGTACGTCGAAAAACGATGAAATTATAAAATAAATATATAATGGGTAACTCACTTCTGAGAGTGTGGTGAACACGCCATTGTTCAGAGGGCCTAACGACAAAAGCTCCGTTCCATCTGGGAGCTTCTGTGGTTCTGGTCTAAACCCAAGCCGAGTTCCACAAATGGGCAAGGTGGAAGTGCTTTGAGATATGGCTTTGGTTTGACTTCAGTAAGCACCAACTATGCAGAACACATCCCTGGGCTCCTGGGAGTACAGTGACGGCTCTCCACACAGGCCCACATCCGGACCCGACCGGACTGGCATCACACTGCGCCTGGACGACCATGAGGTGACAGGGAACTGGCCTCTTCTTATCTGATCTGATCTACCTGCAGCCTACACACACACACACACCGACATTCATTTCTAAACAAATTTGGTTTGTGATGATGAAGGTCTTTCTCTCTTCCTCAGACAGTATTCCTGTGGCATCTCTCCATTTCCGCCCCCAGACGTCGTTAGCCAAGGTTGGGCCTGGGTAAACCGACCCTGCAACTAATCTCCGTTAACATACTGCTTGTTCCATTAAAGGTTATGATGACGCCCTCCCCACTGCAAGCCGAGACGCCCCACTGGTGCAATCCCAACAACCTGCCACCCTGACACGCCCGGCGAGGAAACCCTTTGCCCTCTGAACCCATGTTAACTTGACTTGTCGTTTTGTTAATTGCGTCTATGGCAGTGGTTCTCCAGTTATCTCCGCAGAACCCCATTTGATTTGGTCCCCGGAAACCCCTAAAGACGATTCACTTTTGAATTGTGGGAGATAATAGTGAGAGTGAAAGCTAGGAGTAGAACAGTAACTCTTAATTCATAGTGAACGAGGACTGTGCTGAGATAGTAGTGGTGGATCGGACGGTAACACGAATCCCCCCCTCCTCTCTCCCCTTCCTGACCCAGATCCAGGGATCCTCAGCCATCCTCGGCATCCGCTATCGAGGAGAAGAGCGGGCAACAGCTGGGGGTCTCAGAGCACCGCTGGGAACGGGGCCAGATAAACCCGGGCCGGCACCATGCTGATGACGCCCCGCTCTCTGTCCACACTCCGGGCGAGACGAGAGGGGTTATTAATACCCCTGAGAGTTAAGTGACACAGGAAGTGCAGGTCACCGTAGCCACTAGCCACCATCGGCGGCAGCCGGGCCTATCGCTGCCTCTCAAACAGTTAAGAGCGGTTGACCCTCTACCCAGCGGCACACGTCATGCAGCCCTCCGCCCAGGCCCTTCACATTGTTTCTGCAAAATGCAAACATCAAAGCAAGCAAGTAATCATGCAGAGGCTAAAAATAGACACAGGTATCATGCAGAGGCTAAAAATAGACACAGGTCTCTTGAAGAACGGATGTGTCTGAAAGAGAGACAACAGTTTGGACAACCCCCCCCCCCCCCCCCCCCCCCCCCGATCAGATTCTTCAACATCACCTTGTTAGGAGGAGCAGAGGTAACAAGTTGTGACCAAACTGGGGTCAAGTTAACCGACAGGTAGGCCTACGACAGAGTAACTTCATAAAGGAGATATACTGCCACCTAATGGGTAATAACCAGATGGCATCTAAAAACGTGTTGACAGCATCGACATCTCAATGGTTGACAGTCTGGAATACACAGAAGAATAAAGACATCACTGGATTTAGTCCTTTTATTTTTGATATCACAGTCCAGTCATGTTTGATTGGTCCCAGCGGTGTACAGTACAGTCATATTCCAAAACAGGTAGAAATGGCTATAGCTATATCTCTACCAGAACTGGGTCAAACGGCATTTGTAAATAGTTAGTTAGTATCTGTCTCTCAGTGTGTGCTGCACCAGATCGCTGGGCTTCGCCACATATAGGACAAAGTTTCCACTATTTTGAAAGTGGATTTAGCAGAGGTGTGTGTGATTGGCAACTTAACTGAGACAAACTGAATCCTCCTCCTGATGCAGTAAAGCTTTTCATCTCACATCTTCTGGTGTTCCAGGTAGGCTGAAAAAGACAGACAACTATTTGCAAATGCCATTTAACTGAGCTCGGGTCTCTACTGCAAACCAGTACAGACTCACTCTAAGTGGTTTTCTATGTCCTATAGTGATCTACTGCACCCGTCGTCATCACTAGTCCTGTGGAGCTACAAGATCCACAGCCTCTCGCTCTAGTCTAGATCTAACTAGACCTGCGTTAAGTAAATTGCAAATTACTTAGCGTTTGTTTTAACCTGCTTAAAGTACCAGATGGTTGGGGTTTGCTGCATTCGGACAATTCAGATAGTGTCAGTCAAGTTGCCAATTGACAATCACACAACTGACTTTCAAATACTTTTCTTAGAATTGTCTCAAACCTTCGGGCACTGATCGTGTCGCCCTACGCAGCGAAACCCCAACACTCCAACGCGACGAGAGCCTGCCTGTCCTGAAGCTTCAGCAGGACCGGGGACGGCAACTGCTTTTAACGCCTGCATAAACAAACGGCTAGCGGAGTGACAGCGGATGCGATGGCAGGTGATCCATACATAGAGTCACCACCAGGGTGCAGCGAAGAGGGAGCTGGAGGCAAACGGGCTGGAAGCTGATGCGTCTGTCCGTTCAGGTACGGTGGAGCAGGCAGGGAGGGGGAGGGGGAGGGATGGCCGAGCGGCCGCGTTAGCAACGCCGCCAGTATTCCCTAGCTCTGTTTGACGTTAATTAGCTCACGTGAGGATCTCCTCCTCTTCCTCTTGACTCTCCTCTTCCTCAGCTTTTCGTCCACCAACCACCTCTCTCTCTTGCTTTTCTCCTCATCCGATCGTCTATGTTGTCCGGATCTGAGCGTAGCGCGCTTTTGATCTATAGGAGCAGAATGCACAGTGGTCAGTAGTGGAAAATGGAATGGGGAGGGAAAGAATGAGAGAGAGTGTGTGTGTGTGTGTGTGTGTGTGTGAGTGAGAGAGAGAGAGAGAGAGAGAGAGAGAGAGAGAGAGAGAGAGTGAGTGAGTGAGTGTGTGTGAGTGAGTGTGTGCGTGCGTGCGTGCGTGCGAGAGAGAGAGAGAGAGAGAGAGAGAGAGAGAGAGAGAGAGAGAGAGAGAGAGAGAGTGAGTGAGTGAGTGTGTGTGTGTGCGTGTGCGTGCATGCGCTATGCTGTAACCAGTACCTGGGCGTCTTCTCTGAGCCCTGTCTGCCTTGAGAGGTGCCCTTAAACTGAGCCTCCAGTCTGGAGTAGATTCCGCCTGCGTGCTGCGACAGCAAATAGCAAACATGAGCAGATGAATTATAACCTCGGCTCATAAATCGTAGCCAACGCCGACATTTACAGCTCCCGTGAACCCCGGGGCTATGACGTCGTTTTTTCATGTATACTTTATGTCATGGATATTGTGTCGATATATTTGAATCGTGTTCAGAAGCGCTCACCTCTTTAGTGTCCTTGGATTTGCTCTGTTGTTCCTGGTCTCCGAACCTCAGCTTAGTCAGGTGGCCCACGATCTCCATCATGCGGCGCTGGTCTGGTTCACAGAGACACGGTGAAAGAAAAGGGATTCAAAGACGGAGAAATAAATATAAGGTATTAATGCATATCTGTGCCCAAAACACAGGAGTGCAACATAATAATAATAATAAATGTATTTGATACAGCGCTTTTCAAGGACCCAAAGACGCTAAAGCCCAATTTATGCTTTGATGCTTTGTCTGCCGACACTTTTGAAACGGTTGCCGACAGAAATGAGGACTTGAGTCGACACTTTCAAGTGTCGGCGAGCAGCAGTGTCTGCTACCTGGTGAAATATCTAGTGTCGCTGACTACGTCACGATGTGTCGCGCAAGTCTGATTGGCTAGTATATAGACGGCACGCGCTTGGCTTCCTTGTTTTGGTTTTCACTCGATTGAAATGAATGAACGTGTCCCCGCTATTTTCAGCCTGTCCTTGATGTGTGACTTCCTGAAAATCACAAAGAACATCGTGACCAATTTCCCAGAGCGAGAGGAGGTGAGTTGTGTGCTTGTGTGTCGTTTATATGCGGCTGCAGCCAAGTACGTTACATCTTGCCTCCAAGGTGGTTTCACTGTGCGTTCCATTCCCTCTCTTCTCTTGGCTGTCTGCTTATAGCGCTCGAGTGTCACGTGACCGTTAAACCGAGGCGAACATTCACTGAAGTATAAATGCGACACCATGAGCGACACTTTCTTTTTTCGTCTGCGACCATGTGCTGAGCGACACTTTCTAATAAGTATAAATTAAAGCTTTACAGTGTGAGTACAACAGAAAAGATAGTGGCCTTCATCATTACCGTCTTCCCGCTGAGCATCCTGGTTGTAACGCATGGAGCGAGAGCTGTCCCATTTACTCTTCTGAGCGCTCACTCTGCAACACACACACACACACACACGCATGCACACGCACACACACACACACACACACACACGCACGCACGCACGCACGCACGCACGCACACACACAAACACGCACACACGCGCCAGTGTCAACCAAACCTGGCTCAGACAGCGGAGCAAATAATGTATTCATTTTCACACCCTTGAGAGTATCGGATGGGTGGAGTTTTATCAGATGGGTGGAGTTTTATCAGATGGGTGGAGTTTTATCAGATGGGTGGAGTTTTATCAGATGGGTGGAGTTTACTGCATCCGAGCGACTCAGATAGTGTCAGGTGAGATGTCAAATATGATATGAACTGACTTTCAAAAAAGGTCACAAATCAAAATGTGTAGCAACAGAGATATGGAGTGTGTAGCATGATCTTGTATACAGAGTGACTCACGTGAACGGTGTGTTGTCCCTTGACAGTGCCTGTGAGGATGACGAAGGCATTTGGACAAAATGAGAACACAGCACTCAGAAAGTCAGAGCTTGTGCCATTTAAGTGTGAATCACTAACACCAAAGCGTGCCGTATACTGGATCACTACTATCACTACTACACTTACGTTACCAGGGTTTCTGAAAGCTAACATTCAACGTTGAGACCTTTTTAATGCTACCTGATATTAAATATAAGATTGATTTAGGAAGCAAAATAAAGCCTATTTCTGACTGAACATAGCTAACGAAGGTTCTGAATAGGGGTGGGGCAAAAAAGAATAATCGAAAGATCATATATCGATCATGATCATCTTGCGATACATTATCGTTATCGCTAGCACCCTATCGATACCATATCTTGACATTTAGAGTGAAATGTGTATTTTTTGCATTCATCTATGTTTTTGTTTTCTGTAAACTTAATTTGCAGATATCGATCGGCCAGTATCGCCAGAATCGCTGTATCCTGAGACCATGGTTATCAAGGGCTAAGTATCGTGATAGTAATGTATCGTGAGTAACTCTGCAATTCCCACCCCTAGTTTTGAAACTATAGTAAGTATAGTAACTATAGTAAGTATAGTAGCTGTAGTAAGTATAGTAGCTGTAGTAAGACAAAGGGACACCAGGAAATTAAATGTTTGCGAGCCTAACTGTGTTTAGTAAAGCAGAGCTCAACTGTTAGTAGAGGCAATGTAACGCAAAATAAGATAACGCCAAAACATTCGGTCCGAATTCCTGCCTTGAAGACATTTTAACGTGTTCTAAAGCCTTTAGATTTAGATAATAATTTTAAGACTTTTTGGGCCCGAGGATGCCCTGGTTACGTTTGCAGATGACTCAACAACAAAAGAACAAACTCAGTGGACTATGCCATAACATTAGAATTATGAACAGTACCATATTGTACCATAAGAGTGTAGACCACTAACAAACATTAGAACCACCTGTTAAATCAAAACTCACCTTCTCTGGCTTATCTTTGCGTAGAACGTTGGGTGAGGAGACTTGTCTTTTCAGAGGTCTGCTGGCCTTCTTTGACTTCTTTGCAGCTGGGAACAGACAAACAGCAACATGTTAGAAAGGCTGTCTGATAGGGCGTCTGACACCACCTGCTGGCCGAAAAGAGCAACTGCATTATTTGCCATCCTTAGACTGAGCGGTGAAAAATAGATGTGATGAAACTGCCTGTTAAGTGGAACGCACAATTTGATGTGATCCAAATATGATTGAGTACGATCCCAAGCCAATTTTATTATAACAGAGATGAAGTGCTAAAAGAGAGAGCATTCCCGCGCCGTAGAAGTGTCAACGTAACTAACAAACACATCCTATTTTCTCCATTTCCCAAATATATATTCTCTATCAAATATTACAATTTGGGACAATAAAAGGTGCAGTTTGTCATTTAAGTCTATTGAGCAAGACTTTACTGAAAGTGACCTGTATTATGGTAACTGTCTGGACCGTGTGAGCTGTGGTTGTGAGGATTATATTATTGTCATAATCTACTTTACTATCTAGATCTGGGTCAAATAGTTATAATTAATAAGTAATAATTGACATTTCGTTCAATCAGTTTAGAGTACCAGATAAGTGACGTTCTGTAATTGTGTCACTCACAGAAAGACGTGATGAGTTGAATTGAAATACTTGCTTTTACTGTCTAACCTTTCTCAATTACTGGAAGTGAGCAAACCTCAGCAACGAAAACAAACCATAAAGTATTTGCCGACACTAGCTGATCCAGGTCCTGTCACAACATGCGCCACCTTGTTTCTTGGACAGCTCCTCTTCGTCGCCCACCTCGTCCTCGGTGACCTCTGACCCCGTGGTGTACTCCTCATCCTCGGACAGGAGAGACTGCTGCAGCTGGCAAAGGGGAAAGGTCAAAAGGTCGCGTGTTTCAGACAGAGCTGCAGGCCGGCGAGCACGGTGCTGACAAATTCAGAAGCTGACCCTGGACACCCTGAATCGCTCGTTACGTTTGATTGCGTTGATCCAAAGCTGAGGTTACACTACAAGACTATTCACAATAGACCCTTCTCACGGGGGCCATTTCGTGTCAAAGGCAGAATAAACACAGGTGCAAGCAAAACACTAATGAGGGTTTCCAACTTCCATGATTGGAAGTTGGAAACCCTCATAAAAGCATGAATACTAGAATAGAAGCAGGTATAATGAAGGAAGTGAAGAAAGAATCCTACCAGTTGCAGACTCCAGTTTTTCAAGAGGGAAAACTAGTCAAAAGAGAGAGGAGGTGAAGTTAGGACTGGAAAAATGACAGAGAGAGAGATAGATAGAGATAGATAGATAGATAGAGAGAGAGAGAGAAAGAGAGAGGGGGATGGGGGTAAAAGAGAGCAAGAGACAGAAAGAAGCACAGAAAGAGGTAGAGACCGTGTATAAGCCCACCCAGGGTTTCCTGTCTCTACCCGAGTACCCGCCCATTATTTTTGTTTTAATTTGGTCCATTTCAGTTTTTAAATGTGCAAAAAAAAGGTAGAGAGAGAGAGAGAGAGAGAGAGAGAGAGAGAGAGAGAGAGAGAGAGAGACTTACAGCGCAGCTATCTCCTCTAAGAGGTCCAAGGAGTCTTGGTTCCAAGAGAGCGTCGCAATCCAGAACTTTCTCAGCACCTGATGGAGACTCCTCAGTCCTGACACACACACACACACAGAAACACAATTCTTCGTGAAATGCTGCAGAACAAAAATGACTTCACACACACACACACACACACACACACACACACACACACACACACACACACACACACACACACACACACACACACACACACACACACACACACACACACACACACACACACCCGTCTGGTGGTGGTGTGTTGGACAAACACACAGTGTCTCTGTGCAAGAGGAGGTCATTGAGGACTCTGGTCTGGGCTGAGCTCTCCGGGTCGGCACAGTTCTCTTCGTCAGGTACGCTCACGATGTGGTCTCGCATCTTACAGCCCTGAACACACAAAACACAGGCTGCTAACACCTTCCCACATCTGACCACCCACAGCCTATCAGTCTGACCACTCATATTAGTCTTATTCATCATCAGACTGATAGACTCCACCTGTGATACCCAGCCCTGTGTGTGTGTGTGTGTGTGTGTGTGTGTGTGTGTGTGTGTGTGTGTGTGTGTGTGTGTGTGTGTGTGTCCATACCTTGGGCATGCCAGTGGGGTCGAAGCGGAGAACCCTCTGGTTGCAGCAGGGATAGATTCCCGCTCCATGCCAGCCTTTCTCCGCACCCATGCCGGGGTACAGCACACCCTCCGGATGGTACTTGCAATGGGTCAGCTCTGCACACACAAACACCTACACACGCACACGCGCACACACGCGCACACACACACACACACACACACACACACACACACACACACACAATTTAAGTAGTGGTATTTCTCAAGCACATGCTTGTCAGACTTAAAGGATCACCTCTCTTCTTCTCCATGTCCTTTTCTCTCACTTGTTTTGTCTCAATCACTCACTCACTCACTCACTCAACTCACTCACTCACTCACTCAACTCACTCACTCACTCAATTCACTCAACTCACTCACTCAACTCACTCACTCACTCACTCACTCACTCACTCAACTCACTCACTCAACTCACTCACTCACTCACTCACTCAATTCACTCAACTCAACTCAACTCAACTCACTCACTCATTTAACTCACTCACTCAACTCACTCACTCACTCAACTCACTCACTCAACTCACTCACTCAACTCACTCAACTCACTGGCGGAGGAGTCTGGCGCCGCAGGTCTCCATTGTGGAATTGCGATGGGCGGCGCTTAGCGGCAGTGCCCTTGGAAAATAGTTTCCAACAATCCAACTTGCCATTTTCAGCATGTAGCAACGAGCTAGCGTGTAGGTTTCTGCCGTTAGCTTGCTAGCTAGTTAGCGTTGTTGTTTTCACTGAGGCGGCAGGGCACTCTTTACAGCGACACACAGGGAGGAGGGAGCGGAAGCCACTCTGATTGACATGGTCGGAGCCAATGACAGAGCTTGTAATAATAAGCGGGGAGCGGACATCCGGCAGTGACTGAAACAGTCGCTCCAATTGGAGAGCAGCTGTAGAGCAGGGGAGGGCTTATCCCAGTAGCCTGTTTTTGTGCAACCAGACTCCTCTCACGGAAGGGAGGGGAGGCTGGCCAGCGAGACTACTCACTCAGGGCCTGTGTCCATCTAGCGTCTTTTTCCGACAGTTAAACCGTGGAAGTACGCTGGGAAGGGCTGATCTCAGCGCACAATATACAAGGAAGCACTAACGTTAGTTCAGTGCGGTAGTAGCTTGATAGCTGACAGCTAGCAAGCTAACAACACAGGTAGGCTACGTTATTAAAAGCGGTAAGCACAACACTCACCAGAAATATTAAGTGTCTAGCCAATCTGCTCCCACAATTGAGCCTTTCTGTCTCTGTTGTGATAGTTTCTCCATGATTAAGTTGCCAGAAAAGGAGCACCCGACACACAGCGTCTTTCTGAAAAGTGAAAATATTTTCAGCTGGAAGCGCTGGGAGTCGGGCGCACAAAAACGCTGAAGTGATCTGAAAATAGACGCTGGGCACAGCGCACTTTCTCTAGACGTCCGTGTGCGCCCGCATACGCTCTCCCCCCATTGGAAACAACTGAAAATAGACGCCGGAGCTGATGAAAAGACGCTAGGTGGACACAGGCCCTCACTAAACCCTCCACCCCCCACAGACACACACCTACCTGTTGGCAGCGGGAACAGGTCAGGTAGTTGATCGTGCCCCAGATCCTCCAGTAAACCAGAACCCAGGACTTGAGTTCCTCATACAGGCTAGTGATGTATTCATGCACATCCCAATTCTTCTGTCTGGAAGTACACACACACACACACACACACACACACACACACACACACACACACACACACACACACACACACACACACACACACACACACACAATAACTGACAGAATCAATGCATATTGATATTGATTGAATACATCTTCTGAATGTACAGAATATTGTTTTGAGGCGGAGTCATGTTGAATGGCCGCTACAATACCTAGTGTGAGTATAGGCGATATCTCCTCGCCCATCGACGTTGATTTTCCCCGGAGTACAAGAGATCTTCCTCTCTGTGTCTCTGGTCAGCAGCTTGAGGCACAGACCGCACCTGTGTTAGGAGACATGGGAATGAGACAATCGACGTGGACAAAAAACACTGCAGCTAACTGCTTGTGAACGCAACTCTAATACCGCATTCATGACAACTCGGACCGCCGGAGGTTTCATCTCGGAGCGTCCGCCCCTGGCATATTTGCGTTCACGCTGCACTTCCCTGTCGGAGGGAAAACACTGGGAAAAACCAAGGAGGCTTCTGGGAAGTGGAGGCGGTAATGCAACATTTTGGATGAGATGTGTGGATACGACGTCAACGGGGACAAAGCGGAGCTCTGAATGATACCCGAATTTCCGAGCTGTAATTCCGGCCTGGACGACCGTTCAATTCACTTTTTACAGGTCGGAAACCCATTTTTTCCCGGTGGTCCGAGTTGTCTTGAATGGGGTATAAGCCCTTGTGGCCGAAGCCCTGCAGGTGGACACAGCAGCCTGACTGCCTCTACTCACCTGTAGAGAGTTGAGGCGCTTCCCGGTGAATCTCTGTTCTGGTGGTTGGCATCGAAGAGGCGCTCAATTTTCTTCTGGAACAATTTGCTGTGGGAGAGAAGGGAGGCAAGATATGTACACAAAAACAACAACAACAACAACATATCTATAACTTCGGCTCCCATGGTGGTGAACATTTTCATTTCACTAGTAATTATCCCAGTTAGGGAATGACTTTTCAACTCATAGGTTTCACTATTATCACCCCACATGCAGTGTAGACCAGAGGTTCTCAAATGTTTTTCAGCCGAGGACCCCTTACAAGATGGAAAATATACCGGGGACCCCCTCATTCTGATTTGTGATTTTGGGCTAAGCTTACCGTAATTGTTTCCACGGTAACGTGCTTGACTTTTAAATTGATAGGTTTGTTAGATTAGAATGTAATCCATGAACCATTTTAGATTTAAAGCATACAATATTTCCGTTGAACTACGAAGCTTTTGCAGAAAAAAAAAGTTTTGATTTTTTTTTCCTGAAAACTTTTCGCGGACCCCTTGGCAAAGTGCCACGGACCCCCATTTGAGAACCACTGGTGTAGACAGTTCTACAATTCAATACTAAATCGACAAGAACAAAAATCTTTCCAGAAGGGCAAAGAGTCAGATCAAGTCAGTGCTTTGCCAACTTTTCCACTGACACCAACACATTCCCCCTGCTCTCCTCCCTTCTCCTGCTCTCTCCTCTGCTCTATCCTATATTTCTATATTTTCTATATTTCTCTATCAATTGTTCAATGTGTTATCTTTATTCTGTAATTTGCTACTGTTGTGTCAGCTAGAATTAGCTAGACATATTTTCTGTGAAGCCCTCTGAGACATGCTTGTGAATTAGGGCTATACAAATAAACGACTTGACTGACATCACTCAGCAGTAGCATTTTAATTCATTCTGGTGGTCAGTGAGTGATCTATCAAATAATGTCCGTCTATCTGGAGAACCGTTTGTCGGATCGACTTCAAACTTGGGGAGAGCGCTTGTTGACGGAGTGCAGTTTCTGTTATAACCAAGAATATAACAATACAACTGCATTCTACACCTCCAAACCCCCTCCCCTCCCTGTTCATAACCCTGTCTTTCCTACCTCTTGAACTTGTCCTTCTTGTCCCGGACGTCGTCGGCGTCGTTGTGGTTGAAGAGGCCGGCGATGCGCGTGGCCAGGTTGCTGTTGATGCAGTTCATGTTGCAGGGCGTGGCCACGATGGCACTCATGTGTTTGTGGCAGTACTGGGTGCACTCCTCCACCTGGTGGACGGACGGACGGACACGCACACACAGCTCTCGTCAGGACCGTTCCAACGGGTGCGATAACAATCTGTTTCCATTTTAAATTGTCCTACCTTCACCAATATTTATACTCAACTCAAGCTAGCTAGCGATAAACACATTTCACTTCCTATACGCACTTCACAACAAAAGAGTCCCGTTTGTCAGCGGAAAGCTTTTAATATGAAGGAGCTGCTGCAAGAAATGGAGTGACATCCAGGCAACTTTCATGCATCAAAGTTACATGGTGCAGTAAAAGTCATTCAGGGCGCAGGGTGGGAATGATAGCGGGTCCGTTCTCCCTATTAGAAGTGTCAATGTAGCATCAAAATGATTTAAAAACCTGTTATATTGAGGAGGGGGGGGGGAAGTTACATATCGGGTCTTTAAATTCTCCCTTTTGCATCGGAAAAAGTAGCGGCCCGCATCACATCATCACACCAGCAACCCAACACAACACTTACTAACGTATCCATCTTCAAGAACTCGGAGGAGATCAGGATTGAGATCACATTGCTGGGCTCTGTAACCGACAAACACCACATAACCAAACAAGCAAACCCCACAACCATCAAACAAACACACAAACAAACACAGAACACACGGCCAAACGTTGACCACTTTTAGTCACCAAAGAAATCAAAAGCACCAACCAACGGCTTCACACAAACAGGTAAATGACAACTCAGGCATTCCCATGTGTATTAATGTGATGTCTTCTGTTGCTCTCTACGGGTTCCTTGTGGATGTTTACCGAGCCTGGGTTTCTCCTTGTTGCCCTCTCCCGCCGCGTTCCTCCGCACGTAGTTCATGAGCCAATCGAAGATCTGCACGTCGCAGTGGACCGAGATGTCCACCTCCTCCCACCTCTGGGGGTCCACGGACAGATACTCTGCGAAGTAGCGCATCTCCTTCACCAGGAGGTCTCGGGGACACGTGAAGTCCTGCTTCAGGTTCTTGGCCTCGTCGCACACGTGGATGACCATGTTGGGACTGTGCGGGGAGGTGAAGTGCATGCGAAGAGTTTTCAACGGGAGTTGAAATAATGTCATTTTAAAAAACTGGAGTGAACAATGAAGAGCAGCTTGAACAAAGCTTTTGGAAGCTGAACCTGAAGAGTGAGGATGACTAGATGTCTGCTAACTTACTCTCGCGGCTTCTGAGGTTTGTCGTCCTCCTCTGCTGAGACCCGCCTCTCTTTCTTCTCCACAGAACCCGCCATTGCCGAGGGTGTCGATTTCAACCCTGCTGAGATCAGTAGAAACCAAACAAAAGTCCAACATACTGTAGATCTGGGCCCGTATTTATCAAGCGTCTCAGAGTGCCATTTTAGTGGTAAGTGCTGAGAATTTGTGAAATTTAGTCCTACTCTCACACTTAAGAATAAAAGCTTTTTATCAACCTTCTTAAGACTAGGAAACACTCCTACTCCCCCAGCTATTTAGGAGTCCTCAGGAGGTGTCCTAAGTGGTTAGGAGTTGCCAGCAGGGCAATGTTGACATCATGGCATTCAGGAGACAGAGACGTGCGCGAATCTTCAGAGAGCGGAAGGATGTACTTGATCCTCCCTCCAATTCGGCTTTCTTTTGGATTCCATGTTTGCTCATCATACAGCCTATAGAACCTGGCTATATAGGGTAGTCAATTGACAGCACACCAGTTTCGAGTCAGTTGTGGGATTAGGTAAATTGGGTGGATTAGGAAACATTTAGCCTATTCTTGAGTCATTTTCAATGTAGGCTATCTTGTATTATTTTGTTGATAACTTCTTCTGAAATTATTGGTGAATATATGCTACACCCCCATTGTGCATTTCACTGTTGAATCATCTCTATTTAGGATATTCGTGCATAAGGGATTCCATTCAGTGATTGGCCATTCCTGTGTACTTGGAATTGCGTCATCAACATTTCCCTTTACGGCACACACACCTGTCGTAAATCAGCTCTGAGATTGACACTTAGGATTCAGTCCTACACCTCGCTGAAAGAGGGAGTGAGATGCATAATAACTGACTTTTAAGTGCAGCTTTTGGCTGGGAATTTTTTTGCTTATAAGTGTACTCTTAGCAGTGTTCTTAGGAGTAATTCTAGGAAGCTTGATAAATACGGGCCCAGGTTATGAAAGAACATACCTCTCAATACCATCCAATTGTTTTGGCCCGTTATCGATTCTAAGGCACCATGTTGGATTCTTACAGTGACATTCTCTACTCTTTGGAGAACATTTATATTAAGAAAACCATTTGAGGCTGATCTGATTCTGCTAAAAAAATATAATATATATTAGATAAAGATTAGATAAAACTATAGTGAGCCCTGAAGATATTAAAACAAATAATTATTGTAAAAAATATCATAATTAAACATATTTAAAATAATACAGCTAATAAACAGGGAAAATACACAACTTGTTCACTGACAGTTTTAGGCTGAAATGGATCTGCAAGACATTAACATTTGAAAGTAAAGGAAAAAAATCCCAACAATACCCAGCACTAGTCGAACACAACAAGTAAAATAAATTATGTTTCTCAATATTTGATCAGTGAACATTAGGGATGGGACTAGTCTATATATCAAAATTCAATATATCGCAATACAAAATTGTGACAATTCATATCGTGGGGCAGAATAATGAATCACAATAGCTCCATTTTATTCTGCCATAGTAATCACAAATGAGACGGCTTGACCAACCATCACTGTTTCACAAGCTCTCCAACCAAATTATATTACAGTATTTGCACTTTGCAATGACATTATTTTTTATATCTTTTAACCGTTTACATTCTAGCAAGCCAATACCATTGCTAGAAAGATTTGTGGCTCATAAATAAACGTGTTTCTTTCTGCACAGTCACACTTTGCTGTCACTAAACTTTTATTTATTACATCATCATATCATGGTTGTAATGAATATTGAACCCCATATCACGTATGGAATATTATCGTGTGATAAACATATCGTCCCATCCCTACTGAATATCTACTCAAGGTGGCGCTGACTGACCTGTAACTTTGCTGGTGCTTTGGTTGGTTCCCGTCTCCACTGCCTCTCCTGCGTCCAGCAGTGTGGACTTGATATAGGAGGACATGCTGTCGGAAGGGGAGGAGCTGCCTGCCGTTAGGGTGTTGTTGCATTGGTTGTCCACATGAGGAAACTCCCCCGTGCTCTTAAGCTCCTCAAACCGTCGGGCACACTGAACAGTCAAGGCAACAAAATCAATACCATATTATTTTTTCGTCTATGATTGCCTGTCTATCTGTCTGTCTGTCTGTCTGTCCGTCCATTGCGTATCTCGAGACGAGAACCGTTGGTCCGATCGACTTCAAACTTGGGGAGTGCGCTAAGGGGGGCCTGACAGAGTGCAGTGCCCTGTTTTCGTGCAATTTGGCATAGCGCCACCTACTGGCAACAAATGGCATAGCGCCACCTACTGGCAACAAAGAATGTGGTTTATCTCAAGAACTGTTCGTCCGATCGACTTCAAATTTGGGGAGTGCGCTGATGGGAACTCGGCAGCGCAGTGTCGAATTCCGTGCAATTCGGCACAGCGCCACCTACTGGCGCCACAAAAGTGGTGTATCTTGAGAACCATTCGTCCGATTGACTTCTACTGGCAACAAAAAATGTGGTTTATCTCAAGAACCGTTTCGGCCGATAGCGGGACCTGACTGAGTGCAGTGTGGGGGGGGGGAGCACTCACAGGGTGGTGAATGAGGGGAACGGGCACTGCACTAGTATCTAAAAATTATGCCTCTAAGCCATGGATGGGAGGATGGAGGGAGGCGAAGATGGGAGGATGGAGGGAGGGAGGGATGGGAGGATGAGCTCATAGTTACCCAGCATCACAGTTACCTCCTTGGGAGTGAAGCCAGGGACGAGCTTGGCTACGTTGTCCCAGTTTATGGGCTGGGGCACTCCCCACAGAGAGCTCAGCACCATGTCCAAAACTAGGAGGTTATTGTCGTAGGGAAAGTTGTTGTTGTCCGAGCAGAAGCGACTCATCTCTTCCGGGTCAGAGAGAGACGAAGAGAAACAGAAAGGACAGTGAAACCATCAGGGTGATCACCAGGCCTACTGGTCAGAACCAAGACGACAGCATTTCCAACACCCTGGTCTGCGGTGGATTATGCCTAATACTGCTACACAGAGAATAGCATTTAAATCACCATTATGCATTTATGCATGGTATTACTGGTGAAGGGTAAACCCACCTAAACTCAGTTTACTCACATTTTTGTTTGCAGAATAAACTTTTTAGGCTAACAAAAATGTTTCAGAGAAGAAAAAAAATCATAGTATGCATTAGTTATAGACTTTTTTAGGCTAACTAACAAAATGTTTCAGAGAACAATTCATAGTATGCATTAGTATCAAAATGATGAAAGACAGGGACTTTTAAACCACAAATTAGTGCTTTAATGAAAATGTAATTTATTTTTGATTATGTTGTTAACGTTATGATACTCTGTGACTGGAGGTCATAGATTAACCCCCCTCCCCCCCTACATCACTGGTGGTCATAACATCCGACTAGTAGAGGTAGCTGTAAGGAGCTGAGGTGGAGGATTCTTACATCATCTATAGCTATAATGTTACATGTGAATCACCCTGCATTTTAAGCTGATATGATATAAATATACATAGTAATGCTTATAGAAACTATAGCAAATTAGGATGAGACGAGTAATATTAGCACAGGCCGAGTGAGTCCACCTGTCCTCCTCCCGGCTAATGGCCACCAGCTGGCTGCACCAACATCAGAAGTGATCTCTCCCGGGTCTCAAAGACGCATAAAACACACGTACACACACAGCAACAATGACACGCTTTTGTTCACATACTTAACTGGTGTTCCTCTCCGTCCGCTCATATAGTAAACAATTAGCAGCTATTTTATGACATTGTGTATAGATGATGACACTGATGATGTGGGCTTCGGCTAACTGCAGGGCACAGGCAGCACAGCTAACGTCGCTGGGTAGCTTCTGCTGCCTTCAGGTACTCCCCGTAAACTCCTACTCCCAAGTTTGCAGTCGCAATCCTATTTCGGTCAGACAGACATAACAAGGTGAAACACCCTGTAACACAAGTGTTGTTGGTGGGTGCCGTTTTATTCTAGAAATCAAGTGGCACAGAGAGACTTTGATTTCAAAACCAAAAGTTGTTTTATGTAAAATTGTTCTAGTACTAATGACACCATAGGTTGCCACAGCTTTCCCAGTGGTCAATAAAGTATTGCTGATTATGATACAGTCCAATGATATCACCCATGTAGGCCTATAATGACAAAGCATTACTCCCGATACCACCTGAATGCAGCATTAGCATCAATCAGCTAACGCTTGCCAACTTTAGCTTGCTCGGACGGACCTATGTCGGAAACTAGCGATATACAAATACAGTACTGTACTGTAGGCGGGGCAGACACAGTCAAACTACAGATTGAGATGTTAACATGCTAAAATAATGTTACACACAGAATAGCGTTTTGGAGCGGTCCCGTATCTGCAGCGCTGGCCCTTCCTAGTGTTGCAGTGCAGCAGGTGAAAGCAGCGTCCGGTTGCTTAGTAACGGCGGTCCGTGGCCGAGTGAGGTAGAGAGAGACCATTGGTGGTTTGTCCGTTCTTTTAATGCATCCATCAGAAGACCATCAGTTGCTCTCTCTCATCAGTGGTTTGGCTTTTGAAAACTAGTTCAAAAACCACCAAAACGCACACAAAAACAAATGCAGTTCTATGGGAACAAATGCTCTGTAAACCGCCCAAGGCTTACATTTCCCCCATGCACAATGCAGCCCATACCAACCTAATTAGGCGGAAATCCCGCCCATCTGGCAACCCTGTGGGTAGGGGGATTTCCAGTACGAATTTTGAGGGTCGGCCTCTGATTGGCTTACCTACCGCGTCCGTTAAGAGTCAGAGCGAGAGCCTTGACCCGTCACTAGATCACCAGGGCTTCTACTGAAGAGACGCTTTTTTCAGCACTAGCTTAAACTCAACCTCGACAACCTGCGATGTTCCGTCGAATGCAGCCAAGATACCGAAGCCGCCTGTGCTCCCCCGACGTGAGTTTGACCATCTTTGCATCTTATCTTACATGAGTTGTTACATGAGTCACGTTACAGAGCGGACTTTCAACTCGTTTGAAACTAACGTTAGCTTGTTGTTGAACTCACCTAGCGTTAGCTAGCTAAACTCATCTAGTGTTAGCTAGCTAGCTAAACCCATCGGTGTCAGCTACAATGTAGGCCTACCGAATGTACCTAAGAATATGGGTAGTTGTTGACGTTATTTTATTATATTTTTCGTCCGAAGTTGTCGCACGTTTAAAAATAACAGTCAAAGAAGCAGCAGCTCTCTCCACCTCACTGGCCGCGTTCTGTTCCCTCTCCGCGGCGGCCAGCGGTGCACCACAGCGCCATCTTGCTCGGCAAGGTGAGTACACGGAGGCGCAGTACCAGTGTCAGTTGATGGTTACATCCACGACCTGTCGTCTCAGTCCACACCACCGCTGCTGCACACCAGCCACTGCTGTGCCTGCCGGTGTCCACTCGCTATGCCGACCACCCGCAATGCCGACCTTAGGTTTAGGCGTGGGGGTGGGAGAGGTTAGGTTTTGGGTTAGGGTCTGGGGGAGGTTAGGTTTAGGCATGGGGGGAGGTTAGGTTTGGCGTGGGGGCTGGGAGAGGTTAGCTCCACCGACACGCCGCACGCCGCCTCGCTCAGCTGGTTCTGCTTGTGGGCTATCGGCATTGCGGCCTGTCGGCACTGCGGCCTGTTGGCACATAGAGTTGGTCCCCGGGCGCTGTACGAGAAAGCGACCACTGCTCCTGGCCTGCCTCTCGGAGGAAAGGACATGACTGGATGGGTTAAATGCAGAGGACACTTTTCACCGGCCACCGTCAGCATGAGTGTGTTGTGGCCGCATGCATGTGTTGTGGTGTTCGTGTGACAATAAAAGACGGGCTTGTCCGTTTCGAGAGTTTTACATAATACAACGCATCGGATTCAGTTTGCAAGGATTCTGTGCGTGACGATTTTTTTTCGGATGACGGATTAAAAAAAGGAATAGTAAAAAAGCTGACTGTGGCGCAAACCATGGATGTATTTAGGTGCAAACAAACACAACTGTGTAATGTAGCCTCTGCTCAGCTCCTTTGCTTCATGCCTGCTTTGTTTGATAACTTCCAGACTCCAATCTCGGACCTGGACAAGTTCAGGAAGATGTTCCCCCCACCAGCACCGATCAGACTGACTGTGAGTAGCCTGGCCCTATATGACTCAGAGATATTTACATATTCCAATTAAAACATTAGCAGAGGTTAGCTAAACTGTTTCTTACTGTCACAGGCTAACACAGCATGATGCACATTGTACATCATGTAATATACAACAGTGGTTCTCAACCTGGGGTCCGGGGACACAATGGGTCCTCGGGGAGTTCCAGGGCGTCCCCAGCAAATTGATGTAGAAGAATGACTAGGCTATTTTGTTATCTCTCCATCTAAATAGAGATAGTTTTATGCAAATCTAAGAGTAAAAATAGTATTAGTATTAGTGTAATATTAGCTACTTTCATGTATTTTATTTTGAGTGATTTGAATTTATTTAGGCTAAATTAACTTATGTATGGCCTCTCTGTGCATAGGCTACTATGGATGTAAGGGGAAAGGGTTTATTGTGAGGATGGTAGCTGACATGTAAAAAGTAGTTGTTTGTCATTGTCTGCTGTTTTTCCTCATCAGAGACAGGCTATGCCTGTGGTCCGCGCTCTGTGCTCTGGGACCCCTGGGCAGGCCATGAAGAGACATGCGCGTGATTCAGCTGACCAACCTGAACCTGCTCAGAAGAGAGCTCACCACAGCCAGGTAGAGAACACACACAGAGACACTGCAGGAAATAGGCCACGCCCATCGCTGGGGAAAGCTCTCCATACACCAGCGTCATTTTCCTTGAATTAAACATGGATTAAAGCTGTTGTGTGGTGGGCTGCACAGACAACAAATGTAAAAACAAATCATGAATTAAAGTTGTTTTGACACTCGGCAAAACAGGAAAGCCATTGAGAAGAAAAATGTGGATCTAGGCTGCAAGGAGAGAGGACTGAGCCAGTCCCTCTATAAAACAGATGAGTTGCGTTCATGTGTGATGAGTTTCAGGATATTTTGCTCTGTATTGACTGCCAGTAGGCTACAAGGTGCAAAAGTAATGTGAAATCTCACTGAATTGTTATCTAACATATGAGAGAAGTTAATTTAGCGTCAATCCATACAATCAGTCAGTCACACTAGTCTGAAAAGCATATTGCATTTCAGATGTCTAAATAGGACGTCAAATCAATATAAGGATATTATCTTACCTGGCGTGGTGATTTAAATTATGTAACGTTACTGGAAAATGTGTGGGATCATTTATATCCAGCTTTATTGGAGTAACAATAATGCAATTGGACAGTGAGGGAGGCCATTAAGTTCGTTTTGTCAATGTACATTCTCCTCTCTGTCGGAGGCAGTGTGCTGAAATCATTCTGTGAAAAGAGGTGGAGACACGCACATCCAAACCTGATGCAGGTGCAGAGCTAGAGGTCAATTCAACTGGAAAGAAGAGATGTTACTTCCGTTACCGTGGTAACGTTTCGGTCAGCACCCTGGTCTGAGGAAGGGCAGGGTGCTGCCCGAAACGTTACCACAGTGCTGAAATAAATACTCAACTTGGAGCCCTGCAGTGTGCCAACTTCTCTCTTCTTCCCACGGCAATCATTCTTTGATAGATGTGTCTGCTTGAAAACAGGAGAAACCTCGTCAGATTGTCCTGTACGCATCATATGTCCTGTATCCATATCTGTTCACATTTCCTCCCCACAGGCCTTTGACAAGCCATTCAGGTTTCCCCAACGGTGGGCGTGGCTTTCAAACTGTGACCTGCTCTGCAGTGTCTCTATATACAGTAGTGTGTGTGTGTGTGTGTGTGTGTGTGTGTGTGTGTGTGTGTGTGTGTGTGTGTGTGTGTGTGTGTGTGTGTGTGTGTGTGTGTGTGTGTGTGTGTGTGTGTGTGTGTGTGTGTGTGTGTGTCTGTGTGTGTCTCATATACTGTAATATGGTATGTGTAGAGAACAGCTGCCACATCCTCCTTACAGTCTTTATAAACAGCCTGACTGAGTGACAATCACTTGAACTTTGTTCCTTCAGCAGCCTGGACAGGAGACCTCTGATGTCTCCATGATGGAGGACGAGGACGACAACATGTGCCATGCTTTCTCCGAAAGCATCACGCTGGACATGATGGACGTAGACGAGTTTGATGGCGAATTTCCAGACCTCTGCTCAGAATACGTGAAAGACATATATGCGTATCTGTACCTCCTTGAGGTAATACATGCTCTTTATTTGCGCTTACTATGCTTTTGATTGATTCATTAATATAATAATAATTAAAATGATATAATAAAAAATCGAATACTACGCTGGTTAGTTTATTTTTGATATAATATAATACCACCCTGATTAGTTTATTTTGAGCTGGTATGCTCGAGTGTGTATTTTATATGACAAGGTGTTCGTCTCCACAGGCGCAGCAGCCAGTGCGACGCAGCTACCGGGGTCAACAAGTCACGGGAGACATGCGTGACCGTCTCGTGGACTGGATGGTGAGGATTCACTCCCGGTTCATACTCACACCATTCCCACTGGTTCAGGAGACGCTGTACCTCTCCATCGCCATCATGGACCGTTTTCTCCAGGTACAAACTTGTTTTAAACGTTTTCTTGTTACATTACATTACGTCATTGCAACATCTTCTGTGAACTAGCAGCTAGCTAACACTCTTCTTCTTATATGTGCCGCAGGTCCAGGAGGTGCCTCCTCACCAGCTGGACCTTGTTGGAGTCACTGCCTTGTGGCTGGCCTCGAAGTATGAGGAAAACTGGACGCCTGACGTCACAGAATTCACCAACACCAAGAACACAGGGCAGACATTCGCTAAGGCAGAGGTCCTAAACATGGAGCAGCTGATTTTGAGGAGTCTTCATTTTGAGCTGGGATGCCCCACGCCTATAGACTTCCTCCGGAGGGCTGTAAAAGTTGCAAGTGTGAGTATATATATATATATATATGCCAACTGCCATAAATATATATTTTGTCTACTGTCTTCATGTAGTTGATGTCATCAAGGCTATTAAAGTGACTGTCTTCTGTCTGTCTGTCTAGTCCTATTTAGAGACCGAGCAGCTGGCCCAGTACTTCATGGAGGTGACGCTGACTAACTACGACATGGTGCAGTACCGTCCCTCAGAGGTTGCTGCTGCTGCCCTCTGCCTCGCCCAGCTCCTGCTGGATGGACTGTCCTGGGTGAGTTGACTGAAGTCTAAACGCCTACAGATGGATTGAAAGGTGAACTAAAGCCCTTTTCCCACATGCGCTTTGTACCGCAAAATGACCGGTACGTGGTCTAATTCCTGCATGTGAGAAAGGCGCCGTGCCGGTATAAGCGCGACCCCGTCGTCGCGGAGATTTCACCACTTTCCAGCCTGTCAGAAGAGCGGTATGCGCTTTAGCGGATACTAGTGAGAAACGGGTGCAGTCATTTTCCGCGACACTCTCATGGGCGAGGTGTACACACGTTGCTTAATGTTCCAGCGGGCATAATCTAATCATTCGCGCACATTAAAGCAAACTGGCGAAATGATCTTGTGATAATAAGAGCAGTAGCCTATGTCAGCTTCATGTGTGGGTGTGCTGTGCTGATTTTCCCCTCTCCTCTCTGCTCGCTCTCTGGCCACAGTCCGTCCTCCTCCTTCAGTCACAGCCCGACAGGGCAAATGCATGAAGCGAAAGTGGAAGTATTTTGCTTACGTTGCCGACAGCGAAGGCAAGCCCGGACACATCAAATGAAGCCAGTCTGTAAAAAGTGCTTCAACGCGATGCAGGTGAACGGATAAACAAGCAAACTTATTTCACCATTCAGAGTTTTGCCGACACGTCACTCCCCCACTCGCTCTGCCCCCCCCCCACATACAGGCAATTTCGCTGATAGATTCCCACATGCGCGAGCCGAAGTGTGAAGGGAAATGTCCGATATTGACTTACAGGTAATTTTCCGGTACGCATGTGGGAAAAGGGCTTAAATGACAGTACTCTGATCTCTCCTCTCTTGTGTTTTCAGTCTTCTCTCCAACAGCGCCATTCCAGGTACAGCCAGGCCCAGCTCAGGCCCATCATGCAGCTGATTGCCAAGAATGTGCTGAGGCTGAACGAGGGCACCACCAAGTACCTGGTGAGTTGGTTTGCCTACAGTGAAGTGTGAATAAGATGAAATGTTGTTTTGAGCAGGACCTACTAACACCTTGTGTTTCCCTCCAGACTGTCAAGATCAAATACAGCTCTACAATGCTGTTGCAAATCAGCCGCCGTCCTGAACTTTGGTCCGAAGCGCTCAAGAACATGGCTGCTACTCAAGAACTGTTTGGGGACGGCAGTGACCGCACAGGTAAGAGAGCAGTTGACACAGCTGAGTGAGTGGGTGAGTGAGTGAGTGAGTGAGTGAGTGAGTGGGTGAGTGAGTGAGTGGGTGAGCGCACAGTGCACACACACGTGTACTAGAGAAAAACAATATTATTGTCATGCTGGAGTGGATTGTGAAATTTGCTCGTTTGTTAGCAATTCAAACTCCTGTGAGAAAGCAGATGCTGTTAATGTTTTGGCTCGTGCTGACTCTCCTCTCCTCTCCTCTCCTCTTCTCTCCTCTCCTCTCCTCTCCTCTCCTCTCCTCTCCTCTCCTCTCCTCTCCTCTCCTCTCCTCTCCTCTCCTCTCCTCTCCCTCTTCTCTTCTCTCCTCTCCTCTCCTCTCCTCTCCTCTCCTCTCCTCTCCTCTCCTCTCCTCTCCTCTCCCTCTTCTCTTCTCTCCTCTCCTCTCCTCTCCTCTCCTCTTCTCTCCTCTCCTCTCCTCTCCTCTCCTCTCCTCTCCTCTGCAGGAGTGTCAGGTTTAGACAGCGTACTCCCCACCCGCCCGGACATCGCACAGTTCAAACAAGGGGTGAAGACTGTGGCGGTGAAGACTGTGGCGGTGAAGACTGTGGCGGCCAAGGTGGCCGTTGTTCAAACAAGGGGTGAAGACCGTGGCGTGCAAGATGGCCGTTCTCGCCAACAGTGTCACGAATACAATCCAGGTGAGAGAGGGGCGGAATCTGTGTCATCCTCAAGCTTAAAGTATAATAATATTAATGCTTTAACAACAACCCCAATGTTAGAACTAACTTGGATAACAAACTCATTTAGTTTTAACATGGGGCTTGTTTGCACTTGACCGCCATGAACATAATATTTAAGGGTCCTGATCATCCTATCAGGGTTTATTTCATGATAATGACCGGCTCCCTGTACATTATACCGCTTATTACACAGCTATGTACTAAAGAAAGCTACGGTGTCGCGAATGAGCTAAATTTACCGGACTTCTTTCTGCAGATTGATATGACTGGACGTGGTCCTCCAGTCTTTCAGAACGGCGTGCATAGCAACGGTCTGTTATACCTAGCAGCGGTAGACCGTAGAATGCTGTGATTGACCAATCAGAAAAGAGTATTCAACATAGCCGTGTAATAAAATATAATAACCTCCATGTTAAAACTAAGTAGAATATTGCTTTAAAGGGGAAGTGATACAGCATCTGGCATTACTGTATGATCCTCTACACGCAAATAATGTCTGTTTTATCTTTGTCCAGGATCACTACCCCGCGACCCCCGGAGACGAGGTTTAACCTGTGCCAGGCCTCTGAGGGTAATGGGAAGACGGGCCGACCTCCACTAACTTCGGCCCCGGCCCCTGCCCCCCCCCACAGCCACAGTCCTTGTCACCTCCCCACCCCAAACTGACTCATCACTAACCCCGCCCCCCAGCAGCACCGTCAGAGTCCAGCCCAAGCAGCACCTTCCCCCAAGCTCCCCGGAGAGCCAGGACCCGGCAGCCGAATATCTGCAGCACAACAACAGCACGGCCCTGCTCTTCCTCTTCCTCCTGTTCTTCCTGGCCGCGCTGGCCTACAACTGCTACATGCAGTACCTCCCGGCACCCTGCCTGCGGCTGTGGGCCGCTCTCCTGGGCACTCACAAGAAGAACCCCGTTCGGCCCCGAGTACCGGGCCTGCGAGGCGGGCCTAATGGAGCCGCCGGCTGTGACAGAGAAACTGGACCTGACGGAGCAGCACCCCGACCCAGAATGGCAGCCAAGTCGCCCAAACTCAGCTCCGGGCGCTCCGCGACACCGGCTACGAGACGGAGCCGGAGTGCGGCAACGGCAGGATCCCCTCTCACAGCTTCGGGGAGGACAGCCCGTCACAGCAGAAACCCTTTGATGTGGACTGTGAATCTCAGCCCATCCAGTTCGCAGATGCAGACGACCCTTACGGCTCCAGCTAGAAGCCTCACTTTGACTTGTTTCCTTTAGCATAGAAACTATTTATAGGGGGTCATACTCTCTTGCTGCCTCTTCCATTGATGTACAAGCCTAAATGACTTCCTGTACATAAAAGTATGTTCTATGTACAATCGCAGTGGAAGCTGAATTATTAGATTTAGATTAGATTTAATTCCTGCTCTGTCTGATGAAATCAAGGGCCTACAATCATCAAGCCCAAACTGTATTCGTGGAAGCTGTAATAACCCCCGTAGGCGTAGTCCAGCAAGAAAAGCTATTTCTTAAATTCCAAATTGGAAACATTATTTACCAAATTGGTAAGTTAGCTTGATGTTTTCCAAATTGGAGTCAAGTTACGTTTTTGTACAGCGTGGGTGAAAGTCTCTTGAAACCTTTTTTTTTCCCCCTTTGTTTTTCTCTTGAAGCAATGCAGTTTATTGGACATGGGTAACTGCTTCAACGTTCCACTAGTCTGTTATTTCTCAGGGAAGGTTCGCTCGGTACGCTTTCGTCTACTACCTAGCTTTGCCGTACGATGTTGCCGCCTCCAGCACATGGCGTGTGGGCCTCTATCTCACAGACGCAACAGGAAGAAACAAAACAGTGGCCCGGTGGCCGGTGAGGGGACTGCGTGATGGAAAAAATGCTGTAGGGAAATTCGAAACACTGCCTCCACAGTGTAGTGCAGAGTGGTCTTGAGTGATACACTGTTGTGTTTCTATATGATTATTTTTGACCTGTGAAGTCTGCATTCCTATTTCCACAAGGTCAACTCTGCCCAGCGTCACGATCCTGCGCCATATTAACCTCTACTAGTCATCGTCTCTTACATGGTCTGTTAATAACCCGTAAATATGTACAGTATGACATGATGCTTGATAAAAATAACATCAATTGTTATTTTCTTCAAATATGAGCCCTGGAAACAATCTGAAGTTTTTTTTTCTTTTTAAGCTTTAAGGTTTAGAATATTTTCAGAGAATTGTTACTTAAGATCAGTCACATCTGTGGTAATTTTATAATTTTATTCATAGGATGAGTAGTTGCGATCTTCTTTGTTTTTGTCGATATGGGTTTAATTCCTATGGTTTGTTTTTTTAGATCCTAGTCGTCTTTTATTATTCTCCCTTCATCTCCGTTGTAGGCTAAGACTTTGCCTGCATAAGGGACAAAACTGAGTCAATGCTAAAGGGGACAACGCTGGGATTCCTTTATTGAACTAGTTGATTCTCTTGAGGTCCTCAATTCCATCTTAATGAATGTTCTGTGCTTAATGTATGGAAGGTCTGGCCTGAAGCCTGTAATATTCATACATGGATACTTCTCATCCATAGTGGTGAGACTGGTGTTTCTCCTCAGAACAAAATAACTCTTTTACAGAACTATAGTAGACTTCCCCGTGTTACATCTGGTTTCAGTGCTTCATCTGGACGTTTCTCTGCCTGTAAACAAGTGTAAATATACCGTATTTGTATATATGGAAAAAATACTTTTGAAGTTGTACATAAATTCTCAGACCTTTTTGAGACTATTGATGTTGTTAGGGAGGCTAAATAAATCTTGATTTCAAATGTTTTCAACACTGGCTTTTTTATTCAACTTTTGACTTATGCCACACACATATTTTAATCACTGTTTTGCAAATGAGGATACTTTCATTATATACAGTAATAGCAGCACAAAGGGAAAACTATTAAATATGATCGAGTAAGTTTGGAATGAAAATGGGAAAATTAGGAAATGCTATTGCATTGAAAAGCAATAGCAAAATAGTTGAAAATGGGTACATTTGATCAAATGTCAAAAGATTTTTTTGAAGCCTAAAAGTTAAATTGCTTTATGGTGCTATCTAGGAATCAGTGAGTCTAGCTTCATCAATAGGGTCACTGTTACCGGTAACCTGTCAGAGTGCAGTGGGCATGGGAGCAGAGAAGCTCTGGGAAGAAGAGTCGGAATGTTCCTCTGATACATAATCAAACCTCTAGATCTGTTTGTTGAAAGCGAACACCCCAAAGGGACCTACTGAAGGCAAGTATTCCAGTTTACTCTCGTCTTGGTCCGTGTGGAGAGTGTTGGTGTCTTGGCTGGTTCTTGACCATCTGGGGTCAACACGAAGTCCACTTCTGTCCCTCAGGTCCTAGTGATGTCCAGATTCACTGGCTAATGAATGGACACAGTCTCGACACCCCCATAATGGAGTACCGCCTCCCGCTGGGCCAGGGGGAGGTGCTAGTGAGCAGCTGGCTGAAAGACGGACCACTGATCAAGGACGCCCGTTACAACTGTATCGCCAAGGCCAGCACAGGGACCCATGTGTCTGAGATCGACCTCCGCCTCACTATAGGAGGTATGAGGAGCAAGTGCTAACAAATGGTTGAGTCTGACATTAAAATATGTTCAGTGTACAGAGAAAGTGCTGATCTTAAATGGGTTTAATCAACAATGTCTTGTGTTTTGTTATAGTAATAAAGGCCTGGTTATTAGCAATGTATTTTCTCTTTCATTTTCTGTTAGTTTATATCATAAAACATGTGGTTACTTAACAGATGAGGAGGTTATTCCATCCAGAGACTTGAGCCAGTGGAAGGGTGCGCTCTCAGAGCACGAGCAACTGCTAAAAAGATGGGAAAAGGCCTGGGTAGGTCTACAAACGCCTCTGACTTCTTGTTTCTGATTGCATTCAAGTCACAAGTTGCTGTGCTGGGTCGTGCTCACACCTTGTGTGCTGGTTTGAATCTGCTCTGCATGTTTGCGCTCCGGGATCTGGAGAGGTGTGTAAAGTCCAGATGCATTGGATCATTGGCAAAGAACCAGAAAGTCAAAGCCGAACCTGGTTCATTGATATTCCAACAAAATAAATGATCATTTTCTGCATGTTTTCTTGATTCTATAGTTTGAATAATGACAAACACTGAACCAGATTGTCAGTGTTTGGGAGTAGTCAACTACACTTTAACATTTTTTCGGTTCTTTAATTTTACATGCATTTGAACTAACTATCAACTACATTTAGCCAATTACATATCTTAGCAATTACATGGATCGAGACTACATTTTCCTTGAAACGATCCATGAAAAAATGCTAGAAGAATGCAAGATCACATTTTTAATGTTTTCCTCATACTGTAAATATTAAAATGAAAATTATTTATTTTTTTATCTATTTTTGCTACGCACAACTGAAAATGTCTCATAGGCTGAATTTAGAATAGCAGACAATTTATTATTATTATGACTATTATTATTATAATTATTATAATATTATTATAATGATTATTATTCCCAGGCAGCAGGCACCAAATTGACAATCCTACTAAGAGCCAGAAGTGGAAGACATTGCGAGACGGGACATTAAAGACAAAGGTGGATGGGGATGCTACTGACTGGTGCTTGGCTAGAGCACATTTGTCCCCCCTCCTCAGCACCAGAGCTTTGACATGTGTTGAGTGAATGAGTGGGAAATGTAGACCATGAAAAATCTTACTGTTACATTGTTTTTGTTAACTTTTGTGCACTGTACTGTATATATTGGCAATGTTAATGTGTAATGCACTTTTTTTTTTTTTTTTTTACATTTTGTTAAAAATGATGTCCAGTCAAATGTTTTGTGATGGAAATAAACCATTTCCTCTGCATAATCTAGTTATATGGATTACATTATGTGTGCATTGTTTATGGGCAGTTCAGCATCAATTGTTGTCATAGTACCTCAGCTGGTTTTCTGTTCATGTAGTCTCGCTGGCCAGCCTAAGGGAGAGGAGGCTGGCCAGCGAGACTAGTTTTAGCTGTTGTCTCTACACACTGATCCCAACATCTGTGTACAACCTATTTCGCTTATTTATTAATGTATCACCTTTGAGTTCAGACCCTTGTACTAATCTTAACTTTTGACATCAATTAACATGATGACATGAGAGCATTTTTCATCACTGCGACTCTGCTGTCACTGTGGTAACATGTCAGACTTTTTCTACCACCTGAATTATTAACCAGCCTCCACCCTGACACACTCGCACACCTGCACCCTCCATTTCTCATTGACAGTTCTCAAGACAGTTTGTGAGGATAAAACTCTATCCTGAGCTGGAAATAATAAAACTATTTTCCTGGAGACATGAAGGTTGTAGGCCAAATCCGAAAGATCAAAGAATAGTGGGCATAGGAATAACAAAAACAGTAAGTCACAGAATCAATGGTTGTCTTCCATACAAATAATTTCAGGGGGATAAAACTGTCCTACACTGGCCAACATTGACCAAAATCTCATGTTGTGAAGTCAAAGCTATCACAGTGTGACACTGAAATTCCTTCTTTTGAGTCTGAGTAACCTACAGCTGGTGCTGTAGCGCCCTCTTGTGACCAACTGAACAAGCTCAAGCTGGAACCTAGTAATCGATCCGATTCCTTATGCATAAATTATTTTGCTCTGGCAACGGAACAGAGTTGCTGCCTTCATGGGCTGTCGGAAACATTAAGACTATGGCTACAAAGTGGCTTAATGACCCACCCCGCTCGGCGAGCATCCGAGTCAAGTGAGTGATAATGAAAGAGAGCTGCTGTAGCACTAACAAGTGAGTACATTTTATTTATATGGCACTTAACAGTTACAAAGTGCTTCACAGTAGATAATAAAAACAATATAAACAAGTACAATTACAATTATAGCGACACAACAATAAAGGCGAGCATTAAGTAGCGTGCCTCTTGCTTTCTAAATAAAAACCACAGCCACAAAAAATATTAAAATAAAAATAAATGTGTGTATTATTATCTCGGACCAAAAGCAGTTGAATTCAGCAATGGAATCTGAGGGAACTGACGAGGAGCACGTGAAGGCAGCAGGAGAAGCAGGGGGGTGAGGGTTCAGGTTCCAGTGCAGTGGATAATATTTACAACTTGTGGACATAATATTTTCCACGATGGCTTCACAGCCTCCGCCAAAACCGTGGGAGAGACGCATTCCAGGTGCAATGAGTGCACCTGTCAATTACCGGTAAACACATTTTAAACTAGGCCAACTTGCTTGTTTGTATTTTCTGGCTAATGCTAGTTAGCTATCGTTAAAGCTAACGTTGTATGCGCAATAATAAGGCCCCTGGCGCAGTGGCAGGCTCATCGTCGCCAACAGTCACACAGTTGCTATCGTATTTAGCCAGGGAAAACTAGTTAAAGAAGTCATGTTAATCGTGAACCAACTAAGCTAGCTGGCCAAATAGCTAACCTACTACTAGCTAGGCCCCAATAGCCCCGGTGTGACAGCCTAACTGGTCGCTCCACTATCCTGTCTCCATGCGCGTGCATGTGATTGTTGTTTACTTCCTGCAGCAGCTGTTGTGCACTTCTGTCCGCAGATTCACCACAACTCCACAATGAAACGATGAAGTCTCCGGCGGATGAGAACTACTCTTCTTTGCTTTTTACCATCTTTTAATCTCCACTGTGCCTGTCCACGATTATTACAGCTTTTCAGAGCAGCGATGACTGCTAAAAAGATAAATGCAAAAAAAGCGATTCTCTGCGGGTTTCGATCAGCATATACAAAAGGCTCCAACACTGTAACCCATGCACCTAACCCTCTTCGCCACCAGTCTGCTACAGTTCACTGAAGTCAACTCACTTTATAATGAATGACTATGCAACATCCGTGTCTAGTTGAACTGAATTTGTCACATTAACTTGTTGCTCATTAAAACGGCTGCTACTGATAGTTAAGACTGCACGGTTTACAAGAACTGGCAAGGGCATTGATCTCTGGCACGAGGCAACTGAAAATAACTTGAAATATCATATTTTTCAATCTGATCCTCTGTCTTCTTATCAATACTGCTCCTCCTTTAAATGTAGTCTATGTGAGACCACACGCCCTTTTGCCAATTGGGAACCAGATAGACAACAGCCGCATGCCAGAGTGCAGTGCTTTTCCACCGTCTTTAACTGAAGTGAGTGCTCTGGAAATCATGTATTCTGTTGACAAGAATCTAAACTTCTTTACCAGCAGTTTCTTATCTGAGAAATGTGTGATTTTATGTCCCTTTTCCATGTTGCGCTGCAGTTTTCACCTCTCCGTGCCTCCCCCCCAAATTAGCCTATAGGCTATATATTTTAAGTAAGTGTTATTATAGCATAGGCTAAATGGCGCATGCACCTAGCGAGGTTGAATTTATATAGCCTAGCAAACTCTAGCAATTGAATAATCATGCATGTTTTGCCATCGTAAATTCAGATGCAAAAACTCCTGTTTAGCATCTCATTATGTGGGCCCAGTTGCACAAAACACCTTAGGTTAAGATTTCCCTTCGAGACAGAGTTAAGGCGTCCATAAAATAGAATCGGCTGCACAAAACACCCTTAAATCTTGTGCTTATGTTTTCCTTAAAATGTTTAACCTTATGGAGAAGATTTAAGGGTGATTTGTGCAGCCGATTCTATTTTATGGACACCTTAACTCTGACTCGAAGGGACATCTTAACCTAATAAGGTGCTTTGTGCAACTGGGCCCAGTTTGATCTTTAATGCTGTTATTCTTGTTACTGCATATCTGAATTCTTGATCATATTAGTGCCCATTAAATAATAGGCTATCTGACCCTCCTCAGCCTACTCACCACCTCTTCCAACTGATAGTTCCTTAACTTCTCTGCCTAAAGCCATCCTGTTAAAAACATTTTCCCCACTGCAATGATGATTAAACCTGACAGATGTAGGCTGCCTACATGCAATATTTCCAAGATTAACACACAGCTGAAGTGCTTTTAGTTGTGTGTTAATCTTGGAAATATTGCCTTTTTTGTCTTGTTTGATATTGACATTTGAACTGAATTTACCCACCATGCTTTAAGCAAAATGTTTGTTTGATTGATAGATGTATTATCTAACTGCCTGGCCTGCCTAATCTGACTATCTCCTGTCTTTTTGCCTCATAGAAACCATACACATCTGGTGCTACAACTACTACTACCAACTTGATCCTGCATGTTCAAAACAATGGGCTACATGCACAACTCCACTACTTCCTGAAATTAGTACAGCTTCTTTATTTCCTGTCATCACTATTGGATGAACTGATTAATGTCAGGCGTGCTGCAGTCACAACAATGATCAGGCACACCTGATTAATCAGTTCATCCAATGGTGTAGGACAGGAAATAAAGAAGCTGTACTAATTTCAGGAAGTAAAGAAGTTGTGCATGTAGTCATTTGACTATAATTGTGCAACTTGTTCAAAAACATTAAGATTGATCACAACTGCTTACCTCTGCTTTACATCACTCTCTGGCCTGAGCTCAGCTAGGATGTGTGTATTGTGATGTGATTACATGCCAGTCAGTCTGATCTTATTTTGTTTATCATGTCACCCCTGTTTCTTTATTTAGCAAAGCCTACTTGGCCATATCATTTACCTTGATAGACATTGTATTATTTTAGTTAGTCACTTTTATGGAGTCACTTAATGTATTTGGATCTGTCTCTCCTGTCTCTGCCTTACATAGGCTACCTAATAAAAGAATACGATGACATGGTTCTCCAACCAATGTATTTTCATGTGCACTTTTAAGACTTAGAATATGGGGTAACATAATTATGCTAAGTCCTTATTGCAGTGGCAGAGTTTCAGAGTCTGTGCTGTATATGCATGTCATCCTCTTTCTGCCCTGCTTTCCTGTGTCCAATGTTACTATCCAATAAAGCAGAAATGCCTGTCCAACCTATGCAGACTGTGTGGTTTCTCTGAAGGTCCTCATAAACAAGACCACGATGACTGGGTAGGAACAAAGCTGACTTCCTTGTTACTTTGGTGAAATTAATTACTGAAACTTTTAATGACCTGTCATATTTTCTTTCAGATTGAGTGCACAACATGTGGCCTCTGGTTCCACTGGCACTGTGTTGGAAGGCCAAGCCAGGAAGCAGATTACAGCTGCCCATCATGTACAAATGACTGACCAGAAAATAAATAAATGGGATTTGCTTCTCCAACACACTGTTCATTTATTTTATTGAATCATTAATGTGATATGTTATGTTACATTAGTTGATCTGGGCATCTAGGTCTAATTATAATGTATACACAAAACAATGAAACAGTTGTGTAAATATGACTAGGATTGATTCATTGTTCTTAAAGGAACACTCCGCCCATTTTCAACCAGCTTTGTATCATTAGAACATCGGTAGTATATCAGAAAACTGTGAACTGTTTTGAAGTCTGTCATTTAATTTGACAGTTATTGAGTGTTAAAGTGTGGACCAGTGACATCACTGGTCCACACTAACTCAAATTAATAACTCATTAACTCAAATCAACTCTCAATAACTGTCAAACATTCTGTCATTCATCTAGTTTGACAGTTATTGAGAGTTGATTTGAGTTATTGCGTTATTAATTTGAGTTAGTGTGGACCAGTGATGTCACTGGTCCACACTTTAACACTCAATAACTGTCAAATTAAATGACAGACTTCAAAACAGTTGACAGTTTTCTGATATACCACTGATGTTCTAATGATGCAAAGCTGGTTGAAAATGGGCAGAGTGTTCCTTTAAGTCATGCTTCTAATAAAGCCTAGATCATAGGCTATAGACTTAAGACCCTTCAGTTTTCATTAACAATTATCATAGCCTAGGCTAGCTATAGCTAAACGAAACAACCAAATACTGTACAAAGGAGTTTAAAATACAAGTTGTGTACCCACCTTGTTTCCCCTCATTGATTGATACAGTTCTGAAATTAGGTGAGTCAACTCTCTGCCTTATTTCAAATGGGTGGGTAAACCCTCCAATACGCCCCTGAATACAATATAAGAAACACCATCACCACCTTTCTCTTTCTGGACTGGAGGAGCCTGACATATTAAGCTGATCGTTTTCTACCCCAGCCCTTTTAGGCGCATGCTTCCGCCTTACAGTCACCACTCATAACGTTATGTGCAAATGGGGGTTCGTAGTAGCCTGGGTAAACCCATCCCCCACGTGACCTGCTCTCAGACCTGTTCTCAGTCACTATGCTATGCACTATGCTAGTGACTGGGAACTGAGAGAGCAGGTCACGTGGGGGCTGGGTTTACCTAGGCTAGGTTCGTAGCTCCTTACACAGTGGTTTTGCCTAATCGCGAATCATATCGCTTTTTAAAATCTGAATAATTTACAATTTCAAGTTATTTTCAGTTGCCTCGTGCCAGAGATCAATGCCCTTGCCAGTTCTTGTAAACCGTGCAGTCTCAACTATCAGTAGCAGCGAATAATTCAACGTTTTAATGAGCAACAAGTTAATGTGACAAATTCAGTTCAACTAGACACGGATGTTGCGTAGTCATTCATTATAAAGTGAGTTGACTTCAGTGAACTGTAGTGGACTGGTGGGCGAAGAGGGTTAGGTGCATGGGTTACAGTGTTGGAACCTTTTGTATATGCTGATCGAAACCCGCAGGGAATCGCTTTTTTTGCATTTATCTTTTTAGCAGTCATCGCTGCTCTGAAAAGCTGTAATAATCGTGGACAGGCACAGTGGAGATTAAAAGATGGTAAAAAGCAAAGAAGAGTAGTTCTCATCCGCCGGAGACTTCATCGTTTCATTGTGGAGTTGTGGTGAATCTGCGGACAGAAGTGCACAACAGCTGCTGCAGGAAGTAAACAACAATCACATGCACGCGCATGGAGACAGGATAGTGGAGCGACCAGTTAGGCTGTCACACCGGTGTGTGCGTCACGTCACGCACTACAGTGCTACTGTAGGTCCCAATGCAAAGCACGCAAAATCAGTGTTTTATTGATGTTTCCTGTTGTTGCATGACAAACCTAAAGTCATTTTCTTCACAAGTAGAACAAACAGTGATGAAATATATTGTGGTATTCAAACAGATTATCATTAACCGCCCTGCTGCAGTTTATTTCAAACAGAGTGGTCCCCACTAGGTTGATTGAAATCTGACACATCTGTGGCTAATATTTTTAGAAGATTCACCAAAACATGTATTAAGAATCCTATCCCTTGACTTGCCCTTTTCTTTAAACGCCTCACCAGGTCTACAGACTTCGCACCGCCCATGGGTCCCTCCACTTCTGCAGGGGGCCCCCCTGTCCTGTCCCGGATGGTGCCCCCGGTGCCCCCTCGCCCCGTCCGGCAGCAACAATCCTACCGTCCAGCATGCCGTTAGGGTGTTGTTGCATTGGTTGTCCACATGAGGAAACTCCCCCGTGCTCTTAAGCTCCTCAAACCGTCGGGCACACTGAACAGTCAAGGCAACAAAATCAATACCATATTATTTTTTCGTCTATGATTGCCTGTCTATCTGTCTGTCTGTCTGTCTGTCCATCCATCGCGTATCTCGAGACGAGAACCGTTGGTCCGATCGACTTCAAACTTGGGGAGTGCGCTAAGGGGGGCCTGACAGAGTGCAGTGCCCTGTTTTCGTGCAATTCGGCATAGCGCCACCTACTGGCAACAAATGGCATAGCGCCACCTACTGGCAACAAAGAATGTGGTTTATCTCAAGAACTGTTCGTCCGATCGACTTCAAATTTGGGGAGTGCGCTGATGGGAACTCGACAGCGCAGTGCCGAATTTCGTGCAATTCGGCACAGCGCCACCTACTGGCGCCACAAAAGTGGTGTATCTTGAGAACCATTCGTCCGATTGACTTCTACTGGCAACAAAAAATGTGGTTTATCTCAAGAACCGTTTCGGCCGATAGCGGGACCTGACTGAGTGCAGTGTGGGGGGGGGGGGGGGGGGGGAGCACTCACAGGGTGGTGAATGAGGGGAACGGGCACTGCACTAGTATCTAAAAATGAGGCCTCATGCTACTAAGCCATGGCTGGGAGGATGGAGGGAGGGGAAGATGGGAGGATGGAGGGAGGGAGGGATGGGAGGATGAGCTCATAGTTACCCAGCATCACAGTTACCTCCTTGGGAGTGAAGCCAGGGACGAGCTTGGCTACGTTGTCCCAGTTTATGGGCTGGGGCACCATGTCAGCACCATGTCCAAAACTAGGAGGTTATTGTCGTAGGGAAAGTTGTTGTTGTCCGAGCAGAAGCGACTCATCTCTTCCGGGTCAGAGAGAGACGAAGAGAAACAGAAAGGACAGTGAAACCATCAGGGTGATCACCGGGCCTACTGGTCAGAACCAAGACGACAGCATTTCCAACACCCTGGTCTGCGGTGGATTATACTATACTGCTACACAGAGAATAGCATTTCAATCACCATTATGCATTTATGCATGGTATTACTGGTGAAGGGTAAACCCACCTAAACTCAGTTTACTCACATTTTTGTTTGCAGAATAAACTTTTTAGGCTAACAAAAATGTTTCAGAGAAGAAAAAAAATCATAGTATGCATTAGTTATAGACTTTTTTAGGCTAACAAAATGTTTCAGAGAACAATTCATAGTATGCATTAGTATCAAAATGATGAAAGACAGGGACTTTTAAACCACAAATTAGTGCTTTAATGAAAATGTAATTTATTTTTGATTATGTTGTTAACGTTATGATATTGTAACGTATCGGGTAATTACGTGTATTGGGGTGTTTCCGTGCTTGGCTAGGAACTGATATGTGTGGGTGTGTTCCTAGGGGGAAGGGGATATATGTGACCAGCGGCCGGGGCGGAGGCCAGTCAGGCCAGGGTGGGCGAGCTGACCGGGTGGTTTAGAGCTAGCAGCGAAGCTAGCTGCTAGGAGCGTGTATTGTGAAGACAAGAATAAAAAGCCTGTACCAACTTCAAGTCTCCAGTTCCTTGGACGAAGACCCACTTCGTTACATTGGTGCCAGACAGTAAAGCGGTAACGCCTCTGATTCGGCCGAGAGGGGAGAGGGTGAGAAGGAACGGCAAAAGAGACGGGTGGTGCGGCTTTTTGGCTCTAGAAACTAGCGCTAGTAAGTTAGCTACCAGGGGTGCTAACTGCTAACTGCTAGCTGCTAAAACCACGTGCGATGGTGCGCGGAGAATCAAGTATCTCCGGAGAATGGCCATCGGTGAACGGGAGGAAAGGAGAGCTGACGGCGGGGATCAGCTCGATGCTGGCGGGCATGGAGGCCCGTGTGTTGAGAGAGGTCGGACGGCTGGTAGAAGAGACTCCTGCCTGGGCAGTGGAGGTGATGCGGGCGCTGCGAGAAGTCATGCAGCGGGTGGACTTGATGAGCGCGGAGGTAATGCAGCGGGGAGAGCGGCCGGAAGAGCCACGGAAGAGACTGTGTTGGACCTGCAGAGAGCCGGGCCACGTGGCGAGGTGGTGCCGATGCGGTTCCGGGAGACGGACCGGGTATGCGGGACAACGACATGGACAGCAGGGAGCCTGCTGGGCATGTAGCGCGATCGGACATCTAGCCAGAGAGTGTCCAGAGGCTGTCGGAGATCGGGGGACAGCGGGAGAAGAGAGACGTGCAGGCGGCAGACAGGTGAGACTCTGCTGGACTTGCCAGTCACCGGAGCACTTGGCCAGGGACTGCACTGAGAGTGTGGAGGCCGGAGGTGAGACGCAGGCTGGGAAGAGCGTGAACAGCCAGAGGGAAGAGAGGGACATCGTCTGCAGCGTTGTTACAGTCGGGAGAGCGACGCTCGTGTCTCCGAGTGAGCGAGAGGGGTTACCGCCGGGGGAACCGGCCCAGCCTAACCGCTATACACCCCCTAACGTTGCACTGCGGAGAGCCGAGGGGAAGATCGACGCCGGTGGTGTTCGCTCTGCTGTCCTCAACCCTGGAGGAGGGGGACGGAAAAACGAGCGGAGAGCCGAGGGGAAGATCGACGCCGGTGGTGTTCGCTCTGCTGTCCTCAACCCTGGAGGAGGGGGACGGAAAAACGAGCGAGTGCGAGGCCGGGAGGACGACGCCAGGGTCAGCTGGAGAGTCGACGGGCGCGAGTGGAGACCGGAGGACGAGGATGTCGATCCGGTGCTCGTTCGTGCATTTGCTACTGGAACAAACAAAAAGGGGGGACCGAAAAGAGTGCTTCAGGGGAATTGGTGAAGCTGGGAAAAGGGGGGATGGAAATGGGGTTTAAAAGAAAAGCTAAGGAAAATGTGGGGGCTTGTGTTTGAATTGAATGTGTGAAAAAGAAGGAAATAATGAAAACTAGACATTATGGAGTGCCTAATGGGAAACTAGACATTATGGGGGTACCTAATGGAAAACTAGACATTACGGAGTACCTGATGCAAACTGGACATTATGACGGGGGTGTTGGAAAAAAAGAAGGGACTAATTGTGGGGAATTGAAATGTTGTGGGGTTTGTGGGAATTAGAATTTGATGTGGTGATGGGAAAAAATATTGTGTTGGGTGTGTTTTGGTACAGGGGGATGTGTGTGGGTTGTGCATGTCGCGTGGAAGCGACATTAAATTTGTGTGGGGGATGTGTAACGTATCGGGTAATTACGTGTATTGGGGTGTTTCCGTGCTTGGCTAGGAACTGATATGTGTGGGTGTGTTCCTAGGGGGAAGGGGATATATGTGACCAGCGGCCGGGGCGGAGGCCAGTCAGGCCAGGGTGGGCGAGCTGACCGGGTGGTTTAGAGCTAGCAGCGAAGCTAGCTGCTAGGAGCGTGTATTGTGAAGACAAGAATAAAAAGCCTGTACCAACTTCAAGTCTCCAGTTCCTTGGACGAAGACCCACTTCGTTACAATATTCTGTGACTGGAGGTCATAGATTAACCCCCCTCCCCCCTACATCACTGGTGGTCATAACATCCGACTAGTAGAGGTAGCTGTAAGGAGCTGAGGTGGAGGATTCTTACATCATCTATAGCTATAATGTTACATGTGAATCACCCTGCATTTTAAGCTGATATGATATAAATATACATAGTAATGGTTATAGAAACTATAGCAAATGAGTATGAGACGAGTAATATTAGCACAGGCCGAGTGAGTCCACCTGTCCTCCTCCCGGCTAATGGCCACCAGCTGGCTGCACCAACATCAGAAGTGATCTCTCTCCCGGGTCTCAAAGACGCATAAAACACACATACACACACAGCAACAATGACACGCTTTTGTTCACATACTTAACTGGTGTTCCTCTCCGTCCGCTCATATAGTAAACAATTAGCAGCTATTTTATGACATTGTGTATAGATGATGACACTGATGATGTGGGCTTCGGCTAACTGCAGGGCACAGGCAGCACAGCTAACGTCGCTGGGTAGCTTCTGCTGCCTTCAGGTACTCCCCGTAAACTCCTACTCCCAAGCGTCGATGGCGTCAACACGACGCAGTCGCAATCCTATTTCAGACAGACATAACAAGGTGAAACACATTGTAACACAAGTGTTGTTGGTGGGTGCCGTTTTATTCTAGAAATCAAGTGGCACAGAGAGACTTTGATTTCAAAACCAAAAGTTGTTTTATGTAAAATTATTCTAGTACTAATGACACCATAGGTTGCCACAGCTTTCCCAGTGGTCAATAAAGTATTGCTGATTATGATACAGTCCAATGATATCACCCATGTAGGCCTATAATGACAAAGCATTACTCCCGATACCACCTGAATGCAGCATTAGCATCAATCAGCTAACGCTTGCCAACTTTAGCTTGCTCGGACGGACCTATGTCGGAAACTAGCGATATACAAATACAGTACTGTACTGTAGGCGGGGCAGACACAGTCAAACTACAGATTGAGATGTTAACATGCTAAAATAATGTTACACAGAGAATAGCGTTTTGGAGCGGTCCCGTATCTGCAGCGCTGGCCCTTCCTAGTGTTGCAGTGCAGCAGGTGAAAGCAGCGTCCGGTTGCTTAGTAACGGCGGTCCGTGGCCGAGTGAGGTAGAGAGAGACCATTGGTGGTTTGTCCGTTCTTTTAATACATCCATCAGAAGACCATCAGTTGCTCTCTCTCATCATTTTCATTTTCATTTATTTTCATTTATTTATTTATTTCACAGGGACAGTGCATATTAATAAACAGTGTGTGTTAACAAACACCATAAATATGCCAGAGTTAGCCCGGGGGCTAGTTTACATCTGTAGTCCCTGGCCAGGTGTAAAGATGGCATCCTAAAAACAAAAGACAAGTTTACAATAATAATAATAATAGACATGCAGTAAGGTAGATACAGTACAAACTGCAAGACAACGTTACAGCAGCACCGCAGACATAGTTACTGTAGCGACAGAAGACAGCAGCACCATATGAGGACATGCAGACATGTGCAGCACAACACAATGGGGCGCACACAGAATGGTTTCCTAAACTAATGCGGGCAGATTTAAACAGACTGAAACAGATCAGTGGTTTGGCTTTTGAAAACTAGTTCAAAAACCACCAAAACGCACACAAAAACAAATGCAGTTATATGTAGTCTGGGCACCTTCCACCCCGCTTTTTGTCATGGGGGCGTAAACCCCGGACCCAGAATTAACACCGGATGGCAATGCGCCTAACAACGTCTTTGTTGCCGTTAGCTTGACGCGGTGATGTTACCTAAACTAGAGTCTGATCAAAACAAAGCTAGCGTTACATAAAACAAAACGTTCATGCAATATCGCATCTCCGCCACCACCGCCTGACACACCGGTCAAAACGGTGAAAGAGGATTCTGATACTTGGGTCAAATTGTCAAGTTAACGTGAAAGATGACGAGCTAGAAACGCTGCCATCCGGTCTAGGGCGGGCTCTAGGCTGGAACCAGTAGGGTGACAAAATCAATTGTGGGCGGGAGCCAGGCTCTTTCTCGCCGAGAAGAGCCTGGTGACGCGAGGTTAAGTTATATGGGAACAAGTTGCTCTGTAAACCGCCCAAGGCTTACATTTCCCCCATGCACATTGCACAATGCAGCCCATACCAACCTAATTAGGCGGAAAACCTGCCCATCTGGCAACCCTGTGGGTAGGGGGATTTCCAGTACGAATTTTGAGGGTCGGCCTCTGATTGGCTTACCTACCGCGTCCGTTAAGAGTCAGAGCGAGAGCCTTGACCCGTCACTAGATCACCAGGGCTTCTACTGAAGAGACGCTTTTTTCAGCACTAGCTACTCAACCTCGACAACCTGCGATGTTCCGTCGAATGCAGCCAAGATACCGAAGCCGCCTGTGCTCCCCCGACGTGAGTTTGACCATCTTTGCATCTTATCTTACATGAGTTGTTACATGAGTCACGTTACAGAGCGGACTTTCAACTCGTTTGAAACTAACGTTAGCTTGTTGTTGAACTCACCTAGCTAGCTAAACTCATCTAGCGTTAGCTAGCTAGCTAAACCCATCGGTGTCAGCTACAATGTAGGCCTACCGAATGTACCTAAGAATATGGGTAGTTGTTGACGTTATTTTATTATATTTTTCGTCCGAAGTTGTCGCACGTTTAAAAATAACAGTCAGAGAAGCAGCAGCTCTCTCCACCTCACTGGCCGCGTTCTGTTCCCTCTCCGCGGCGGCCAGCGGTGCACCAGCGCCATCTTGCTCGGCAAGGTGAGTACACGGAGGCGCAGTACCAGTGTCAGTTGATGGTTACATCCACGACCTGTCGTCTCAGTCCACATCACCGCTGCTGCACACCAGCCACTGCTGTGCCTGCCGGTGTCCACCCGCTATGCCGACCACCCGCAATGCCGACCTTAGGTTTAGGCGTGGGGGTGGGAGAGGTTAGGTTTTGGGTTAGGGTCTGGGGGAGGTTAGGTTTAGGCATGGGGGGAGGTTACGTTTGGCGTGGGGGCTGGGAGAGGTTAGCTCCACCGACACGCCGCACGCCGCCTCGCTCAGCTGGTTCTGCTTGTGGGCTATCGGCATTGCGGCCTGTCGGCACTGCGGCCTGTTGGCACATAGAGTTGGTCCCCGGGCGCTGTACGAGAAAGCGACCACTGCTCCTGGCCTGCCTCTCGGAGGAAAGGACATGACTGGATGGGTTAAATGCAGCGGACACTTTTCACCGGCCACCGTCAGCATGAGTGTGTTGTGGCCGCATGCATGTGTTGTGGTGTTCGTGTGACAATAAAAGACGGGCTTGTCCGTTTCGAGAGTTTTACATAATACAACGCATCGGATTCAGTTTGCAAGGATTCTGTGCGTGACGATTTTTTTTCGGATGACGGATTAAAAAAACGAATCAAAAAGGAATAGTAAAAAAGCTGACTGTGGCGCAAACCATGGATGTATTTAGGTGCAAACAAACTCCACTGTGTAATGTAGCCTCTGCTCAGCTCCTTTGCTTCATGCCTGCTTTGTTTGATAACTTCCAGACTCCAATCTCGGACCTGGACAAGTTCAGGAAGATGTTCCCCCCACCAGCACCGATCAGACTGACTGTGAGTAGCCTGGCCCTATATGACTCAGAGATATTTACATATTCCAATTAAAACATTAGCAGAGGTTAGCTAAACTGTTTCTTACTGTCACAGGCTAACACAGCATGATGCACATTGTACATCATGTAATATACAACAGTGGTTCTCAACCTGGGGTCCGGGGACACAATGGGTCCTCGGGGAGTTCCAGGGCGTCCCCAGCAAATTGATGTAGAAGAATGACTAGGCTATTTTGTTATCTCTCCATCTAAATAGAGATAGTTTTATGCAAATCTAAGAGTAAAAATAGTATTAGTATTAGTGTAATATTAGCTACTTTCATGTATTTTATTTTGAGTGATTTGAATTTATTTAGGCTAAATTAACTTATGTATGGCCTCTCTGTGCATAGGCTACTATGGATGTAAGGGGAAAGGGTTTATTGTGAGGATGGTAGCTGACATGTAAAAAGTAGTTGTTTGTCATTGTCTGCTGTTTTTCCTCATCAGAGACAGGCTATGCCTGTGGTCCGCGCTCTGTGCTCTGGGACCCCTGGGCAGGCCATGAAGAGACATGGGCGTGATTCAGGTGACCAACCTGAACCTGCTCAGAAGAGAGCTCACCACAGCCAGGTAGAGAACACACACAGAGACACTGCAGGAAATAGGCCACGCCCATCGCTGGGGAAAGCTCTCCATACACCAGCGTCATTTTCCTTGAATTAAACATGGATAAAAGCTGTTGTGTGGTGGGCTGCACAGACAACAAATGTAAAAACAAATCATGAATTAAAGTTGTTTTGACACTCGGCAAAACAGGAAAGCCATTGAGAAGAAAAATGTGGATCTAGGCTGCAAGGAGAGAGGACTGAGCCAGTCCCTCTATAAAACAGATGAGTTGCGTTCATGTGTGATGAGTTTCAGGATATTTTGCTCTGTATTGACTGCCAGTAGGCTACAAGGTGAAAAAGTAATGTGAAATCTCACTGAATTGTTATCTAACATATGAGAGAAGTTAATTTAGCATCAATCCATGCAATCAGTCAGTCACGCTAGTCTGAAAAGCATATTGCATTTCAGATGTCTAAATAGGACGTCAAATTAATATAAGGATATTATCTTACCTGGCGTGGTGATTTAAATTATGTAACGGTACTGGAAAATGTGTGGGATCATTTATATCCAGCTTTATTGGAGTAACAATAATGCAATTGGACAGTGAGGGAGGCCATTAAGTTCGTTTTGTCAATGTACATTCTCCTCTCTGTCGGAGGCAGTGTGCTGAAATCATTCTGTGAAAAGAGGTGGAGACACGCACATCCAAACCTGAATAGGGCAGGTGCAGAGCTAGAGGTCAATTCAACTGGAAAGAAGAGATGTTACTTCCGTTACCGTGGTAACGTTTCGGTCAGCACCCTGGTCTGAGGAAGGGCAGGGTGCTGCCCGAAACGTTACCACAGTGCTGAAATAAATACTCAACTTGGAGCCCTGCAGTGTGCCAACTTCTCTCTTCTTCCCACGGCAATCATTCTTTGACAGATTTGTCTGCTTGAAAACAGGAGAAACCTCGTCAGATTGTCCTGTACGCATCATATGTCCTGTATCCATATCTGTTCACATTTCCTCCCCACAGGCCTTTGACAAGCCATTCAGGTTTCCCCAACGGTGGGCGTGGCTTTCAAACTGTGACCTGCTCTGCAGTGTCTCTATATACAGTAGTGTGTGTGTGTGTGTGTGTGTGTGTGTGTGTGTGTGTGTGTGTGTGTGTGTGTGTGTGTGTGTGTGTGTGTGTGTGTGTGTGTGTGTGTCTCTCATATACTGTAATATGGTATGTGTAGAGAACAGCTGCCACATCCTCCTTACAGTCTTTATAAACAGCCTGACTGAGTGACAATCACTTGAACTTTGTTCCTTCAGCAGCCTGGACAGGAGACCTCTGATGTCTCCATGATGGAGGAGGACGACGACGACATGTGCCATGCTTTCTCCGAAAGCATCACGCTGGACATGATGGACGTAGACGAGTTTGATGGCGAATTTCCAGACCTCTGCTCAGAATACGTGAAAGACATATATGCGTATCTGTACCTCCTTGAGGTAATACATGCTCTTTGTTTGCGCTTACTATGCTTTTGATTGATTCATTAATATAATAATAATTAAAATGATATAATAAAAAATCGAATACTACGCTGGTTAGTTTATTTTTGATATAATATAATACCACCCTGATTAGTTTATTTTGAGCTGGTATGCTCGAGTGTGTATTTTATATGACAAGGTGTTCCGTCTCCACAGGCGCAGCAGCCAGTGCGACGCAGCTACCGGGGTCAACAAGTCACGGGAGACATGCGTGACCGTCTCGTGGACTGGATGGTGAGGATTCACTCCCGGTTCATACTCACACCATTCCCACTGGTTCAGGAGACGCTGTACCTCTCCGTCGCCATCGTGGACCGTTTTCTCCAGGTACTACTTGTTTTAAACGTTTTCTTGTTCATCTTCTGTGAACTAGCAGCTAGCTAACACTCTTCTTCTTATATGTGCCGCAGGTCCAGGAGGTGCCTCCTCACCAGCTGGACCTTGTAGGGGTCACTGCCTTGTGGCTGGCCTCTAAGTATGAGGAAAACTGGACGCCTGACGTCACAGAATTCACCAACACCAAGAACACAGGGCAGACATTCGCTAAGGCAGAGGTCCTGAACATGGAGCAGCTGATTTTGAGGAGTCTTCATTTTCAGCTGGGATGCCCCACGCCTATAGACTTCCTCCGGAGGGCTGTAAAAGTTGCAAGTGTGAGTATATATATATATATATATGCCAACTGCCATAAATATATATTTTGTCTACTGTCTTCATGTAGTTGATGTCATCAAGGCTATTAAAGTGACTGTCTTCTGTCTGTCTGTCTAGTCCTATTTAGAGACCGAGCAGCTGGCCCAGTACTTCATGGAGGTGACGCTGACTAACTACGACATGGTGCAGTACCGTCCCTCAGAGGTTGCTGCTGCTGCCCTCTGCCTCGCCCAGCTCCTGCTGGATGGACTGTCCTGGGTGAGTTGACTGAAGTCTAAAGGCCTACAGATGGATTGAAAGGTGAACTAAATGACAGTACTCTGATCTCTCCTCTTTTGTGTTTTCAGTCTTCTCTCCAACAGCGCCATTCCAGGTACAGCCAGGCCCAGCTCAGGCCCATCATGCAGCTGATTGCCAAGAATGTGCTGAGGCTGAACGAGGGCACCACCAAGTACCTGGTGAGTTGGTTTGCCTACAGTGAAGTGTCAATAAGATGAAATGTTGTTTTGAGCAGGACCTACTAACACCTTGTGTTTCCCTCCAGACTGTCAGGATCAAATACAGCTGCACAATGCTGTTGCAAATCAGCCGCCGTCCTGAACTTTGGTCCGAAGCGCTCAAGAACATGGCTGCTACTCAAGAACTGTTTGGGGACGGCAGTGACCGCACAGGTAAGAGAGCAGTTGACACAGCTGAGTGAGTGGGTGAGTGAGTGAGTGAGTGGGTGGGTGAGCGCACAGTGCACACACACGTGTACTAGAGAAAAACAATATTATTGTCATGCTGGAGTGGATTGTGAAATTTGCTCGTTTGTTAGCAATTCAAACTCCTGTGAGAAAGCAGATGCTGTTAATGTTTTGGCTCGTGCTGACTCTCCTCTTCTCTCCTCTCCTCTCCTCTCCTCTTCTCTCCTCTCCTCTCCTCTCCTCTCCTCTCCTCTCCTCTCCTCTCCTCCTCTCCTCTCCTCTCCTCTCCCTCTTCTCTCCTCTCCTCTCCTCTCCTCTTCTCTCCTCTCCTCTCCTCTCCTCTCCTCTCCCTCTTCTCTCCTCTCCTCTTCTCTTCTCTTCTCTCCTCTCCTCTCCTCTCCTCTTCTCTCCTCTCCTCTCCTCTCCTCTCCTCTCCTCTCCTCTCCTCTGCAGGAGTGTCAGGTTTAGACAGCGTACTCCCCACCCGCCCGGACATCGCACAGTTCAAACAAGGGGTGAAGACTGTGGCGGTGAAGACTGTGGCGGTGAAGACTGTGGCGGCCAAGGTGGCCGTTGTTCAAACAAGGGGTGAAGACCGTGGCGTGCAAGATGGCCATTCTCGCCAACAGTGTCACGAATACAATCCAGGTGAGAGAGGGGCGGAATCTGTGTCATCCTCAAGCTTAAAGTATAATAATATTAATGCTTTAACAACAACCCCAATGTTAGAACTAACTTGGATAACAAACTCATTTAGTTTTAACATGGGGCTTGTTTGCACTTGACCGCCATGAACATAATATTTAAGGGTCCTGATCATCCTATCAGGGTTTATTTCATGATAATGACCGGCTCCCTGTACATTATACCGCTTATTACACAGCTATGTACTAAAGAAAGCTACGGTGTCGCGAATGAGCTAAATTTACCGGACTTCTTTCTGCAGATTGATATGACTGGACGTGGTCCTCCAGTCTTTCAGAACGGCGTGCATAGCAACGGTCTGTTATACCTAGCAGCGGTAGACCGTAGAATGCTGTGATTGACCAATCAGAAAAGAGTATTCAACATAGCCGTGTAATAAAATATAATAACCTCCATGTTAAAACTAAGTAGAATATTGCTTTAAAGGGGAAGTGATACAGCATCTGGCATTACTGTATGATCCTCTACACGCAAATAATGTCTGTTTTATCTTTGTCCAGGATCACTACCCCGCGACCCCCGGAGACGAGGTTTAACCTGTGCCAGGCCTCTGAGGGTAATGGGAAGACGGGCCGACCTCCACTAACTTTGGCCCCTGCCCCCCCCCCCCCACAGCCACAGTCCTTGTCACCTCCCCACCCCAAACTGACTCATCACTAACCCCGCCCCCCAGCAGCACCGTCAGAGTCCAGCCCAAGCAGCACCTTCCCCCAAGCTCCCCGGAGAGCCAGGACCCGGCAGCCAAATATCTGCAGCACAACAACAGCACGGCCCTGCTCTTCCTCTTCCTCCTGTTCTTCCTGGCCGCGCTGGCCTACAACTGCTACATGCAGTACCTCCCGGCACCCTGCCTGCGGCTGCGGGCCGCTCTCCTGGGCACTCACAAGAAGAACCCCGTTCGGCCCCGAGTACCGGGCCTGCGAGGCGGGCCTAATGGAGCCGCCGGCTGTGACAGAGAAACTGGACCTGACGGAGCAGCACCCCGACCCAGAATGGCAGCCAAGTCGCCCAAACTCAGCTCCGGGCGCTCCGCGACACCGGCTACGAGACGGAGCCGGAGTGCGGCAACGGCAGGATCCCCTCTCACAGCTTCGGGGAGGACAGCCCGTCACAGCAGAAACCCTTTGATGTGGACTGTGAATCTCAGCCCATCCAGTTTGCAGATGCAGACGACCCTTACGGCTCCAGCTAGAAGCCTCACTTTGACTTGTTTCCTTTAGCATAGAAACTATTTATAGGGGGTCATACTCTCTTGCTGCCTCTTCCATTGACGTACAAGCCTAAATGACTTCCTGTACATAAAAGTATGTTCTATGTACAATCGCAGTGGAAGCTGAATTATTAGATTTAGATTAGATTTAATTCCTGCTCTGTCTGATGAAATCAAGGGCCTACAATCATCAAGCCCAAACTGTATTCGTGGAAGCTGTAATAACCCCCGTAGGCGTAGTCCAGCAAGAAAAGCTATTTCTTAAATTCCAAATTGGAAACATTATTTACCAAATTGGTAAGTTAGCTTGATGTTTTCCAAATTGGAGTCAAGTTACGTTTTTGTACAGCGTGGGTGAAAGATAGTCTCTTGAAACCTTTTTTTTCCCCCTTTGTTTTTCTCTTGAAGCAATGCAGTTTATTGGACATGGGTAACTGCTTCAACGTTCCACTAGTCTGTTATTTCTCAGGGAAGGTTCGCTCGGTACGCTTTCGTCTACTACCTAGCTTTGCCGTACGATGTTGCCGCCTCCAGCACATGGCGTGTGGGCCTCTATCTCACAGACGCAACAGGAAGAAACAAAACAGTGGCCCGGTGGCCGGTGAGGGGACTGCGTGATGGAAAAAATGCTGTAGGGAAATTCGAAACACTGCGTCCACAGTGTCTAGTGCAGAGTGGTCTTGAGTGATACACTGTTGTGTTTCTATATGATTATTTTTGACCTGTGAAGTCTGCATTCCTATTTCCACAAGGTCAACTCTGCCCAGCGTCACGATCCTGCGCCATATTAACCTCTACTAGTCATCGTCTCTTACATGGTCTGTTAATAACCCGTAAATATGTACAGTATGACATGATGCTTGATAAAAATAACATCAATTGTTATTTTCTTCAAATATGAGCCCTGGAAACAATCTGAAGTTTTTTTTTCTTTTTAAGCTTTAAGGTTTAGAATATTTTCAGAGAATTGTTACTTAAGCTCAGTCACATCTGTGGTAATTTTATAATTTTATTCATAGGATGAGTAGTTGCGATCTTCTTTGTTTTTGTCGATATGGGTTTAATTCCTATGGTTTGTTTTTTTAGATCCTAGTCGTCTTTTATTATTCTCCCTTCATCTCCGTTGTAGGCTAAGACTTTGCCTGCATAAGGGACAAAACTGAGTAAATGCTAAAGCGGACAACGCTGGGATTCCTTTATTGAACTAGTTGATTCTCTTGAGGTCCTCAATTCCATCTTAATGAATGTTCTGTGCTTAATGTATGGAAGGTCTGGCCTGAAGCCTGTAATATTCATACATGGATACTTCTCATCCATAGTGGTGAGACTGGTGTTTCTCCTCAGAACAAAATAACTCTTTTACAGAACTATAGTAGACTTCCCCGTGTTACATCTGGTTTCAGTGCTTCATCTGGACGTTTCTCTGCCTGTAAACAAGTGTAAATATACCGTATTTGTATATATGGAAAAAATACTTTTGAAGTTGTACATAAATTCTCAGACCTTTTTGAGACTATTGATGTTGTTAGGGAGGCTAAATAAATCTTGATTTCAAATGTTTTCAACACTGGCTTTTTTATTCAACTTTTGACTTGTGCCACACATATATTTTAATCACTGTTTTGCAAATGAGGATACTTTCATTATATACAGTAATAGCAGCACAAAGGGAAAACTATTAAATATGATCGAGTAAGTTTGGAATGAAAATGGGCAAATTAGGAAATGCTATTGCATTGAAAAGCAATAGCAAAATAGTTGAAAATGGGTACATTTGATCAAATGTCAAAAGATTTTTTTGAAGCCTAAAAGTTAAATTGCTTTATGGTGCTATCTAGGAATCAGTGAGTCTAGCTTCATCAATAGGGTCACTGTTACCGGTAACCTGTCAGAGTGCAGTGGGCATGGGAGCAGAGAAGCTCTGGGAAGAAGAGTCGGAATGTTCCTCTGATACATAATCAAACCTCTAGATCTGTTTGTTGAAAGCCAACACCCCAAAGGGACCTACTGAAGGCAAGTATTCCAGTTTACTCTCGTCTTGGTCCGTGTGGAGTGTTGGTGTCTTGGCTGGTTCTTGACCATCTGGGGTCAACACGAAGTCCACTTCTGTCCCTCAGGTCCTAGTGATGTCCAGATTCACTGGCTAATGAATGGACACAGTCTCGACACCCCCATAATGGAGTACCGCCTCCCGCTGGGCCAGGGGGAGGTGCTAGTGAGCAGCTGGCTGAAAGACGGACCACTGATCAAGGACGCCCGTTACAACTGTATCGCCGAGGCCAGCACAGGGACCCATGTGTCTGAGATCGACCTCCGCCTCACTATAGGAGGTATGAGGAGCAAGTGCTAACAAATGGTTGAGTCTGACATTAAAATATGTTCAGTGTACAGAGAAAGTGCTGATCTTAAATGGGTTTAATCAACAATGTCTTGTGTTTTGTTATAGTAATAAAGGCCTGGTTATTAGCAATGTATTTTCTCTTTCATTTTCTGTTAGTTTATATCATAAAACATGTGGTTACTTAACAGATGAGGAGGTTATTCCATCCAGAGACTTGAGCCAGTGGAAGGGTGCGCTCTCAGAGCACGAGCAACTGCTAAAAAGATGGGAAAAGGCCTGGGTAGGTCTACAAACGCCTCTGACTGCTTGTTTCTGATTGCATTCAAGTCACAAGTTGCTGTGCTGGGTCGTGCTCACACCTTGTGTGCTGGTTTGAATCTGCTCTGCATGTTTGCGCTCCGGGATCTGGAGAGGTGTGTAAAGTCCAGATGCATTGGATCATTGGCAAAGAACCAGAAAGTCAAAGCCGAACCTGGTTCATTGATATTCCAACAAAATAAATGATCATTTTCTGCATGTTTTCTTGATTCTATAGTTTGAATAATGACAAACACTGAACCAGATTGGCAGTGTTTGGGAGTAGTCAACTACACTTTAGCATTTTTTCCGTTCTTTAATTTTACATGCATTTGATCAACTACATTTAGCCAATTACATATCTTAGCAATTACATGGATCGAGACTACATTTTCCTTGAAACGATCCATGAAAAAATGCTAGAAGAATGCAAGATCACATTTTTAATGTTTTCCTCATACTGTAAATATTAAAATGAAAATTATTATTTTTTTTTATCTATTTTTGCTACGCACAACTGAAAATGTCTCATAGGCTGAATTTAGAATAGCAGACAATTTGTTATTATTATGACTATTATTATTATAATTATTATAATATTATTATAATGATTATTATTCTCAGGCAGCAGGCACCAAATTGACAATCCTACTAAGAGCCAGAAGTGGAAGACATTGCGAGACGGGACATTAAAGACAAAGGTGGATGGGGATGCTACTGACTGGTGCTTGGCTAGAGCACATTTGTCCCCCCTCCTCAGCACCAGAGCTTTGACATGTGTTGAGTGAATGAGTGGGAAATGTAGACCATGAAAAATCTTACTGTTACATTGTTTTTGTTAACTTTTGTGCACTGTACTGTATATATTGGCAATGTTAATGTGTAATGCACTTTTTTTTTTCTTCTTACATTTTGTTAAAAATGATGTCCAGTCAAATGTTTTGTGATGGAAATAAACCATTTCCTCTGCATAATCTAGTTATATGGATTACATTATGTGTGCATTGTTTATGGGCAGTTCAGCATCAATTGTTGTCATAGTACCTCAGCTGGTTTTCTGTTCATGTAGTCTCGCTGGCCAGCCTAAGGGAGAGGAGGCTGGCCAGCGAGACTAGTTTTAGCTGTTGTCTCTACACGCTGATCCCAACATCTGTGTACAACCTCTTTCCCTTATTTATTAATTTATCACCTTTGAGTTCAGACCGTTGTACTAATCTTAACTTTTGACATCAATTAACATGATGACATGAGAGCATTTTTCATCACTGCGACTCTGCTGTCACCGTGGTAACATGTCAGACTTTTTCTACCACCTGAATTATTAACCAGCCTCCACCCTGACACACTCGCACACCTGCACCCTCCATTTCTCATTGACAGTTCTCAAGACAGTTTGTGAGGATAAAACTCTATCCTGAGCTGGAAATAATAACACTATTTTCCTGGAGACATGAAGGTTGTAGGCCAAATCCGAAAGATCAAAGAATAGTGGGCATAGGAATAACAAAAACAGTAAGTCACAGAATCAATGGTTGTCTTCCATACAAATAATTTCAGGGGGATAAAACTGTCCTACACTGGCCAACATTGACCAAAATCTCATGTTGTGAAGTCAAAGCTATCACAGTGTGACACTGAAATTCCTTCTTTTGAGTCTGAGTAACCTACAGCTGGTGCTGTAGCGCCCTCTTGTGACCAACTGAACAAGCTCAAGGTCCAAGTAAAACTCAATGGGGAAATGAATGGGGACGACTTCGGCATTCTATTGACAAGATATAAAACAAACTATTATAAGGTCTAGCAATGTACACTATTTGTATTTGGGAACCCCTGCTATAGAGAGCTCCAGGAACGAGTCCGGAAATCATCGATGCTAACAGCTCTGGTTCTTCACAGTTTTCGCCTATGGGAGTTTTGAATGGGTTTTTGGCGCGATGCTTCTAATAATCTCTCTGGGCAACGCTGGCTTAATCAAACGCGAACCAGTGTTTAGTAACATCATCTTCACACATGAAGACCACTTTTATGAGTTTTGAAGCTTTTATGTGCCGTTAAAAGGGTGGCTAGCTAGCAAACGGCTAAATGAGACTACAATGTCGACGCGGATATTATACGTCATCACGAGTGAACGCGGAAATTCTTACTCTCGCAATCAATGCGTGGACGCCTATGCGACACTGTGTGTAGTTCTGGATTAGCTTAGCACGAGCTTTTTACCTCTAGGGCTCGCAGTTACGCTTCAAAACTCATGAAAGTGGTCCTCATGTGTGAAGATTATCCCGCTGAACCTTGGTTCGCGTTTGATTAAACTTGCGTTGCCCACAGACATTATTTGAAGCATCGCGCCAAAAACCCATTCAAAAATCCCATAGACAGAAACAGTGAAGAACCAGGAAGTTCGGGACTTCCGCATTCAGCCTACAAAAATACGTCATCCCTGGAGCTCTCCGCCACCTAGTGTCAAAGCCGAGAACCACGCCCATTTAGGAGACCAGAAGAGTTCAATTTCTTACAATTGGCGGAGCCTGGAGTGGGGTGTCTCTAATATTGAAGGATAGCAACCAACGTGTATAGGTGCATACCGCCACCTACTGTCTGTACCCTCACTCCAATGTGTTGCTCAGGAACAGTTTAAAACCGAACTTATTTCCTGTCAGTCAGTATGAACAAACAGTATGCAACAGGAAGCTAGGGGCAATATAAAATGTTTATGTTGTCAAGTTAAAACCGTATATTTCTTTTTCTTCTTTGGTTTTTAATGGCAGTTGTCATCCAAAATGTTGAATCACCACCAACTACTGGATTAAAACTGAATGAACCCAAACTCCACTTAACTAAATAAAATAATTTCCCACCCATGTCCCATACTATAACTCTAATTTTCAAATGTTTTGAGATACCGGTAACTTAAAAACATCTCTCGACATCTTCTGTACACCTTCTCCAGAAACCCCCACAGCATCCAGAAATCTCCTGGCTGCATCCACAATTGTGCATTTTTTCAGTTAATTACCAGACTTCACTTGATCTTCACAAAAACAAAATTGGTCATGCTTCCTTGCTGATTTGAACTCTGTAGTTTCTCGTCTCACTTCCACATGCTTAGGCCTCTTCATAAATATCTCCCTGACTATCTACCTCCTTTACTCTCTTTGGACAGTTATCTGGCCATGCTCTCTGCAGCCACAGAAACACCCAAAATGACCCCAACTAGTATTCAACTGGAGAAGAATATTGCCTGGTGGACTGGCAGACAATGTCAGAAAATATTTATTTTTAAAATAATTATATTAAGTATTTACAAAATTACAGTATCTGTAGCTCTCTCTAGAGAATGGGTGGAAATGTGCAAAATTAACCCCTCCTTGTTCTGAATGACTGCAGTTCATTTCACAAGCCAAGAAAATGCAGAGGATCAAGCAGCCGACAAGTGAGGGTCAAAACCAAATACAAAGACTAAAGATGCTGTTAAGATACAGGTCATTACATTCAATTGGGGGGGAGAGCAATTTTGAAACAATGTCTTGGCTTTGTCCTGTAAGCCTGGCTTTACACAGTGAAACCATAACCTAAAACTGTCAGCATACAGCTGATGTGATGCATAATACGTAGTGCACTTCATCCATTTAAAACACTTGACCAAACTCTGTTGTTTAACAAACTCAAGGCATTACATATCTAATATAACATGTTGATCACCAAATTTGTGTAGTTCACAATTAGTCAATCCCAGATATGATCTTGGGAGCAGCAGCACACAATACCCTTGTACAAGAAAGAAATATACATATAACCCCAAGATTTGAAACAGAAATGCACAGCAGGGAACCTAGGTATGACAAACAATTCTGACCAATATTCACTGATGCAACCTTATCAGAAAGTTTGTTTGCTTATTTGCTTCTTCAATGAGCAGCCTACTTCCGAGTGATTTTAAGTCAGACACGAGTTTTCCCTTTGGCTGGACAAATATGTTGTCTCAGCTGATACATAGCCAATCCTCATAGTAGCTAAACAGTGTACAGACTGAATCAACCAATTATATGAACACACGCAGACTTGCATAACACAGATGTAAATATAATAGCATACAAATCACAGGTCAATCTTGTCCGGGATGTTTAGCACTGTGCTGGAGGGCATACTGGAGTTAGATGTTCCCACACTGAAGGATGTCGGTGCTTCACTGTACACGGACTCTAGAAGCTCCTCGGGTGCAGCTGAGGCGGAGGCCGAGCCGAGGCTTGGGGTTAGATGTGGCTGTGGGCCTGCGGCCGAGGCCGTCTGCGGGTTCCCTTGCTGGGCCTGGGCGAGCCTCTCCAGCTCCGCGTGTTTACGGCCTCTCCTCTTGCCAAGGACTTTGACGTAGTTGGCCGGCACGAGGCCCGTGGTCTGACCGTCCACGCTAGCCAGCAGCCACCCACGCACCCTGGGCTGTTGCTCTAAACAACAGAGATGGGAAAAGTAGTACACACACATTCTTTACTTAAAAAGTTATAATCTTTCTTCCGTGGTGTTTTATGGCAGTTGGCAAAAGCACATGCTCTTAAATGTAATAAAGTAAAAAAGTATCTCTACTGGCTGTTTTTGTGCAAAGCTAATTGAAACTCATGCCATTCATATAATTCAAAGACTATTGCACTTAAAAGATCCCCTCCAAACATATTTTAAGATGTATAAAGACTATACTTTGATTAATAATTTGTGTGATATGGTTTTTCCACAAAAATACATCATGCGTGAAAGCTGGGAGAGCGCGAGACGAGAGAGACAGACAAAAAAAAGTTGCATAGTTTTTGTCGGTCGTGCATTAAAACTAAAGTAACGAGCCTGTTTTGAAAATGTAAGGAGTAGAAAGTACAGTTACTAAAAGTAAAAAGTTGTCAGAAAGATAAATACTCCGTAAAGTAGAGATACCTGAAAACCCTACTTACGTACAGTAAAGAAAGTATTTGTACTTAGTTACTTCCCATCTCTGCTAAACAAAAGGAAGAGGAAATGGCAAGTTGTCAAGATGGGGCTGGGGCTTGATTGTCTTGGGTACAGGCTGGGATAGGGCCGACATTTTAGGCCCGTGCAGACCTCTAATGAGACGGGTCTGTCCAGAAAGCTGCAACTTTTCCCTGCAACGGTCTAAAACGGTTATAAAACGGTTTAAGAACCCTGATGGCAAACATCTGACCACCTCTTGCTTATAATCTGGAATTTCGAACAGGCAATAGAAACCTGCCCGAGGACTTCAGCCACAGTACGATCTGGCACACATGGGGTTAAAAGGTTTACCAATTTCTCTCTGACTTGAGTACTTTGTACAATTCGGTGCAGTTCAGTTTTTAAATACTTTTCTTATTGTCAACAAATCCTGTGAAAATAACAACAACAACAACGCGTTTACTAGTCTACTACTCCCATTACTCTCTGACTTCCCACGTTCAAACCGGAAATCCCTAAATGTTAGCAGCACAAAAGTCAGACGCTTGTATTTATTACCAAATCAAATTCAAGTCAAATACAAATCCATTATGCTGGGACTATTTTCGGTGCTACCGAACGACTTTCCTGAGATCACAAATATGCAGCCGGGTTATGAAGTTGTTGAAGGAGAAAGTCGGCTGGCCCGGTGCATCGCAGTGACGAAATAGCGGCTCTTAGCTCTTTGGCGTGTTTTTAATAGTTGGCTGCTATGGCTACTGAGACATGGCTTCATTGGGAATCGGCTACATGGATGAAACTTGTTAGCAAAACAAAAATCATTGACGATTTTGTTAATTTCATAGGATTTGTAAGAAATGCGTTAAAAAAACACCAGCCCTACCCTTCAAGAAACTGGTAGACACCGATCCTATACTTTAGTAATCCATGTTAGATTCTGGACTAATTGATCTCAATGTGAAACGCGAGACACCGGAGAGCGCTCACCTTTAGGGGCTAGGTTGAGCATTTCTCCAGCCTGCACAGAAAGCTCCTCCTCGGATGCAGCCGTGAAGTCGTACTCTGATCGGGCCACCACGTGGTCGTCCTCCCCGCTGGCCCAGTTAGTCACTAAACAACGAAATACAACAACAATTTGTTGTGTTGGGAGGAAAAGAAACACTACATATACCGCTGCTCTGACATTCATCAGCTTCTCTTGTGTAGAACTCCCCCCCCCCCCCCCCCCCCCATGATTTACAGTGACAGCTTATACACACAGACACCAAAGCATAAATGCAATTCTCACCGCTTTCTTCAGGCTCTGCGCTGGAGCTCAACAGTTTCCAGATCAGGTACGGCCCCCCCAGGACTACAGCTAAAAACAGGAATATCGGCCATGATTTAACAGCTCCGGCTGTGTGACCCTCCGTCCCTGCTCCAGGCCCTCTGGGTGCGGCAGTGGCCAGGGCATCGCTCGCACTCTCTGCCCACAAGTCCTCAGTCTCGACATCTGACCTCAGCCCGAGCAGCCTCTGCAAACGTCTGTAGAGGTAGCGCAAGGTGCGCACCAGGGCGAAGGCCGACAACACCCGAGTGAAATGCGTCCGTAGCCGCGTCAGGTGGTTGGCGACGTCCAGCACGGCGCGGAAGCTGTTGTAGACGGCCGAAAAGGTGGCGTCCAGCATCATGCTCACCGAGCTGAAGGCCTGGACGATGCTCTCGATGGACTGGAAGGCCCCGCGGCTGCTCTCCTCCGCCTGCTGAACAAAGCGACTGGGGGCCACGTCGTCCGTCTGCGGGAAGCGGCTGTACCCTCCTCCCAGGCCATAGTTGCCACCACCATAGCTGTTGTAGGGGCTGTAGCCCCCGTACATGGAGCTCCCGTAGGGGCTGTACGAGGAGGTGAAAGAGCCGTATGCTGGACGGTAGGATTGTTGCTGCGGGACGGGGCGAGGGGGCACCGGGGGCACCATCCGGGACAGGACAGGGGGGCCCCCTGCAGAAGTGGAGGGACCCATGGGCGGTGCGAAGTCTGTAGACCTGGTGAGGTGTTTAAAGAAAAGGGCAAGTCAAGTGATAGGATTCTTAATACGGGAGCGTACCTATGTTCCCCGGGTCCTATATTTCCCGGGTCCTATGTTCCCCGTTTTTGTGGGACCGGGGAACATAGAACCCTTCCTAACCTCCCTCAGACCCTAACCCAAAACCTAACCTCTCCCACCCCTCACGCCTAAACCTAAGGTCGGCATAGCGGATAGACACCCCAAATGTTACGGAGAGTGTTAAAAACGGGGAACATAGGACCCGGGGAACATAGGGATGACCCCCTTAATACATGTGTTGGTGAATCTTCTAAAAATATTAGCCACAGATGTGTCAGATTTCAATCAACCTAGGGACCACTCTGTTTGAAATAAACTGCAGCAGGGCGGTTAATGATAATCTGTTTGAATACCACAATATATTTCATCACTGTTTGTTCTACTTGTGAAGAAAATGACTTTAGGTTTGTCATGCAACAACAGGAAACATCAATAAAACACTGAATTTGCGTGCTTTGCATTGGGACCTAGCACTGTAGTGCGTGACGTGACGCACACGCCGGGGCTATTGGGGCCTAGTAGTTTAGCTATTTGTCCAGCTAGCTCAGTTGGTTCACGATTAACATGACTTCTTTAACTAGTTTTCCCTGGCTAAATACGATAGCAACTGTGTGACTGTTAGCGACGATGAGCCTGCCACTGCGCCAGGGGCCTTTATTGCGCATACAACGTTTAGCTTTAACGATAGCTAACTAGCATTAGCCAGAAAATACAAACAAGCAACTTGGCATAGTTTAAAATGTGTTTACCGGTAATTGACAGGTGCACTCATTGCACCTGGAATGCGTCTCTCCCACGGTTTTGGCGGAGGCTGTGAAGCCATCGTGGAAAATATTATGTCCACAAGTTGTAAATATTATCCACTACTGCACTGGAACCTGAACCCTCACCCCCCTGCTTCTCCTGCTGCCTTCACGTGCTCCTCGTCACTTCCCTCAGATTCCATTGCTGAATTCAACTGCTTTTGGTCCGAGATAATAATACACACATTTATTTTTATTTTAATATTTTTTTGTGACTGTGGTTTTTATTTAGACAGCAAGAGGCACGCTACTTAGTGCTCGCCTTTATTGTTGTGTCTCTCCCTGTTTTATAATTGTAATTTTACTTGGTTATATTGTTTTTATTATCTACTGTGAAGCACTTTGTAACTGTTAAGTGCCATATAAATAAAATGTACTCACTTGTTAGTGCTACAGCAGCTCTCTCTTTCATTATCACTCACTTGACTCGGATGCTCGCCGCGCGGGGTGGGTCATTAAGCCACTTTGAAGTCAAGCCATAGTCTTAATGTTTCCGACAGCCCATGAAGGCAGCAACTCTGTTCCGTTGCCAGAGCAAAATAATTTATGCATAAGGAATCGGATCGATTACTATGCGTCACGTCACCAAACTTCCTGTTCAAACTTCAAACTATTAAACATTCCTCCCAAACCTGTTAACACATTTGTGTTTATTATTTGATTAGTTTGACCTCAATGCTCAATACACGATAAGTGAAGGAAGACCCTTGGTGTGGGTGTAGATCATGCAATTACCGTGTGTGTGTGTGTGTGTGTGTGTGTGTGTGTGTGTGTGTGTGTGTGTGTGTGTGTGTGTGTGTGTGTGTATATATATATGTATATATATATATATATATATATATATATATATATATATATATATATATATATATATATATATATATATATATATATATATATATATATATATATATATATATATATAATCTGGTTTTCCTTCACTGGTTGAATAACAAACTGAACTGATATCCAAGTATTTTTTTCATGGCCAAGAGAATGTCCTTTTTCCCCTCACAAATCGAGATTCATCAGCTTTGCAGGAGATGATGAGGATGTGAAGTTGCCTGTCTTTGCATAACCTGATTTGTGCTTTGTGGATGATTCAACAAGCCACTTCTCTCTACAGTAATGCTGGATAGGACATAGAACAATCCAGATGGCTTATGACATATTGTGGTCACTTTGAGTTTCTCAAACCACTAGCTGTCTGGTGGTGCTAAATGGAACTGAAAATGGCAACCTTGCATTTTGTGTTCCATTGTTTACTTCATATTGCTCCGAGATGTTTTTCCACACGCTGCATTATATGGTGAAACTTGGTTCCAGCTTGAGCTTGTTCAGTTGGTCACAAGAGGGCGCTACAGCACCAGCTGTAGGTTACTCAGACTCAAAAGAAGGAATTTCAGTGTCACACTGTGATAGCTTCGACTTCACAACAACATGAGATTTTGGTCAATGTTGGCCAGTGTAGGACAGTTTTATCCCCATGAAATTATTTGTATGGAAGACAACCATTGATTCTGTGACTTAGCCTACTGTTTTTGTTATTCCTATGCCCACTATTCTTTGATCTTTCGGATTTGGCCTACAACCTTCATGTCTCCAGGAAAATAGTTTTTATTATTTCCAGCTCAGGATAGAGTTTTATCCCCACAAACTGTCTTGAGAACTGTCAATGAGAAATGGAGGGTGCAGGTGTGCGAGTGTGTCAGGGTGGAGGCTGGTTAATAATTCAGGTGGTAGAAAAAGTCTGACATGTTACCACGGTGACAGCAGAGTCGCAGTGAAGAAAAATGCTCTCATGTCATCATGTTAATTGATGTCAAAAGTTAAGATTAGTACAAGGGTCTGAACTCAAAGGTGATACATTAATAAATAAGCGAATGAGGTTGTACACAGATGTTGGGATCAGTGTGTAGAGACAACAGCTAAAACTAGTCTCGCTGGCCAGCCTCCTCTCCCCTTAGGCTGGCCAGCGAGACTACATGAACAGAAAACCAGCTGAGGTACTATGACAACAATTGATGCTGAACTGCCCATAAACAATGCACACATAATGTAATCCATATAACTAGATTATGCAGAGGAAATGGTTTATTTCCATCACAAAACATTTGACTGGACATCATTTTTAACTAAATGTAAAAAAAAAAAAAGTGCATTACACATTAACATTGCCAATATATACAGTACAGTGCACAAAAGTTAACAAAAACAATGTAACAGTAAGATTTATCATGGTCTACATTTCCCACTCATTCACTCAACACATGTCAAAGCTCTGGTGCTGAGGAGAGGGGACAGTTTGTGCTCTAGCCAAGCACCAGTCAGTAGCATCCCCATCCACCTTTGTCTTTAATGTCCCGTCTCGCAATGTCTTCCACTTCTGGCTCTTAGTAGGATTGTCAATTTGGTGCCTGCTGCCTGGGAATAATAATCATTATAATAATATTATAATAATTATAATAATAATAGTCATAATAATAATAAATTGTCTGCTATTCTAAATTCAGCCTATGAGACATTTTCAGTTGTGCGTAGCAAAAATAGATAAAAAAATAAATAATTTTCATTTGAATATTTACAGTATGAGGAAAACATTAAAAATGTGATCTTGCATTCTTCTAGCATTTTTTCATGGATCGTTTCAAGGAAAATGTAGTCTCGATCCATTTAATTGCTAAGATATGTAATTGGCTAAATGTAGTTGATAGTTAGTTCAAATGCATGTAAAATTAAAGAACTGAAAAAATGCTAAAGTGTAGTTGACTACTCCCAAACACTGACAATCTGGTTCAGTGTTTGTCATTATTCAAACTATAGAATCAAGAAAACATGCAGAAAATGATCATTTATTTTGTTGGAATATCAATGAACCAGGTTCGGCTTTGACTTTCTGGTTCTTTGCCAATGATCCAATGCATCTGGACTTTACACACCTCTCCAGATCCCGGAGCGCAAACATGCAGAGCAGATTCAAACCAGCACACAAGGTGTGAGCACGACCCAGCACAGCAACTTGTGACTTGAATGCAATCAGAAACAAGCAGTCAGAGGCATTTGTAGACCTACCCAGGCCTTTTCCCATCTTTTTAGCAGTTGCTCGTGCTCTGAGAGCGCACCCTTCCACTGGCTCAAGTCTCTGGATGGAATAACCTCCTCATCTGTTAAGTAACCACATGTTTTATGATATAAACTAACAGAAAATGAAAGAGAAAATACATTGCTAATAACCAGGCCTTTAATCCCAGTTATTCTAAATATATTACTATAACAAAACACAAGACATTGTTGATTAAACCCATTTAAGATCAGCACTTTCTCTGTACACTGAACATATTTTAATGTCAGACTCAACCATTTGTTAGCACTTGCTCCTCATACCTCCTATAGTGAGGCGGAGGTCGATCTCAGACACATGGGTCCCTGTGCTGGCCTCGGCGATACAGTTGTAACGGGCGTCCTTGATCAGTGGTCCGTCTTTCAGCCAGCTGCTCACTAGCACCTCCCCCTGGCCCAGCGGGAGGCGGTACTCCATTATGGGGGTGTCGAGACTGTGTCCATTCATTAGCCAGTGAATCTGGACATCACTAGGACCTGAGGGACAGAAGTGGACTTCGTGTTGACCCCAGATGGTCAAGAACCAGCCAAGACACCAACACTCCACACGGACCAAGACGAGAGTAAACTGGAATACTTGCCTTCAGTAGGTCCCTTTGGGGTGTTGGCTTTCAACAAACAGATCTAGAGGTTTGATTATGTATCAGAGGAACATTCCGACTCTTCTTCCCAGAGCTTCTCTGCTCCCATGCCCACTGCACTCTGACAGGTTAACGTTAACAGTGACCCTATTGATGAAGCTAGACTCACTGATTCCTAGATAGCACCATAAAGCAATTTAACTTTTAGGCTTCAAAAAAATCTTTTGACATTTGATCAAATGTACCCATTTTCAACTATTTTGCTATTGCTTTTCAATGCGATAGCATTTCCTAATTTTCCCATTTTCATTCCAAACTTACTCGAATCATATTTAATAGTTTTCCCTTTGTGCTGCTATTACTGTATCCTCATTTGCAAAACAGTGATTAAAATATATGTGTGGCATAAGTCAAAAGTTGAATAAAAAAGCCAGTGTTGAAAACATTTGAAATCAAGATTTATTTAGCCTCCCTAACAACATCAATAGTCTCAAAAAGGTCTGAGAATTTATGTACAACTTCAAAAGTATTTTTTCCATATATACAAATACGGTATATTTACACTTGTTTACAGGCAGAGAAACGTCCAGATGAAGCACAGAAACCAGATGTAACACGGGGAAGTCTACTATAGTTCTGTAAAATAGTTATTTTGTTCTGAGGAGAAACACCAGTCTCACCACTATGGATGAGAAGTATCCATGTATGAATATTACAGGCTTCAGGACAGACCTTCCACACATTAAGCACAGAACATTCATTAAGATGGAATTGAGGACCTCAAGAGAATCAACTAGTTCAATAAAGGAATCCCAGCGTTGTCCGCTTTAGCATTTACTCAGTTTTGTCCCTTATGCAGGCAAAGTCTTAGCCTACAACGGAGATGAAGGGAGAATAATAAAAGACGACTAGGATCTAAAAAAACAAACCATAGGAATTAAACCCATATCGACCAAAACAAAGAAGATCGCAACTACTCATCCTATGAATAAAATTATAAAATTACCACAGATGTGACTGATCTTAAGTAACAATTCTCTGAAAATATTCTAAACCTTAAAGCTTAAAAAGAAAAAAAAAATTCAGATTGTTTCCAGGGCTCATATTTGAAGAAAATAACAATTGATGTTATTTTTTATCAAGCATCATGTCATACTGTACATATTTACGGGTTATTAACAGACCATGTAAGAGACGATGACTAGTAGAGGTTAATATGGCGCAGGATCGTGACGCTGGGCAGAGTTGACCTTGTGGAAATAGGAATGCAGACTTCACAGGTCAAAAATAATCATATAGAAACACAACAGTGTATCACTCAAGACCACTCTGCACTAGACACTGTGGACGCAGTGTTTCGAATTTCCCTACAGCATTTTTTCCATCACGCAGTCCCCTCACCGGCCACCGGGCCACTGTTTTGTTTCTTCCTGTTGCGTCTGTGAGATAGAGGCCCACACGCCATGTGCTGGAGGCGGCAACATCGTACGGCAAAGCTAGGTAGTAGACGAAAGCGTACCGAGCGAACCTTCCCTGAGAAATAACAGACTAGTGGAACGTTGAAGCAGTTACCCATGTCCAATAAACTGCATTGCTTCAAGAGAAAAACAAAGGGGGAAAAAAAAGGTTTCAAGAGACTATCTTTCACCCACGCTGTACAAAAACGTAACTTGACTCCAATTTGGAAAACATCAAGCTAACTTACCAATTTGGTAAATAATGTTTCCAATTTGGAATTTAAGAAATAGCTTTTCTTGCTGGACTACGCCTACGGGGGTTATTACAGCTTCCACGAATACAGTTTGGGCTTGATGATTGTAGGCCCTTGATTTCATCAGACAGAGCAGGAATTAAATCTAATCTAAATCTAATAATTCAGCTTCCACTGCGATTGTACATAGAACATACTTTTATGTACAGGAAGTCATTTAGGCTTGTACGTCAATGGAAGAGGCAGCAAGAGAGTATGACCCCCTATAAATAGTTTCTATGCTAAAGGAAACAAGTCAAAGTGAGGCTTCTAGCTGGAGCCGTAAGGGTCGTCTGCATCTGCGAACTGGATGGGCTGAGATTCACAGTCCACATCAAAGGGTTTCTGCTGTGACGGGCTGTCCTCCCCGAAGCTGTGAGAGGGGATCCTGCCGTTGCCGCACTCCGGCTCCGTCTCGTAGCCGGTGTCGCGGAGCGCCCGGAGCTGAGTTTGGGCGACTTGGCTGCCATTCTGGGTCGGGGTGCTGCTCCGTCAGGTCCAGTTTCTCTGTCACAGCCGGCGGCTCCATTAGGCCCGCCTCGCAGGCCCGGTACTCGGGGCCGAACGGGGTTCTTCTTGTGAGTGCCCAGGAGAGCGGCCCACAGCCGCAGGCAGGGTGCCGGGAGGTACTGCATGTAGCAGTTGTAGGCCAGCGCGGCCAGGAAGAACAGGAGGAAGAGGAAGAGCAGGGCCGTGCTGTTGTTGTGCTGCAGATATTCGGCTGCCGGGTCCTGGCTCTCCGGGGAGCTTGGGGGAAGGTGCTGCTTGGGCTGGACTCTGACGGTGCTGCTGGGGGGCGGGGTTAGTGATGAGTCAGTTTGGGGTGGGGAGGTGACAAGGACTGTGGCTGTGGAGCTGGGGGGGGCAGGGGCCAAAGTTAGTGGAGGTCGGCCCGTCTTCCCATTACCCTCAGAGGCCTGGCACAGGTTAAACCTCGTCTCCGGGGGTCGCGGGGTAGTGATCCTGGATAAAGATAAAACAGACATTATTTGCGTGTAGAGGATCATACAGTAATGCCAGATGCTGTATCACTTCCCCTTTAAAGCAATATTCTACTTAGTTTTAACATGGAGGTTATTATATTTTATTACACGGCTATGTTGAATACTCTTTTCTGATTGGTCAATCACAGCATTCTACGGTCTACCGCTGCTAGGTATAACAGACCGTTGCTATGCACGCCGTTCTGAAAGACTGGAGGACCACGTCCAGTCATATCAATCTGCAGAAAGAAGTCCGGTAAATTTAGCTCATTCGCGACACCGTAGCTTTCTTTAGTACATAGCTGTGTAATAAGCGGTATAATGTACAGGGAGCCGGTCATTATCATGAAATAAACCCTGATAGGATGATCAGGACCCTTAAATATTATGTTCATGGCGGTCAAGTGCAAACAAGCCCCATGTTAAAACTAAATGAGTTTGTTATCCAAGTTAGTTCTAACATTGGGGTTGTTGTTAAAGCATTAATATTATTATACTTTAAGCTTGAGGATGACACAGATTCCGCCCCTCTCTCACCTGGATTGTATTCGTGACACTGTTGGCGAGAACGGCCATCTTGCACGCCACGGTCTTCACCCCTTGTTTGAACAACGGCCACCTTGGCCGCCACAGTCTTCACCGCCACAGTCTTCAGCGCCACAGTCTTCACCCCTTGTTTGAACTGTGCGATGTCCGGGCGGGTGGGGAGTACGCTGTCTAAACCTGACACTCCTGCAGAGGAGAGGAGAGGAGAGGGAGAGGAGAGGAGAGGAGAGGAGAGGAGAGGAGAGGAGAGGAGAGGAGAGGAGAGGAGAGAAGAGAAGAGGGAGAGGAGAGGAGAGGAGGAGAGGAGAGGAGAGGAGAGGAGAGGAGAGGAGAGGAGAGGAGAGGAGAGGAGAGGAGAGGAGAGGAGAGAAGAGAAGAGGGAGAGGAGAGGAGAGGAGGAGAGGAGAGGAGAGGAGAGGAGAGGAGAGGAGAGGAGAGGAGAGGAGAGGAGAGGAGAGGAGAGGAGAGGAGAGGAGAGGAGAGGAGAGGAGAGAAGAGGAGAGGAGAGGAGAGTCAGCACGAGCCAAAACATTAACAGCATCTGCTTTCTCACAGGAGTTTGAATTGCTAACAAACGAGCAAATTTCACAATCCACTCCAGCATGACAATAATATTTTTTTTCTCTAGTACACGTGTGTGCGCACTGTGCGCTCACCCACTCACTCACTCACTCACTCAGCTGTGTCAACTGCTCTCTTACCTGTGCGGTCACTGCCGTCCCCAAAAAGTTCTTGAGTAGCAGCCATGTTCTTGAGCGCTTCGGACCAAAGTTCAGGACGGCGGCTGATTTGCAACAGCATTGTGCAGCTGTATTTGATCTTGACAGTCTGGAGGGAAACACAAGGTGTTAGTAGGTCCTGCTCAAAACAACATTTCTTCTTATTGACACTTCACTGTAGGCAAACCAACTCACCAGGTACTTGGTGGTGCTCTCGTTCAGGGTCACCACTTTCTTGGCAATCAGCTGCATGATGGGCCTGAGCTGGGCCTGGCTGTACCTGGAATGGCGCTGTTGGAGAGAAGACTGAAAACACAAGAGAGGAGAGATCAGAGTACTGTCATTTAGTTCACCTTTCAATCCATCTGTAGGCCTTTAGACTTCAGTCAACTCACCCAGGACAGTCCATCCAGCAGGAGCTGGGCGAGGCAGAGGGCAGCAGCAGCAACCTCTGAGGGACGGTACTGCACCATGTCGTGGTTAGTCAGCGTCACCTCCATGAAGTACTGGGCCAGCTGCTCGGTCTCTAAATAGGACTAGACAGACAGACAGAAGACAGTCACTTTAATAGCCTTGATGACATCAACTACATGAAGACAGTAGACAAAATATATATTTATGGCAGTTGGCATATATATATATATATATACTCACACTTGCAACTTTTACAGCCCTCCGGAGGAAGTCTATAGGCGTGGGGCATCCCAGCTGAAAATGAAGACTCCTCAAAATCAGCTGCTCCATGTTAAGGACCTCTGCCTTAGCGAATGTCTGCCCTGTGTTCTTGGTGTTGGTGAATTCTGTGACGTCAGGCGTCCAGTTTTCCTCATACTTCGAGGCCAGCCACAAGGCAGTGACTCCAACAAGGTCCAGCTGGTGAGGAGGCACCTCCTGGACCTGCGGCACATATAAGAAGAAGAGTGTTAGCTAGCTGCTAGTTCACAGAAGATGAACAAGAAAACGTTTAAAACAAGTTTGTACCTGGAGAAAACGGTCCACGATGGCGACGGAGAGGTACAGCGTCTCCTGAACCAGTGGGAATGGTGTGAGTGTGAACCGGGAGTGAATCCTCACCATCCAGTCCACGAGACGGTCACGCATGTCTCCCGTGACTTGTTGACCCCGGTAGCTGCGTCGCACTGGCTGCTGCGCCTGTGGAGACGGAACACCTTGTCATATAAAATACACACTCGAGCATACCAGCTCAAAATAAACTAATCAGGGTGGTATTATATTATATCAAAAATAAACTACCGTAATTCGATTTTTTATTATATCATTTTAATTATTATATTAATGAATCAATCAAAAGCATAGTAAGCGCAAATAAAGAGCATGTATTACCTCAAGGAGGTACAGATACGCATATATATCTTTCACGTATTCTGAGGCGAGCTCTGGAAATTCGCCATCAAATTCGTCTACGTCCATCATGTCCAGCGTGATGCTTTCGGAGAAAGCATGGCACATGTCGTCGTCGTCCTCCTCCATCATGGAGACATCAGAGGTCTCCTGTCCAGGCTGCTGAAGGAACAAAGTTCAAGTGATTGTCACTCAGTCAGGCTGTTTATAAAGACTGTAAGGAGGATGTGGCAGCTGTTCTCTACACATACCATATTACAGTATATGAGACACACACACACACACACACACACACACACACACACACACACACACACACACACACACACACACACACACACACACACACACACACACACTACTGTATATAGAGACACTGCAGAGCAGGTCACAGTTTGAAAGCCACGCCCACCGTTGGGGAAACCTGAATGGCTTGTCAAAGGCCTGTGGGGAGGAAATGTGAACAGATATGGATACAGGACATACGATGCGTACAGGACAATCTGACGAGGTTTCTCCTGTTTTCAAGCAGACAAATCTGTCAAAGAATGATTGCCGTGGGAAGAAGAGAGAAGTTGGCACACTGCAGGGCTCCAAGTTGAGTATTTATTTCAGCACTGTGGTAACGTTTCGGGCAGCACCCTGCCCTTCCTCAGCCCAGGGTGCTGACCGAAACGTTACCACGGTAACGGAAGTAACATCTCTTCTTTCCAGTTGAATTGACCTCTAGCTCTGCACCTGCCCTATTCAGGTTTGGATGTGCGCGTCTCCACCTCTTTTCACAGAATGATTTCAGCACACTGCCTCCGACAGAGAGGAGAATGTACATTGACAAAACGAACTTAATGGCCTCCCTCACTGTCCAATTGCATTATTGTTACTCCAATAAAGCTGGATATAAATGATCCCACACATTTTCCAGTAACGTTACATAATTTAAATCACCACTCCAGGTAAGATAATATCCTTATATTAATTTGACGTCCTATTTAGACATCTGAAATGCAATATGCTTTTCAGACTAGTGTGACTGACTGATTGTATGGATTGATGCTAAATTAACTTCTCTCATATGTTAGATAACAATTCAGTGAGATTTCACATTACTTTTGCACCTTGTAGCCTACTGGCAGTCAATACAGAGCAAAATATCCTGAAACTCATCACACATGAACGCAACTCATCTGTTTTATAGAGGGACTGGCTCAGTCCTCTCTCCTTGCAGCCTAGATCCACATTTTTCTTCTCAATGGCTTTCCTGTTTTGCCGAGTGTCAAAACAACTTTAATTCATGATTTGTTTTTACATTTGTTGTCTGTGCAGCCCACCACACAACAGCTTTAATCCATGTTTAATTAAAGGAAAATGACGCTGGTGTATGGAGAGCTTTCCCCAGCGATGGGCGTGGCCTATTTCCTGCAGTGTCTCTGTGTGTGTTCTCTACCTGGCTGTGGTGAGCTCTCTTCTGAGCAGGTTCAAGTTGGTCAGCTGAATCACGCCCATGTCTCTTCATGGCCTGCCCAGGGGTCCCAGAGCACAGAGCGCGGACCACAGGCATAGCCTGTCTCTGATGAGGAAAAACAGCAGACAATGACAAACAACTACTTTTTACATGTCAGCTACCATCCTCACAATAAACCCTTTCCCCTTACATCCATAGTAGCCTATGCACAGAGAGGCCATACATAAGTTAATTTAGCCTAAATAAATTCAAATCACTCAAAATAAAATACATGAAAGTAGCTAATATTACACTAATACTAATACTATTTTTACTCTTAGCTTTGCATAAAACTATCTCTATTTAGATGGAGAGATAACAAAATAGCCTAGTCATTCTTCTACATGAATTTGCTGGGGACGCCCTGGAACTCCCCGAGGACCCATTGTGTCCCCGGACCCCAGGTTGAGAACCACTGTTGTATATTACATGATGTACAATGTGCATCATGCTGTGTTAGCCTGTGACAGTAAGAAACAGTTTAGCTAACCTCTGCTAATGTTTTAATTGGAATATGTAAATATCTCTGAGTCATATAGGGCCAGGCTACTCACAGTCAGTCTGATCGGTGCTGGTGGGGGGAACATCTTCCTGAACTTCTCCAGGTCCGAGATTGGAGTCTGGAAGTTATCAAACAAAGCAGAGATGAGGCAAAGGAGCTGAGCAGAGGCTACATACATGAATCCGATGCGTTGCAGCCAGGCAGCACGGTGCCGGTCTATGTGCTGACAGGCCGCAGTGCCGACAGGCCGCAATGCCGATAGCCCACAAGCAGAACCAGCTGAGCGAGGCGGCGTGCAGCCTGTCGGTGGAGCTAACCTCTCCCAGCCCCCACGCCAAACCTAACCTCCCCCCATGCCTAAACCTAACCTCCCCCAGACCCTAACCTCTCCCACCCCCACGCCTAAACCTAAGGTCGGCACTGCGGGTGGTTGGCATAGCGGGTGGACCCCGGTGCACCGCTGGCCGCCGCGGAGAGGGAACAGAACGCGGCCAGTGAGGTGGAGCCTCTCCTCCGCTCAGACTAGTGGACTCTCGCTCGGCCGCTTCTCTGTTATTTTTAAACGTGCGACAACTTCGGACGAAAAATAACGTCAACAACTTTCCATATTCTTGGGTACATTCGGTAGGCCTACATTGCAGCTGAAATCGATGGGTTTAGCTAGCTAGCTAACGCTAGATGAGTTTAGCTAGCTAGGTGAGTTCAACAACAAGCTTAGCGTTAGTTAACTTTAAAACGAGTTGAAAGTCCGCTCTGTAACGTGATGTCAACAACTCATGTAAGATGCAAAGATGGTCAAACTCACGTCGGGGGAGCACAGGCGGCTTCGGTATCTTGGCTGCATTCGACGGAACATAGCAGGTTGTCGAGGTCGTTGAGTTTTCGCTAGTGCTGAAAAAAGCGTCTCTTCAGTAGAAGCCCTGGTGATCTAGTGACGGGTCAAGGCTCTCGCTCTGACTCTTAACGTACGCGGTAGGTAAGCCAATCAGAGGCCGACCCTCAAAAGTCGTACTGGAAATCCCCCTACCCACAGGGTTGCCAGATGGGCGGGATTTCCGCCTAATTAGGTTGGTTTGGGCTGCATTGTGCATGGGGGAAATGGACTAAGCCTTGGGCGGTTTACAGGGCAACTTTTTCCCATAGAACTGCATTTGTTTTTGTGTGCGTTTTGGTGGCCTTTGAACTAGTTTTCAAAAGCCAAACCACTGATGAGAGAGAGCAACTGATGGTCTTCTGAAGACTCCGTCCTGTCCATACTGTCCAGACGTTTAGACAGACTACTATAGACACACACACACACACACACACACACACACACACACACACACACACACACACACACACACACACACACACACACACACACACCACCACCACCACCACAACAACAACAACAACCATGTCGACACCTATATCAATAGTGGTTGGTTGCTGTTTTTGAACTCTGTTACAGTCAGTGTTGGGCAAGTTACTTTCAAAATGTAATATAATACATATTACTAGTTACTTTCATTTGAAAGTAATAAGTTACTTTACAGTATTACTTTCTGTGTAGAGTAACTCGTTACTTATTACACTACTTTTGCATTACTTTTACCAAAACAACAGCAGCAGCAGAATGACATCGCCGCCCCGGAACATCCCGAAAAATAATTTCAACCGCCTTGAAGTCAGTGTCCAATCCAAAATTCTAAATGTTATTATTTTCCTTTGTTATTGTCATCTATAGTGCTGATTTGCATAAAAACACACAGTTTGAGTAGGAAATGATTGTATCTTTTTTAAATATGTGCTTTGATTTAATAAAATGTAACGCAATTTGTAACTTGAGTTACTTGACAAAGTAACTGGTATAATATTACTGAAATCCTATAAGTAATAAGTTATATTACTGAGTTACTGCTAAAAGTAATATATTACATGTAATATGTTACTTTTGTAATGAGTTACCTTCAACACTGGTTGCAAATGACATGGCTGCACTTCACCACCAAGTCACCACACGTTGCAATAACTAGGCCTCCTCTTGAGCAGGCATGTTCTACTAGAATACATTGGTTTCTAAACTGTGGTCCACTTTTTTTAGGTTAGTTTTTGATTTATAAGTGCATTGCAGACAGAGTAAGCAAACAGAGACAGAGGTAAATACATGTTCATCAATAAGTTCAGCAATTTTGTGTCTCATTTGTCAAATTAAATTGTATATATTTTTTTTTATCAGATGCAAATAAGTAAATGATATCATGGCATTTTATGGTGGTGATGTGGAGGTGAGTGAGAAAAGCAACAATATTGATGGTTAAGAGTAAGACTGAATGATGGCATCATTATCTTTTAAATTGACAACATTTAACATGTGTACCCTGTGGCACAATTCAAACGGGATCAAAAAAGTAATGTGACGCCCACCAATGTCTGGTCACATTTATGTTCATTTATTTTATTTTCTAATCAGCCTGTTTCCACCATTTGTACGTTATGTAGGCTACAGTCCTTACTAGCCTTCATATCATGGGCAGTTAAGAATAAACATTTTCCTTTATGTACGCCAGGTACATTTTAGCTTGTAGCCACATGGGGGCAGTGCAGTGCTTTACATCACATTTGGATGATTTTTACGAAAGGCAGAATGGTCTTCGTGTGTGTGTGTGTGTGTGTGTGTGTGTGTGTGTGTGTGTGTGTGTGTGTGTGTGTGTGTGTGTGTGTGTATATATATATATATACTGTATATATATATATATATATATATATATATATATATATATATATATATATATATATATATATATATATATATATATATATATATATATATATATATATATATATATATATGTATATATATGTATATATATATATATATATATGTATATATATATATATATATATATATATATATATATATATATATATATATATATATATATATATATATATATATATATATATATATAATCTGGTTTTCCTTCACTGGTTGAATAACAAACTGAACTGATATCCAAGTATTTTTTTCATGGCCAAGGGAATGTCCTTTTTCCCCTCACAAATCGAGATTCATCAGCTTTGCAGGAGATGATGAGGATGTGAAGTTGCCTGTCTTTGCATAACCTGATTTGTGCTTTGTGGATGATTCAACAAGCCACTTCTCTCTACAGTCATGCTGGATAGGACACAGTGTGCCTTATATCAGAGTTCAAGACCTAACTGCCTGACAACACAACAATGGGTGAAATGGGGATTTCCCTCCATACACTTTCATTAAACAAAGCAAGCCTCCTATCTAATTTACAATGACCAGACACCATCTACTGATGTGTGTCTGGTGAAGAGTTCAATTAACTGTCTCCCTACAATCTACAATGAGCATTGGCTACCTGCCCAGGGCAAAACCACTGAAATGTTCATTCAAAGACGACATTTTCCTTAATTAAGGAGCAAACCTGTGTGAACTCACCCACATGATGACACCAACAACCTGGGTTGTATGGGCCCTTTTCACAGCTGCCATTTTGTGTCTAAAAGGCAGGGTAAACACAGGTGCAACCAACTCGCTAATTAGGGCCCCAGCACTGGAACACCTAAATGGACTGGAAGTTGGAAACCCTAATTAAGGATTCGGTGCACCTGTGTTACTTCCTGCCTTTTAGACACAAAATGGTGGCTGTGAAAAGGGTCTATTAGGTTACTGTTGACGTGATTAGTGACCTCTCAAATGAGGAACGTTTGGCACTTTTTTCCCTTTTTTCCTTTTTACCACGGCGCTGGGCCAGTGGGGTCACAAGAAAAAGTCAGGACACATTTGGATGAGCTCATAGTTACCCAGTCACTCACTTACTCATTCACTCACTTACTCGGTCATGGACGACGTTTAGTGAGTTTAGTGGGTAAAGGGCCGTAGCTAGGGATAGGAAGGTGGTAGAGAGAGCCAGGACTCGGTGTGGGTAGGATTTAGCCTGGTAAACCAGCCCGTCACGTGACCTCACATTTCATTTGGCTCTCGAACTGTGAGGTCACGTGACGGGCTGGTTTACCAGGCTAGGCAGGATTAGTGGCTAGATAGATATGGTGGTGTTTGGGGGTGGCGGGGGATGAGGGGAAAGTGGTGCTTGTTTGTGCTTGTTTCTCTGTTAACACACACATTTGCTTCTTCTGCTCTGGGAAACACACCTTGAATCAGAATAAAGGGGGGTGGATCCTCCCTTCATTTGAGCTTTGCGAGTCCCTCACGATCAGGCCATGATGTAACACCGCAGTAGTGACGGTTTGTGAGTGGGTGGCTCGGGTGCCTTGTGACGTTTGCCTCAGAGGTGGGCCGCCCGCCGCTCGAGGAGAGCTAGCAGGCAGAGGTGCGATGCTGTGGTTTAGGAGGGAGTCCTGTGATGTCAGAGTGTGTGTGGGAGGGCTGCACCGACCTGTCGCACTTTGTGAGACTGCAGAACATACCCGTGTAGGTGTGTGTGTGTGTGTGTGTGAGTGACGCCACGGTCGCAGCAGGATCCCAAGACAGGAGGAGGGAACACAGGCAGCGTGCTGCAGGGTCTGTGATGTGGCTCAGGCGTGGCGTGGGGGGGAGGGCGCCCTGAGCGGCCCGACGGTGGTCCTGGTATTTGAGGTTTGCGTCGAGCACCTGTGACCTTTTGGAAGTGGGATGGTGCCGTCTGTCACCGCGTTCTCACGCCTTCTCGCTTATACACCTGTCACAATATCACAACTGTGTGTGTGTGTGTGTGTGTGTGTGTGAGTGTGTGTGTGCGTGTGTGAGTGTGTGTGTGTGTGTGTGTGTGAGTGTGTGTGTGTGAGTGTGTGTGTGTGTGGGGGGGGGGGGCCCTTGCTCAGACACACATCTTCGAACTCAGCCTTCATTCTGATCTCAACTACACACCTGTAGTGGAGAACGACGACAACGACAACGACATACTGGTCTGACCAGACCTATGACTTCATCCTCAAGGCTGCGTTCCTGTACTAACGCCGAGATAACAGAAATTCCGGTGTTCCTGATAAGAGAAATTCCGGTGTTCCTGCTGGTCACACGGTGCTCCTGCTGGTCACACGGTGCTGTGCTCCTGCTGGTCACACGGTGCTCCTGCTGGTCACACGGTGCTCCTGCTGGTCACACTGTGTTCCTGCTGGTCACACTGTGCTCCTGCTGGTCACACTGTGCTCCTGCTGGTCACACTGTGTTCCTGCTGGTCACACTGTGCTCCTGCTGGTCACACTGTGCTCCTGCTGGTCACACTGTGCTCCTGCTGGTCACACGGTGCTCCTGCTGGTCACACGGTGCTCCTGCTGGTCACACGGTGCTCCTGCTGGTCACACTGTGTTCCTGCTGGTCACACTGTGCTCCTGCTGGTCACACTGTGCTCCTGCTGGTCACACTGTGCTGTGTTCCTGGTGGTCACACTGTGCTCCTGCTGGTCACACTGTGCTCCTGCTGGTCACACTGTGCTCCTGCTGGTCACACTGTGCTGTGCTCCTGCTGGTCACACTGTGCTCCTGCTGGTCACACTGTGCTCCTGCTGGTCACACTGTGCTCCTACTGGTCACACTGTGTTCTGGTCACACTGTGCTCCTGCTGGTCACACTGTGCTCCTGCTGGTCACACTGTGCTCCTGCTGGTCACACTGTGCTCCTGCTGGTCACACTGTGCTCCTGCTGGTCACACTGTGTTCCTGCTGGTCACACGGTGTATTTTTGCTGGGCAGCACGCTGGATTGGCCTGAAGTACCTTTCATAAACATTGGTTCCTCTTGCTGTGTGTGTGTGTGTGTGTGTGTGTGTGCGTGTGTGTGTGCGTGCGTGCGTGCGTGTGTGTGTCTGTGTTTGTGTGTGTGTGCGTGTGCGTGTGCGTGTGTGTGTGCGTGTGCGTGTGTGTGTGTGCGTGTGCGTGTGCGTGTGTGTGTGTGCGTGTGCGTGTGCGTGTGTGCGTGTGCGTGTGTGTGTGTGACACATGTGCCTGTTGGGGGACGACAATTATGTTGACATGACTCTGCATGGTTGCATGGTGAAAAAGGGAAGTGAAACACCTGATTGCATCACAGTGGGAACAAAATGTAATATATGATATCACACTGTAACACTTAGTTTGATCTGTGTCATTAATGTCCAGAGAAATCAAGATCCAGTTCTGTAATCAGTCAGGGGCTGTAACCTTGAGATGATGATGCTGATGATGATGATGGTAATATTGAATACATTGTGGTTTGCCGTGAAAAGTTTTCAGGAAAATTAAAATAAAAACTTTTTTGTGTGCAAAAGCTTCATTAGTTCAATGAAAATCTTTTATGCTTTAATCTAAAATGGTTCATGGATTACATTCTAATCTCACAAACCTACCAATTTAAAAGTCAAGCACGTTACCGTGGGAACAATTAAGCTTAGCCCAAAATCACAAATCAGAATGAGGGGGTCCCCGGTATATTTTCTATCTTGTAAGGGCTCCTTGGCTGAAACACATTTGAGAACCTCTGTTATTGAGGGCCCATGTATGTATGTATGTATGTACCTATTGAGGGCCCTGGAAGAGACAAGTAAACAGTGTTTTGGTCAAACCTTCACAGTGAGAGAGAGCTTCGCGGGATTTTCCCTGCTCTGAAGTATGAGTTGCGTCTTGCAGGAGTTTAACCATTCTAGCAACACACAAAGTGACAATAGCTATAATTAAAATGTGCTTCAGGAAGTTTGGTAAATGGCAAGCGCAGAGGAAGTGCACTCAAAGGATGGGAGTAATAACTGCTCTCCACACGTTTTCATAGAGAGAGAGTGTTTGGTATTATGTCTCAGTGGAAAATATGATGATTGTGATTGTATTTGGGGCGTAAGTCCATGAACCGATGCGGAAGTAGAGCGTTTACGGTAACCCCGGGAGTTAGACCACCCTGGTCTGAAACATGGTCTCCAAAAGCCTAATAATCACTGATGATATCACTTATGTATGGAATTGGTGATGTCACCGGTGATGTCACTCGAGCACTCAACGATGATGTCATCAGTGATTGATGTCATCGGTGATGCTGTCACCAGATGATGTCATCATTGTTCGAGTGACATCATCATTAGGTAATTATGGCAATCATCAGGTAATTAGGGCAATTAATTACTCATCCCTAATTACCAAATTAAAAAATCTGACTGTTAGGTCACCCGCAGGGGTGCTCTTTACACTTCCCGAAAGTTTCAGCCCGATCGCACGTAAAATGGCATAGCTGTGGCCGAACACAAGTCACACCACACACACACACACACACACACACACACACACACACACACACACACACACACACACAGACACACAAACGTATCATTCTTATTATATAGGAAGGATTATGTCTGTGTCTGTGCTTCAAGGCATGATGAAAGTAGGCCCTCTTTGGTGAAATAACGTTTTGCACTCGATGTGTGTGTGACTGTGTGTGTGTGTGTGTGTGTGTGTGTGTATGTATGTGTGTGTGTGTGTGTGTGTGTGTGTGTATGTGTGTGTGTGTGTGTGTGTGTGTGTGTGACTGACTGTGTGTGTGTGTGTGTGTGTGTGTGTGTGTGTGTGTGTGTGTACAGACGCCAGTGTTGCCAGTCGGCAGTGAGAGAGGGTTCCGAGGTTCACAGGAAGGGGAGAGGAAGGGAGGGCAGCCGAGCGCAGGGGAGGAGTCAGAGCTAAGCAGAGGTGGGGCATGACTGGAAATAGGTGGCTAAACAGGTCTAGCGTGCCTTTTCCTGGACATGGTTAGGAAAGACACGAGAGAGACAATGATGTGGTCTCTCTCTAGGACATACTTTCAGTGTACAGGCACTAAAAGTGACTGCACACACTGGTGCAACATGTGTGCATTTGCAACTACACACACCTAGATTGCTAGTTGTTACTGATGACATTCATTTCTTAACCCCCTATATGTACCTGTAAAGAGCACGGTGCAGGTTCATATTTTTTTATGAATTTACATTTTGGGCTCATGCCTCAAAAAATGGCAGGCCCCCAGGCGAGGAAAAGGTGGCATTCTAAATGGCCGATGACAGGGATGCAAAGTCATGGAGAGCGAAAAAGGTGACAGATAAAACCACTCAGAAATCCTCCTATGTTGGGATGAAAAAGGTGACAAATAGGGTCGCCTGATTTTTTTTTTTTTTTTTTTTTTACACCACACAATTTAAAATTAGCAAAGATGATTCGAGATTGGGGTCACTTGCGATTTTTTTCTTCTTTTTTTTGTTCTCTAACCCTTACCCTAACCAAAACCTCATTCTTATCTTAAACCTATAAAGCCACAATCCCAGCTCTGGATTTGCCCCTTGTTAGAAGTGAGGAATGGCGAAATGCCCTCACTTTCTACAGCTCACTATGCCTCTGTGATGTCATTCGGTCCTCGTCACATTTACCAAAACACAGGATTTCATATTGCAACCCCCGGTGTCACACCACAGGCTGAGCATTCACACACACACAAGACCAGTTCAGATGGAGTGTTAAGAGGATGATGTCCTAACTGACAAATGCAACAGCAGACGTGCACGCGCACCAAAAAACACATCTTGCAGATGGATGTCGCCTTGCATGTACCTCCAGCCGGTCTTAGGTAGTCTATCTGTATATTTACTGATCACCATAAAGGAAATAATGAGGTCTTCTAAGGAATTTGAGAGATTTCCAATCAGGGCCCGCCGGCCCGGGTTAATTGAGTTGATTCGGTTCAATCAACTCAGGAAAAAGACTGGGCCAAAAGTGAGCACAAATGGAATGAAGTGAAAGTCCTTTCCAATGCTGCACGAGTTGGACCAATGAAGCAAAACCAAATGAACACAATGCAGGTTGTCATCCTGTGCGGGTTAAATCAAGGTTGTTTGTGGTTCCTTACAACGTAGCTCACTTCCTGTCTCCTTACAACGAGACAGGAAGCAAGCTACATACAGCTTTTTTCGCTTTTCACCTTTGTCTCCCAATGCGAGAGAAAACAAACATTTCCAATCTGCGCGCCGAGTTCCGAGGTAATGACGCCTCTGGCCGCATCGTGTGTAAACCACCTGAAGCCAGAATTTATCGAGAAAAAAGATTACCATCCCTTCTGTCAGATCATATATGAAAACAGAGACGAGAACAGTAATTTACAAGTTAAGTTACAGGAAGTGCAATAAGTTATAGGCTACTTATTACTCTTTTAAAAGTAATAAAATTACTCTACGTATTACTTGGTATCAAAAGTAATTAGGTGCGTTACCTGTTACATTAATAGCTATATCACTTTACACTTCGGAAAAAGTGACGTAGCCTACAACCTGTTTAGCTACTAGCTCCTTTGTGGAACAATAACTTACAGGAGTCAACAACCAGCCAAACTGCATAGTTGTGATTTATTTGCCTATGTAGGACAAATAAAAACACCCAGGCGCTGAAGTAAGAGGTGCAGGTTTAGGAGCAGTTATCAGTTATGTGAGGTTGGCCCCATCTTCCCTGCCCCCCTCTCCATATGCATAGGCTCCTCCTGATTGGTCCATCCTCTCATGCTACAAACGGAGACACATGTCACGTATAGACGGTTTTAACTTGACAACAATAACAACCGTCACAACCCACCTGGATATCCGGTTTACTTCCTGTATACATAGCTGAGCGCAGGCTGATATTCGGCTCATATTAAATGTTAACGTTAGGCCGCGTCTCCGACAGACACATTAACAAGTTAGCCTATTTCGGTCTTTATGTTTTGTAGTAGTTGTTGTTGTTGATAGTTGCCATAACAACCACCCCTGTCGGAAAGACGTGCACACACTGGGTAGTAGGAAGCGTTGTTGTCCGGTCCGTGGAGCTAGCCTGAGAGGCTAATAAAAGCTACATGTTACAGAGTGCTGACTCAGTACGTTATTGCACGCATAGGCCTATCTTTACATTAAAAAAAAATAAAAAATAGAAATAGAATTAGGGTAGGCCTATGTCAGTGTTTTCCCCTGAATAGCTGAGAAAGTGGACAGTCAATAGTTAGCACTGTGAAGCTGATACAATTCAGGTTGCGGTAATAATGCAACATTTAAGGATGCCAACCGCCATAAAACACAGAAGAAGAAGCTGAGAAAAAGGAAGTGCTGTGGGGTTGCAGCTGGTGAAAACCGTGTATAGAAGCGGCTCCACCGCTTCAAAATGAATCTCGTTCTGGCAACGCAGTACTGGGCTCGCATAGCCAGACCTTCCCCACTTTGTTTTAGCGCCGTGTGCCCGTGTTGGAGAATGCAATGCAGTAACTTGAAGTTAATTGGATTATAGTAACCGTCTGCCCGCAGGCTTGCTTCATTGGTCCACCTTCATTTACAAAGCTATCACTGCTAAGCTCGTGTTCTTCTATCTCTGCTCATACATCTCCATCGCACGTAATCCATCCTACAGTTTCAACGTTCACGGGACTTCTCAGATGCCTCAGTTCCCAGAACTCGCACTGAGTTTAGGAAAAGGGCCTTCTCTGTTTCCGCTCCGTCTGCTCGGAATGGACTCCAAAAAAATTCGGAAACTGCTGGACTTCATCACCATAATCTGATTTGAAAACTCAAATTACGGACATTTTAAAGAAAGAAAGGGGTCAAAGGTCACTGTTTTGCTGAATAATGTGGTGCTTCTTTTCCTGAACTTGACCTTCTCTCCTCAGTGACCCTTCGTAACCCCCCCCCCCTTCTTTTTTAATTACTTGACCAACATGGCGGTGATTTCTGGTGAAGCCTACAAAAAATTCCGTCAAATTCTTCGTTTGTAATCTGATTACTTAGGCCATGTTCACGCTACAGGCAAATCCGATTTCCTGCTAAAGTCATTAGTCATCATTATCTAGATTGGTTGCCCAAATCTGATTTGGGAGTGTGTCCGCACTGCCACAAATCTGTATTCAAGTATTCAAGTCGGATCTGTGTGTCCCCAGACCTCCATATATGTGGTTTGGGACAAGTGACACAAATCAGACTTGGAGCGTCCAGACTCATAAAACCAATCTGGATAGAATCATTAATATTGAGTGCCAGCCACTTTTGGAGAACGGACGCTCCCAGTGCCAGAGTTTCAGAGCGTTTTCAGTGATTTCTCGAGGCCCACAGAATATTGTGTGATATTACTATGTAAACACCGAACACGCACAAAGAACGATGAGACTTTTAAGTTTATTGATACCATTTTCCGTTCTTTAGTTATGAGCCGGAGAAGATAGGCTGTTTTGAGCAAAAAGACACGTTTCAAATTAGAAGCTGAGATATTCCGCCTTTTGTGAAATGCAGCATTTCAAGCACATTCACTGAGTCTGAAGCTAATATTTTCTGATGTAGTGACGTGGTGTAGTTGTGTGGTGCCCTGCGTGCCCCACCCCCCTCTCCCCCCCTCAGCTGCAAACTCATCCCCACACTAACACACAGCCTAACACGCACCCAGTCTATTTTCGGAGCGCTCCGTTTTTGTGCGGCGGCTCCCAGCGCGACACGGAAATGCCAAACCGGACTGCAGGGAAAGGTTTGGCCCTTCGGCGTCGGGTGCTGCCTTTCTGGCGGCTAATCGTGTGGAGAAACTATACAGCAGAGACAGAGGGGCTCAGTTGTGGGCGCGGATTGACTGCTGTTCGCAGCCAAAGTCAGCTCCAGCCAGAGCCATCTATATGGCTCTGGCTGCAGCATGAGCGGTTTCTTTTTCATCACGGGGCTTTTTCCTGCTGTTTTCCGGACCTTTCTCTAATCTGGAGAGCACTGTCGCCACCTAATTAGTCCGTAAAATAGGTTATACACCTTCAATAGCTACAATATTTGTACAGGAGATGTAGGAGGCTTTGATCCACGTCCTACCGTCAAAAACCGCATTTGACGTCGATCGACGTCCTTGGCACTCTACGTCACTATTTACTTTGACGTCGATCGACGTCCTTGGCACTCAATGAGTTAAGAGGTCACTAAAGTTCACAAATCGGATTTGGCCTCCTAGCCTGAACATGGCCTATTAGTGTGTGGCTTTTAAAGAAGTGAATCTTTAAAGGCTTGATCATGATGCACACACACACACACACACACACACAAGCCTGCAGTCGTCTGAGGACAAGCGGAGTCTGAAAATGCAAAGTCATCTGGCATCATGTCAGTGTATTGTTGAGACATGCTGCAGTCAGTCAGCAAGACATTCACTGTCTCCCTATCAACACCTTTTTATCTCCACTAACAAGTCATCACACCTCACTGCCAAGCTCCACACCGCCGCACTCTTTCCTCCTCACACACTGCTGTTTGCAGGCTAGGAATTTAACCTTTATTAGCTGTGGACAGACTAGAAGATATTTTGTGCTGCTATATCTATTGACGTTCAAAACTCATTTTTATAAGCAAGCTTCTCTGCTTTAATTAATTCCTCTTTTATCTAACTTATTTTAATGCTTTTGGTTTCTATTTTTGCTGTGTCATGATCTACCTTTGTGGCATTCATGTTGTATTATCTCACCATGCCTTTTACTGTGAAGCATGTTTACATTATAAAGGAAAAACTACAAAAATGTAAATGCAATTTTTATACAAAGCTTTATCGATAAAACTGTTGAATAAGTGTCTTGTGTGTTATAATTTATTTTGTATTGTGTTTTTGCACCTGAAATGTTTATGGAAACATGTTATAGTCTACAGATAGATATAACTATATTAGGATGTCCAGGTCATACAATATTTGTCATATTAAGATGATAATTAAACGCACAAATGTGGAATAAAGTCAGATTCCTTTTTTATTAAGAATAGATCATGTAAAAAAAAAAAACGTCAAAAAATATCAAATCTGCAACAAAAAAAAGTAGTCATCAAAATAATTGTTTTCAGTTAAGACAACAACAACAAAGCTTGTAGAAGGCATACGACATGTAGGTAAGTGCTGAACGTTAGACTTAGCTAGACTTGGGGTGACAGGGTCACCTTGGAACCAAACAGGACCATCCTGCAACCAGGTCACAGGCTTGATTCCCGATACGACCAATTAATGAATAAAATGATGTCGATCAATACGCATGTGTCCCGTCAAAGTGTCCCGGAGCAAGACGCTGCGCCACTGTCACGCTCTCCCGTAAGTATCTCTGCGTAAGAGCATTAGCTAAATGCCTAAAACCAAAAAAAGTGACGTATCTGATTAAAAACAGCTATCTGATATGGACACTCTTGAGAACTCTGGATAGCACATGTGATCGCTGGTATGACATAGTCATTACAAAGGAAATACACCACTCAATGTGCTTCCCCCCACTTCCTCAATGGAAATTTCAGTACCTTGCCATTTTTCGAGAGCTTCAGCATGATAAACTGCTTCCACTCCCAACTCTGGCTAACGTCTATGTACAAAGAAAGCACACGTAGAGAAATGTTCCACTTTGTCTTAACACGGGGGTTATTTGGCACTTGACCACCGTGGCAACCAGAATATAAATTAATCGCCAAGATTGGATGCATCGGGGAGGAGTTTGTATCGTTTTCACTTCCCATTCGTTTGGACGAGCCACAAAAATAGCCGGAAAATTTTAATTGAACATGTTTGGGAACAGGTTCAACAACATGCGTTACACTAAAATCAATATGAGTTGAAGTTGTTGAATATGTTCACTAACGTGTTAAATCTTTTCAGTCTATTTTCGTGCCTATCCAAATGAATGCATGGGATGCAAACGTCTGAACTCGTCCAGCTGCATCCGACCCAGTGATTCTTTTATATTCTGGTTTTCATGGTAGTCAAGTGCAGAATCACCCAAATCTTAAAACGACACGGAATATTGCTTAGACAGCAACTGCCTTGATATAAAATCGACATAAGGGCCATCACAGCAACACAGATAATATAAACTGAGATCTGATATATAAACCTTTAACAAAGCAATAAAAAGTCAACTCATATGCTGATGATAGCATTGTGGCAGCTCATGTTAAATAAAGTACTTTCCAAAACCAGTAATACCAATTAACCCCCTTTCATTTGAAAATCAACCAGCGTACACACCCACAAACCATTGATTACTATATGTCCACAGTGAATCTAACTTGACCTGAGAGAGAATAAAACAATACATTCACTTCTTAGAGCATCTGGATCTAAGGTTTGGAAAACATCAGCATGTCTTCTGATCAGGATTCATACACACAACAAGTCCCAGTATTTCCTCAGAGCTGCTTGTGCTTCTTCTAATAAACGTGCTGAGTCACTGTTTGTAGTCACTGCTGGGCTGAGATTTGATAAACGTGCTGAGTCACTGTTTGTAGTCACTGCTGGGCTGAGATTTGATCCAGTCGGCCAAGGTGGGAAAGTGGACATCCTGGACCACGCCGTTGTTAGAGAAGGGGTTCTGGCCGTTGTTAGAGAAGGGGTTCTGCCGGTTCTTGAGCGACTCCATGTTGGGCTCGTTGCTCATGGGCCGAGGCACCAGGTTGGTGTACGTGCTTCCTTGGCTGTCCATGGTGCATTGCATGAGGGCGGCGTGGCTCTCCTGATCCCCCATGGGCTCCTGCTTCAGCTGGAAGGTGGGCTGAGGCACTCCCACCAGGTTCTTCAGAAAATCATCATCCTCAATGCCCTCTAAGAAGGGGAACGAGCCCCGTCCCAGCCCCAGGGTGCCCCCTCCATCTCCAGCTCCAACTCCGTTATAGGTGCTCTGGACTGACTGATTGAGGGGACCGAAGTTGGGCCACAGTGTCTGGCTCTGGGTCCTTTGATGGTTCTGGAGCCGGGTTTCAGAGGCGGCTGGCTCCTCCCTCTGGTTCAGCAGGTGGAAGAGGTGCTGGGTCTCTGGCTGGGCCTGGCTCATCATGGGGCCCTGGTGGCCCGGACCTGCGTCCAAGCACTGCAAGTCCCTCATGGAGAGCTGGGGGAGGGTGTTACCGCCGCTGCTGCTGCCATGGGAGTAACCAGATTCACGGTTTGACGGCTGTTGCCTACTGATATTGGGGCGCGATAAACTGCTGGTGGCACTAGAGGGGTTGATGGTGATCGTATCCATGGAGAGCGCCGGGTTCGGGTTTGACCACAAAGGGTTGACGGACACATTAGGGGCCTGTTGTGTCATCACTGAGCGCCGAAGGCCCGACTGGTAGGACGGGTTGAACACAGCGGGTTGTTGGTGCATCGCAGGTGTGTGCTGTTGCTTCATGTACATGTTGGTGGCGTCTGGTAAAACAAATAGTGATTTTTTTTTTTAGCGTGATAGCAGTGTAATGTTATGCTTATGTTTGAATCTGATTTTCACACTGCCAGCAACTCAATCAACAAGCCATTCCTTTACTATCAAACTGAGCGATCAGGGAAACTCAGCCAACGTGTGCATAATCAGATAGATGGACACTCAAGCTTGTCAGTCAAATCTGTACCCATGTGACTTTATTTCATGAACAATAGAGAGGCCAAAGTGGAACGTCACTTCCTGCTTCAGCACTGTACCAGAGATTTTCATCCGCCATTTATTTTCCCATAGACATTTCGTAAAATGCTTATAAAAAGAGTTTTACTCGGTCAAACCAAACGGCACAGATATATTTAGAAACAGGAGGAAGCGCGTAACATTTCACTGGGACCAAAACGTAAAAGAAATGCAGGTTTAAAGACAATATTTTTTCGATGTTTTTTTTAAAAGTTTTGGTCTGAGTGAAATGTTCTATGGTCTCTCCCGATTCTAAATATTGCTGAACCGTTTGGTTTGAACAAGTAAAACAATTTTTTATAAGCATTTTACGAAATGTCTATGGGAAAATAAATGGCGGGATGAAAATCTCTGGTACAGTGCTGAAGCAGGAAGTGACGTTCCACTTTGCCTCTCTATACTGTAGTTCCACCTGACAAGTGCAAAATGGATGAGAAGTTGATGACAGCCATTCAGAACCTCCCAGTCATTTCATTGGGTTTCTTCTGTTCATCTCCAATTAATGCTACTTAAAGGAACACTCCGCCCATTTTCAACTACCGTAGCTTTGTATCATTAGAACATCAGTAGTATATCAGAAAACTGTAAACAGTTTTGAAGTCTGTCATTTAATTTGACAGTTATTGAGTGTTAAAGTGTGGACCAGTGACATCACTGGTCCACACTAACTCAAATTAATAACTCATTAACTCAAATCAACTCTCAATAACTGTCAAACTAGATGAATGATGAATAGTTTGACAGTTATTGAGAGTTAAATTGAGTTAATGAGTTATTAATTTGAGTTAGTGTGGACCAGTGATGTCACTGGTCCACACTTTAACACTCAATAACTGTCAAATTAAATGACAGACTTCAAAACCGTTTACAGTTTTCTGATATACTACTGATGTTCTAATGATACAAAGCTGGTTGAAAATGGGCAGAGTGTTCCTTTAATGAGGGCTTGCAAGCTGGATTAACTCCTCAAAATGCAACGTTGTAACGATATACAAAAGCAGCGAAGAAATATGATTTTCTTGTTCAAGACATCATCCAAGTGGCTTGCAGTGTGTGAACAGATGGTTAGATACATTGCGGAAATATCTGCAAATGTTCATCAGATCTGGATCGAAGTCGATGTCAGATTTAAAATGGACGTTTGCTAGTTAGCATGGAGCAGAGCATGTATAAAAGAGTTACCTTTTCTAATGCCCTGCGCCATCATGGAACTCTGTGGGACTGCCTTTGGCCTGTTCGCCACCAAACCAGCAAAAGGACCGGCTAAAGATGAGAAAGAACGGGGTCAGAAAGCTTTCTTACACTATTATGCATTGATAGACTCACCACCACACACATGCAAAAGCATGGGATGAATCTTACTGTACTATATTCACCTTATGTAGCCCCACCCACTTGACTCATTGTGTCATGACTTCCTGTTCCTGTTCACATACGAGTCAGACTAGGTTTATGAGTCACAGGAAGTGTAAACACAATCAGAACTTCCGATTGTGTTTACACTTCCTGTTACGTCTCTCAAGCCAGACTGTCTCCTCTACATGAGGTGAATTATTATGTCGTAATTCTTACCGGACAATCCCGACATCTTCATCAAGTGCTCTCTTTGCTCTCTTTTCCTTTTGCAGCCATAAGGATCTGCAGAAAACACACAAATAATCAAATACGTTATGTTCAATCATCATAGCATCAAGGATGTGCAGCAGTCATGGTGACATTATAGGACTTTTACTTTGCAATTTATCATTTATCATTTGAGATTTTTTTCTGTTTGCTGCATCTTCTGCTATTGATACGATCGCTGCGCTGCATACTGCACAAAGTAAAATTCTTCATTTTGTAATATGATGATTACTCACTGTTGGCTATTAAAATGAATGTCGGTCCAGGTGTGCAAAAGTGAAGGTTGAAGTATCTGAATAACCTTTTGACACCATTTTACACTATAAAACTCAAACTTGTCTTTTCAGGTATCCCTCCTCAATAAATACAAATAATCCCCTGCACATCAATTGATTGATTGATTGATTTGATTGATGGTTATAGCAGACAAAATCCAAGGGATAATAGACATGTAAAAGTGCAAAACACTTATTTCCAACATGGTCCCTTGATCAACATCGTCAACCCTCCCCGGTGTCGCCGGCCGCTCACCTTTGTCGTCGGGCAGATAGCGGAAATCCATGGGCTCGCTCACTTCCTGGTCGGTGGGCCGGCGCAGCTGCATGCGCACGGTCACGGAGGCCGTGATGGACGGGTCGTAGTAGGCCGGCGTCTTGAAGACGATGGCCACCTGCCGATGGACGTCGGCCTGGGAGAAGGAGCCCCTGGCCTCCCAGCCGTCGGAGGAGAAGAAGCGCACCTCGATGTCGTCTGGAGGAAGGAGGGGGGATGAGGGGATGGAGAAATGAATGAGAGCAACAGGAGATGGGCTGAATGGATGAACGTTTGGACCGATGGGAGGGTGGACGGATAGAAGAATAGACGGACAAATAAATGAGTAGAAAAATCATTTACAATATACAATTTACATAAAGTGAAAACACGCATCGCTGTACCTTTCTGGACTTTGTCACACAGGAGAAAGACCTCGTCGCCTCCCTTGACGCTGCCACAGTTCCTGTTGACTCGACAGATTCTGAGCTCAGCTGTGTTAGGAGCCCCTGATGAACACACACACACACACACACACACACACACACACACACACACACACACACACATACACACACACACACACACACACACAAGCAAACACACATAAAGTGTTACACAAAGTCATAGATAGTGATCCTCTTCTTTCTACTCGGTGCTGCAGAGCGGTCTGAGAAACGGCGTGACATCAGAATCAGAATCAGAATCAGAATCAGAATCAGAAAGACTTTAATGATCCCCGGGGGGAAATTGGGACAAGTTGCAGTAGCTCGCTCACAGAACACACATAGCATAAAATAACAGTAGTAAATGCGATAGTAAGCAAAATAAGCAGAATAAGAACACAACAACATAGCATAGAATAAACAGTAGTAAATGCGATAGAAGCAAAATAAGTAGACTACGTCTAAAGTAAGCAAAATACGTAGAGTAAGTACCGTATACATTACGTGCCAATTATCTTTATTGCACACTGGACTTATATTAAGTCGGCTTGCCCTATACGTTACACGTGGCTCAGCCAGGCACAGTTAACCTATCGGCTGGCTCAGTCTCAGGGAGACTGAGCGTCTCCGAGGTGCTCTTTTAAGAGAGGCATTAAATAGACCAATGGCCACAGGCAGGAATGATTTCCTGCGCCTCTCCGCATCGCATCTAGGTGGGATCAGTCTCTCACTGAACGTACTCCTGTGTTTGACTAGCACGCCGCGGAGTGGGTGCGAGTCATTGCTCATCGGCCTCGATTTAGAAGGTGACGCTTTCAGTTTTACGAGCCGAGAGCCTCAGCGGGGTTGACTCACATGTCACATGCCTGCTGGCAGAAGAGGAAGTGCTCCGTGGTAACGGTGATGTTTGAGGCTTTTAGTGAGTACTGTATCGAGAACTTCCCCTTTTCTCACCGTGTGTGAGGAACACCAAACTAGCTGCAACCACTGACTGTAAAAGAATCAACGCAACGTTCCAAATCAGTGTTGTTGGGTGAATGTTGGCTGGGCGGACACGCGCGCGCACGCACACACACACACACACACGCGCACGCACACACACACACACACACACACACACACACACACACACACACACACACACACACACACACACACACACACACACACACACACAAAAGGCAAGACTCGGAACAAACGTGGGCACACACACTACTGGTGCAGGTACATTCATATTGTTCTCTCGCACGTATGTCTACAATACAAAAGATACACACATGCCTAACATGTGCAACTTCTCAATTTTCGATTCTCTGAATATAATAATATTAGAGTAGAAGTACAAGTAGTGGTAGAGGTGGTAGCAATAGTAGTAATACTAATATTATCCTAGGTTTCAATACAGAGTTTTAGTATCCTATTTTTTCGGATGCTTTTCCACCCCTGACAAGAATAAAATCAGCTTTTGACAGCTTTGATTCAAATCAGTATCGGTATATCCCTTCAAAAACAGCTGTCACCTCAGGTCGTGTGTACTGTCGTGATAACAGCGCTGCTTGTGATCGTCTTAACTTATTTATTTTATTTAACCTTTATTTATACAGGGGGAGCCTCACTGAGAGCAATGCTCTCTTTTTCAGGAGCGCCCTGTTCACATTCACACCTGGAAGCTGACCAGTACAACCACAGTCTGATCTGCTGGCCACTGAGCAGCTCCACTGGAGCGGTTGGGGGTTAAGGGCCTTGCTCAAGGGCACCTCAGTGGTGGTAATGAGGGAGGGGGCAAGCGCTGCCTTTTCACTTTCCCCACCCAGATTGATCCTGCCGGTCCCGGGGATTGAACCGACGACGTTCCGGTCACAAGCTCGCTTCTCTAACCCAAACTGAACTGAAGGATGAGCAGGATTAGCCTGGGTAAACCCAGCCTCCACGTGACCTCTATCTATGTGCTATCAGTCTTGTGATAGCACATAGATAGAGGTCACATGGAGGCTGGGTTCACCCAGGCTAGAGCAGGATTGAGCAGAGCGTGTGCAGGCAGAGGTGAGGCCACTCACGGTTGTCGTAGATGGGGTTGGTGACGATGGGGCTGAGGGCACGGCTGTACTGGCCGCTCTCGTCCTGCAGGAACACCTGGATGCACAGACGCACCACGTTCAGGTCGTACTCCTCTGTCTGCAGCAGCTGCTCCCGCGGCACTGTGGTGTCACACACACACACACACACACACACACACACACACACACACACACGTCAGTATGACGATATCACATATATGCATGAAACACAAATGCAGGTAACACTTTACTCAGCGGAGGCATTGTTAGCAGTGATGTAGAGGTAGATGAAAAGGCAGGTAAAGTAGGGGTGCACCGATCGATTGGCAATCAATCTGTATCGGCCGATTTTTACCTCAAATATGCGATCGGCTGATTGGCGATATTTCGGCTGATTGCCGATATTTTTTTATATTATTATTTTTTTTTAATAAAAAAAAGCCCTATCACTAATCAGGCTTTCCAACGATATAAAATACAATGCCAATTGGTATTATTAAAGGGGAGAAATAATCAACCTAAAATAACGTTTCCAAACTTTTTTTGAGGAGTTTATATATCGGTGATCGGTGATCGGTAATCGGTGATTGGTCGATGATCGGTCGGGCAGATATTTCCCATAGGCGATCGGCAATCGGTGGCAAAAAACGTGATCGGTGCACCCCTAAGGTAAAGTATGACTTCCAGTCGGTGATCATCACGAGGCCAACATAACCAAAAGATGATCGAATAGAATTCCAGAAAAGTGAAGCTTTTCCCCCCATAAAAGACCCTTTGATCAAGGAACTTATAGGAGTTTGATATCCCATCTTCCATTGTGTGCTGTCATGAGGATTTACTGTAAGTCAGGCTACACCCCTCATTCTAATAAGCCATCAGAAGGCCTGTGAGCAGCTACACCCCTCATTCTAATAAGCCATCAGAAGGCCTGTGAGCAGCTACACCCCTCATTCTAATAAGCCATCAGAAGGCCTGTGAGCAGCTACACCCCTCATTCTAATAAGCCATCAGAAGGCCTGTGAGCAGCTACACCCCTCATTCTAATACGCCATCAGAAGGCCTGTGAGCAGCTACACCCCTCATTCTAATACGCCATCAGAAGGCCTGTGAGCAGCTACACCCCTCATTCTAATAAGCCATCAGAAGGCCTGTGAGCAGCTACACCCCTCATTCTAATAAGCCATCAGAAGGCCTGTGAGCAGCTACACCCCTCATTCTAATAAGCCATCAGAAGGCCTGTGAGCAGCTACACCCCTCATTCTAATAAGCCATCAGAAGGCCTGTGAGCAGCTACACCCCTCATTCTAATAAGCCATCAGAAGGCCTGTGAGCAGCTACACCCCTCATTCTAATAAGCCATCAGAAGGCCTGTGAGCAGCTACACCCCTCATTCTAATAAGCCATCAGAAGGCCTGTGAGCAGCTACACCCCTCATTCTAATAAGCCATCAGAAGGCCTGTGAGCAGCTACACCCCTCATTCTAATAAGCCATCAGAAGGCCTGTGAGCAGCTACACCCCTCATTCTAATAAGCCATCAGAAGGCCTGTGAGCAGCTACACCCCTCATTCTAATAAGCCATCAGAAGGCCTGTGAGCAGCTACACCCCTCATTCTAATAAGCCATCAGAAGGCCTGTGAGCAGCTACACCCCTCATTCTAATAAGCCATCAGAAGGCCTGTGAGCAGCTACACCCCTCATTCTAATACGCCATCAGAAGGCCTGTGAGCAGCTACACCCCTCATTCTAATACGCCATCAGAAGGCCTGTGAGCAGCTACACCCCTCATTCTAATAAGCCATCAGAAGGCCTGTGAGCAGCTACACCCCTCATTCTAATAAGCCATCAGAAGGCCTGTGAGCAGCTACACCCCTCATTCTAATAAGCCATCAGAAGGCCTGTGAGCAGCTACACCCCTCATTCTAATAAGCCATCAGAAGGCCTGTGAGCAGCTACACCCCTCATTCTAATACGCCATCAGAAGGCCTGTGAGCAGCTACACCCCTCATTCTAATAAGCCATCAGAAGGCCTGTGAGCAGCTACACCCCTCATTCTAATAAGCCATCAGAAGGCCTGTGAGCAGCAGCACATTGTGATTGCATGATAATTAACACAATGACAAGATGAAATTGGAAGCCAGGGTTTTTCCTGCCATTATCAGGCTGAGGTGCAGCACCACCTGACAGCAGCACCACCTGAGCCAAATGCATGTCACATCAATGTTACGTTAGCTGCTGTGGCTTTTCCAAATGTTACATGATGGTACATAATAATAATGGTCCAAAATGATGTGAAATTATTATTGAAAAAAAAGATAATAAATAAGAGATTATTATTTATATATATATATATATATATATATATATATATATATATATATATATATATATATATATATATAGTATAAAAAAAGATAGAGGTGGATGGATGGATGGATGATCAGTTAAATCTGTACGCTGTCCACACACACACACGTCACACACACACACACACACACGTCGCACACACATTTGCATTACACACACATTTGCACACATTTGCATTAGTCAAGAACTAAATCCTAGGCAAGTCTCTGTCAAGCCCAGTTCTGCCAGCTAACCTCAAGACTCTGTTGCTGTGTTGTTAGCCTGACAGCCTCCTCTCCTCCTCCTCTCCTATACTTCTCAAGCCACTGCCATCTGGATTTGCCCTGCCATGCCTCCAGCCCGCCTACCATACCTCAGCCTCCAACCTGATTCTACTAGCCGGTGCACCCGGGCCACTACCGGGCCACTACCGGGCCGGGCCACCGCAGCCAATCTCCTCTGCTGCCCAGTTCCTGCTCCTCTGTCATCTCCTCACCTGCCTTCTCTGTTGCACAGTCTGGCCCCCTGTATCATCTAACATTCCAGGCTATACGCAGGAATCCTGAAGGCCAATTCAATACCTTTTAAGACCTTTTTTTAAGACTTTTTCAAGACCTCAGCACCACTTACGTCGCATCAACGATAGAGGTGTAAATCACAAGTTGCATCACGATACAATATCATATTGATTATTTGGACGATACGATATTTGCTGATATCACAAAGTCTGCCACCATACGATTTCGATTCAATTCAGGGGTCTGCGATCGATATGAGACGATATCATAATCTGCTCCTTTAACACCATCAGCACAATAGCTACAAAATGTAATACCTCTCAAATGGCAATTAAGACTTTTTAAGACTTTTTAATAAGGGTCTTAATTTCCCCCTAAATTGATTGATCAATTTGAAATACTTTTCAGGACCCCGCGGATACCCTGCATTCAGTAAACACCTGTGAACTGTTCTCTGACTCTGCGTCTGCTTGTGGCTTTCTGGTCCGGATTCTTGGTTGCTGACAGCAACACGTACACAAACACAGTGAGAGAGCTCTCACTGAGAGACGCCCACGCACACACGCGCACACACACACACACACGCGCGTGCGCGCACGGACACACCCACACACACACATACACACACACACATACACACACAGATCGACAAGGTTCTCACATCTGCCTACTTTCTCTCCCTCCGTCTCTCTCAGTCTCTATCTCTCTGCTCACGTTGAGGCCATCCCCGCCCACATGTGGCCGTGTTGCCACGGTGACGCTCGGTGACGTCACCGCAGGGTGGAAAGACGTGTGTAGGTGTGTGTGTGTGTGTGTGTGTGTGTGTGTGTTTGTGTGTGTGTGTGTGTGTGTGTGTGTTTGTGTGTGTTGTACAACGCAGGACTCTGTGACGATGAGGTGACCATGATGACTGCTGATATGTGAAATGACATCAGATGACTATTGTGTATACATGTAAATGCAAAGAGTAACACTAGACTGAAATCATTTAAAGTGCCTTGTGCCACATTATAAGCCCAATGGATGCATAACTTCTCTTACAATATAATCAGACAAAAACGAGAAAATGACATTCCATATCATGTCATTAGCTATACGAGGGATCAACCATAAGCAGCATTTTGGTAAACAAACCACGTCACTGGGTGGCAACGACAATGGAACTCTATGGAGCCTGAGCTTTGGGAGGCTTGAGTGTCTGACTCTAGCCGGCTGACGCGGTTTACATTTTAAAAACGGCGACAGTTCACACAACTTTAACACGACATGCATATATTATACATCAAACTCTCGAACTACTTCTGCTCTCACTCAGAATGTCAAAACATAAGCAATGTGATATAGGCCTATAGTTTGATGACATAGTGATGTATAGTTTTTGAGATATTAACGTTTGTTTGGCACAACTCATACGAATAACTGCCGCGGGGTTCCGCATTTCTGGGTGGCAAGTGACGTCACGCTGATTCGTCCTATATTGTTGCACCACACACTCAAATATCTGTATATTGTCTTTATTGTATTATTATGCGAGCATGGGCTTGTATTTGGTCTTTAGTCATTGGTCTTATACATGTAATGACTTATGAGCACCATTTAAAATTAAATGTCGCCGTTATAGTAATAAGACAGTGAAATATTATAATATGGGACCCTGATATGTCCGCAAAATAAATACATAAATAGGCACACATTTCTATTTCTGATTTCTGTTTGGTCATCAGCTTTGTTTGCTGTGGGTGGTGGAGACAGAGAGTGGAGAAACCAGAGGAAAGACAGACGCTTGTGTATGAAAGTGGAACGGTCCATAATGTATATGGGTGGAACATACCAAGTTGGTATGTGGTTTGTGAGTGAGTGAGGTATACGGACATGATGCCACATGCGCGAGACAGATGCCGGACGGACAGGTGTAAGAATGTGGGTTGTGAGAGTAGGTAGAGAGGTGTGCGCGTGAGGTGGAAAAGAGAGCGAGCTCTGAGCGGCAGCTGTGGAGGACATGGTCACTGGCAGGCCTGGGAAGGCCTACTACATGAGAGAGTCCGGGGGTAGGGGGGAGGTGGGGTAGGTGGTGAGTGGTTGGTGTTGTCAATGCGAATGTGAGAGAGGGGGAGGCAGGTGTCAAGCCTCACCACAAAGAAAGTCTCCACTCCACCGTGTGACTCATGGCTGCTCCCGGTGGTGTGTATATCACCGAGGCGGCCGGCGCATATTCTCTTATACTAGAAATACCGAAGCAATCGCGCGCCGCGCCGCATCAACCACTCCACCTTATTACAGTAGTGAGATAGTTCTATTATATTCTATGAGACATTAGTATTAAGTGACGTAAACAAACAAGATCATCGCAGAGAAGATGGTCAGCTTCATACCGGCCTCGACGCGGCATTTTACATTGGGGTCGGATTCGGTGGGAAATCCACTCGATTGCTTTACGGCACAAAGGGGGACTCTGCTTTATGGCACGAAACAGCCAGAGGGCGCTGTTCGTCCAGAGCATCTTTCCGTTTCTGGCAATGCCAGATGGTGGAAGGAGTGAAATGCCGACGGAGACATGACATCACTTCTGTTGACCCTCTTCATTAAAACCAAAGAGAAAACAAAAGTGACAGATATGGGAAGTGGGACATCCTCTTTAACAGAAATCAGCGGGGTTTCTGGGAAACGCGGTCCCAAAATTGACAACTAGAATATTATTAGTGAAATTGCAACATTACCACTATTTCTCACCCCACGAACATCAACAATAAAATAAGAAAGACGCTCAATCATAATGTGTGTAACCGCACACGTGCAGAAGTCAATTATGTAGCGTTACTATTAAGAGCAGCCAGGATGGAGACATCGGCTCGGGCAAAAGTGGACTGAGCGCATAAGCAGGAAGTGAAGGGAGGTCAGGGCGTGTGTGTGTGTGTGTGTGAGGACGTGTGTGTGTGTGTGTGTGTGTGTGAGGACGTGTGTGTGTGTGTGTGTGTGTGTGTGTGTGAGGGTGTGTGTGAGGGTGTGTATGTATGTGTGTGTGTGTGTGTGTGTGTGTGTGTGTGTGTTAAGGTACAGGGGGGCTTCTTATATCTCCCAACACAGGAAGCAGCTGAGTTTCACAGCAGAAGTGAGCTGAACAGAGGGGAAGGTTAGGGGCCGTATTAAGATGGCAGCCTGAGGCCCTCCACATCGTCTATGGTGCAATGGCTCATTCTACCTTCCCAGCTGTTCCATCCCTGACACTCAATACTGTCCTGACTAGGGGTGTTCATCAGTTATCGAAAATCGATAATTGATCGTTAAGGAATGGAATCGATCATGTGGAATTCTTATCGATTATTGTTATTATTAATTTTTTTTTTTTTTTTTTTGCGGACTAGGTTTGGGTGGAATTCGTTCCTCCTCGCCCCACTCCATTGCACAGCCGACTAACGTGAGGTGGAGCTTCATATAGTCTCTAGTTTTCTGGCGGGGCACGGGCCTTTGTGCCAACAAAACTGCAGAGTGTTGGAGAGGAGACACATTGAAATAAAGAGTTCATTGAGGAGAACACGTTGTCTTTCGTATTTTCTGCCATAGGCATTCATTTTGTTAAAAAAAAAATATATATATATATATTATTATTAATATGATCGATAATCGCTAATTGAGCGTTAATTTTCCCCGATTTTCGCTTTTGGACATTTTTCAAAATGAACATCCCTAGTCCTGACTGACTCAATACTGTGCTTCTACAGTGTACTGTATGTAGGAGCCAAAGCCTGGGTGAGCTGTCCGTTCACTTCCCTATACTCTCCCTTTCAGCCAGACGTGCACGTACACACACCTAGCACATACGGCCTATGGCCAGCCCATTTGTGAGACTGAACAACGCAAAGCCAGAAACGCAAATTGGCCAGGTCTAAAGTCTGGAATTGGCCAGGTCTAAAGTCTGGAACTGAAATGGGTGCGATGGTAAAGGTGTGCGTCAGAGCTCAGCAGCCAGTGGCATTTCCTAGGAAAACGGTACAATGTCCTGATACCACCACAGAATAAAGCTCATTGTGGTTTAAAAACTCAAAACATTTTCTCTCCGGCCACAAAATCAGTCAAAACATCCAGACCTCATATCTGATGAGTCTCACTTCTGTTGTTTTGCTTCAACATATTCATTGCACCATCCCTAGACCACAGGAGTCAAAAGTCTAAAAGTTCCACTACAAAATACTCTTGAGTGACGATAAGCAAGTCAAACCCCATAGACGTGGTTAGATACCCTAAAAGCTCGCCAACGTCAGGTTTAGGGGGTCCATAACTTGACATTATATTACAGTTTTCCTTTGTGAGGTAATGTCATTTGTTAAACTAGAAAAAGTCAGATGCACAGTCCAGGGCTCTCTGGAAAAGTTTGAAATGACTTGGCACCCCTTCTTAGATTATTATCATAAGGAATTTGACGCAAGAACTTTAGATTAGTAGCCCCCAACACCTCTACCCTACCCTCTTCCCACCCCCCTCTTGTTCTTTCCTTGTCTCTATTATTTTGGTTTTATTTTCACACTTGGTTGTCATTGCATCACAATTATTCAGGAGATTGTAATACATGTATGACATCATGCAACCATGCACCTATTTTGTATTGTCTGTCTTCTACGGGTTTTGTTTTTTCTTGTTTGTATTGCTTAAAAACGAATAAAAACAATTTGAAATAAAATATTACAGTTTTCTGTGTAGAAACTGAGTGGGAATGAGACACTCCATTTGCCCAAATCAAAATTCTGGTTCTGGTCACTTCCCCCGGCGCCCACACAGCAAGTGAGGAATCCAAACTTCAGAGTGAAATCCACACGGTCTCCCAAACAGCAGTGACTCACATCTCTGTCCAGAGAAGAACGCTGGACTCACCAACGTTAGATCATCTCTCTCTCTCTCTCTCTCTCTCTGTATAAAAGCATCACAGACTGGGGCCAGTCGGTAAACAAGAGCTGCCAACATGCAAATCTGCCTACTAGTGCAGCTTAAAAAAGAAAGTACAATATTCTCTCATATCTGTAACAGCCGTTGGATAACAGGGTCACCAAAACGGGTGCTATGTTGATGTAGATCAGCATCAAACACAATGTCTTTGAATAATAAAATGCATGCATTTCATAATAAACCTCCATTCAGATTTATCCACATGGTTTTACAAACCGATAAAGCACTATAGCTGACTTGAATCATGATCTCTGTCAGCGGGATAAAGCAGCACTATTAGCCGCCTGATAATCTAGTTATATTATATTTATACGTATATTATATTAAGCCTAATTGTGCCATGAACATTAGACTTCATGTCTATTTGATCATTATTATCATATATACTGGTTTTATATAGTGATATAAGTAACCAAGTGAAGGATCAAATTGAAGTTACTGTCTTTTCGCTTGGCATCATCACCCCTTATTATTTTGCAGACAAAAGCCAGAGTAAGGTACCTTCCAAATAAGGGTCAAAGGTCAACTTTGAGCAAAAAAAAAATTGTGTAGATAAATAACTTACATTAAAAAACAAAATAATTAACACATTTCCAGTTTCCCCCCTACAATACATTTGGCTGGACAACAACAAAACCTTTAAAGTCATTTTTCTCAGTTCTACACTCTGGCGAGTTACCCCCCTTTTGGCTTTGCAGGGCAGTATATAAGCTGACTTTTAATCCTGATCTGTGTGAGCGCGGGGGAACCCCCTTACCCTCCCGCCTGGCCCCGCCTCCCCCTCTTTTTAATGAATCCTGCATTCCCAGCTCTCACGTGTCCTCCTGCACCGAGCTGAATTGAGCAACTGTGGCAGAAGAATGAGGAAGTAGCTCAACGCCTGTTTGTACATGAGAAGTGCTGCTGTCTGTCTGCATGTGGACGACCGCAGAGCTCACAGCAGCACACTGAGGAAACGCCATTAGTCGTGTTGTAGAGACGGCGGTGGTGGCAAAAGAGCGCGTTTTCAACTCGATTCAACTGGAAACTAGAAGTGGGTCAACCACCCGCATTTGCAAACAATTGTTTGAAAATGGATTTAAACGGCGTATTAGTAACAATAAGAGTAACGGTAACAGCGGTACTAACAGCAACGGTAAAACAGTGATTGCAGAATTTTGATCATGTCAATTAGTTTGCTAACAATTCTTATCAAGTACTTTGTCTAAAACTCGATGTCACTCGTTATTTTGTCCCCTGCTAATCTGCTATCAACAAATGCCCTGTGCTGCTGAGCTGTAAGAAAAACAATACAATCAAAACCAGAGGGCAGTCAGGTAGAGTGCACACCTCCGCCACGACGTGTTACGTGAATCCGTTTGGAACTTAGGCGCCTTTTTGTGATTGGCTACCCCCCCTATTGCCACGCCTCCTTTTGGGCAGCGAAAACATAACCTCCAGCCTTTGGACCAGCCAACTGTTCCAACACAGGGATGTTACACAGTTACTTCCTATTGTGTTGACACTTCCTGTGACAGTACAGTTAGTGAGCAGGTAAAACAGACGGAGGTGTTCTGAACAGGAAGTCATAACACAACTGGGCCAAGTGGGCGGGGCTACATAAGGTGAATAGAGTGGGGGGGAGGAGGACTCACCGTTGAAGGGGTTGATCCCTCTGGTCATCCTCTGCACGATGGCATCTCTCACCTCCCTCCTCCTCACACACTGGATACCCAGGTTCTGGAAGCTGCGTGAATCAAGGGACAGGGCGATGAGAACCCGGGACGGCTCCGGCACCAAACGGTCCATATTAAAAACAGTGGGGGGATCGACCGCATGGGGCCAGAGCTGGAGCGAAGCAGTACTTCCAAAAATAATTTATAGTATAATCACTTTAACAAGTACCAGATGGACTGAATAGGACAGTGTGCGACGTCGTGTGCTAGAAAGTACAGTTAAGGCAACGATGCGTGTAAATCCCACCCATCTGGTACTGCTGCTGCTCCAGGCAGATCAAAACAAATGAGAAAATGTATTTATTTCATTGACCCAGTATGATGAAATGATAGATTACATCTGAATCGACTGCTGTGATCCGCCCGGGATTTGCAAACGACGACACACATGAAGAGATGACTGACTCATTCACAGAAACCCATTGACACACATGCAACAAGTACACACACGCTTGCACACGCACACACACACACACACACACACACACACACACACACACACACACACACACACACGCACACACACAACCTCTTTTTAACACAGCACATCAAGGTGATGTCACTTGGGGAATTCCCACATTGCCATCCTCATCACAGAGATGGTTAGACAAATATGCTGTGTGTGTGTGTGTGTGTGTGTGTGTGTGTGTGTGTGTGTGCACGCGCGCATGTTTGTGTGCGTGTGTGTGTGTGTGTGCATCTGTGTGTGCTCCATCTGAGCGGTCACCTTTGACTTAACATGAATTACTGTTGTGATACGTGCACGTGTCATAAAAGACATTTGTCACTATAGTGTGGTGCTGGTGAACAAGAGATGCCGACGAGACGCTGACGAAAGTGAAGGGAGGTGAACTCACGCGATCACCCTGCGGTCGGGGCCAAACTCGGCCTCGTAGTAGCCATCTTTACAGTCCTTCCCCACCAGGTCGTGCGGATGTGGCCGGTAAGGCTCGTTCTTTGTCACCAAATGCACGCGCACCTTCCCCTTGCCACAGTAGTTCAGGATCTGTGGAGGAGAGAGAGAGGGAGAGAGAGGGAGGGAGAGGGAGAGAGAGGGAGGGAGGGAGGGAGGGAGAGGAGAGGAGAGGGAGGGATTCATATACTGTATGTAGTAAAAGCACATGCCATACCTAGGAATGCAGCTAACTGTGTGTGAAATCGTATAGCGAGCGCTCAGTACAGTAAGGGCTTGTTTCTCTGAAAAGAGATGAAAGAATGAAAGGAAGGAAGGAAGGCGATGCTTAAGGAGAATAAAATGTTTGGGAAATGTTGAAATGTGTTGAGAACTCTCCACACCTCGTAGACGGTCTTTGAGGGTGAGCTCAGGATACATTTCTACGACCGATAAGATAACGCATCTGACCGGATGATCTGCTAGTCGACCTCTAACTCCTTAGATGATTGTGGACATGAGACACGAAAGGAGTTGTTGAGGAGGGTGTGTGTGTGAGGTTCAAGCCGACGAGACGCATCTTCTCACCTGCAGACTGGGGTAGGTCCTGTTGTTGTCGGAGCTCCGCTCGCCCGGGATGCTGCCGGCCGAGCGCCCCTCGCACTTGTAGCGGAAGCGCATGCCCCTCTGCTTGGGCTGCTCGAAGATCTGGACCTCCGGCTCGGCCACTGCAGGGAGGAGGAGGAGGAGGAGAGGTCAATGGAAAGGTGAGTGTGGGAGAGGAGGAGAGGGATGGAGTGAGTGGCTGGTGAAGGTGGTGTCATGAAAGCAGACCCAGTCGAACGCAAATCATTCTCCACCTCCGAGCCTGCTTTGATCAACTAAACATCTAGGGATCAAGTGGAGCAAAGAATAATGGCTGACAAGACATTACTATTTGGGCGGAGCAACAACAACAAACCAGAAGTAAACTTGTCCAGCGTGTCCTCAAGACGCTGGACTTTGATCAATTATTAGACCTAGCCAGTAAATTATCAGCTTAGAGGTGACACTGATCCTGAACGCTTCCTTATATGTGACTTTTTAGACATGGCAATTATATGCATTCTCTTTGTTCTCCAATAGAATGACAAAGGCGCAAACACATTTTGATTGGCCAGGACTATGTGACTGTGTCATCTGATTGGAGGCAGCAAGAGGGAAAAGCGAAGTCAGTCTCAGAGGAACCGAGAAAGTGATCTGGGAAGTATATGTAGATATATATTTTTTGCGTCTACTGTGTTGATCTTTTAATAACCCCAAGTAGAGATGTTTCGACGAGAGCAAAGTGTTTTTTTTCGAAGTCGGGTTGTTTTTGGGCCCGATCGTTAATAGTGACGAGCGAGCAGCAGGGATCACTCTGAAGTGAGTCGCCTTATGGAACAAGTCGTGTTACATTTCTGTCATTATAAAGAAATGTTGGCAAACGCTGCTTCACAGCAGATGGAGACGACGCTCCAACCGCAGAATTGAGAATACACACCCAGATACACACACACAAACACCCACACACGGATACACCCACACACAGACACACAAACACCCACACACAGACACACAAACACGCAGCAGGTCTGAAAAAAAAGGCAGTGTCACTTGCTTACCAATAAAGAGAAATGAGGAAGTGAAAGGAGAGTGTGATAAACTCAGTGATTTTCTTTGGCATTTATGAGCTCTGACTTGTGGAGGCAGGCAACTCATTTAGACAGTAAGAGAGGCATTTCAAATGTACTTACTTTGGTGTTCGTCCCCTAACAAGGGGGGCATATGAACTGTGGAGGAAACATGTTGGCATCATTAGCTACACGTATATATTAAGTCTAAACGTAAACAGCTGGAGAGAAAAAATAGGACACTAATAAAAACATTCAAAAAAGTGATCATATTCCATCTATGCAGTCTTCATCAAAATCATTCTACTCTGCTGAAGTTGCCATGTATTTACTGACACTGACTCAAATGACAACGTCAATTATGCAACTGGGAGGAAGTGTTATGTTTTGTAAAAAAAAAAAACCATTTGACCATTTTTGTCATATATTGTGCACATATTGTGCAACTGAAGAGATAACCACTGGCTTGGAATTCTACCTTTAGGCCAAAAATAATCATAATCCTAATAAAAAATAATCCATAATCCATAAAAAAAATCCTACTTGCGAGTCAGTGATTGTTTTGAGAACATCCGAGATGCTGCCATGACAGTGTTATTGTTACACTCATTCTTAACCTCTCAGTCTATCACCATCAATCACTACTGTTATTATAGAGAAAGGTGCCGCTACTCACCGTCCATGATGCACACACACACACACACACACAGACACGTATCACAGGTTACTGTCTGTCTGAGAAGCCAGCACTGAATGCCTGACAGCAGACAGGAAGATGCATATTTGTACAGAGGCAGACACACTACAGCCTGGGAATTCCCCCATCTCTCCGCCCCTCCATCTGAACAGACCAATGGGAAGGAGGGGTGCCTCGCAGGGAGTGTGTAAATAGAGCAAGAGGCTTCACTCCTGCCTGCTTCCGTCTTTGCTTCTTGCTGAGCCTTCATAAACCATTCAACCCACTTGACTTCACTCCCCCCCCACCAATTGACTATATATATATATACTGTATATACACACACACACACTATATATATATACACACACACTATATATATACACTGTGTATATATATACATACTGTATACACAGACACACTATATATATATATATACTGTGTATATATATATATATGGTATAGGTGTCTTTTAAAATGAGTCACTAGACTATTTTTATTTTGTGTTTTCTTTTCTGTATTATGTGTATCTGACTGTATTTTTGTATGGACCTTGAGTATGCAATAAAGTCTATCTATCTATCTATATAATCAATATGTATACAATTCCCTTTGCATGTTTGAGTGTGGCCAGTTCAATTACTCGCATGTGATCTCACACCTATAATCAGAGAGGAGGGCGGCGCAGTTGTAGTTGTACAATTGCTCAACTGCGAGTTGGGTATGTGTCTATGGTCTATATATAGAGTCACAAAGATGACAGCACGTCTGTGCAGAAACTAAACAACCGTGAAGTCTACGAGTTGAGAGACCGAATAAGCAGCGGTCTGGGCAAGAGCAGAAAACGGTTTCTGATCTTTCGGTTGTTCACAAGAGCGGAGCATAATCTATCGTTAAAATAGCCTATTAGAATAATAACTTTAATTTAATAATAATACTTAACTAGCTCACCCATGACCAGCATCTTCACTGTGCAGGCTGGTGGTGGCAGCATCATGATGTAGGGGTCTTTTCAGCACTAGGGGGACTTGAAAGGATAGAGGAAGAATGAATGGAGCCAAATATAGAGAGGGGCATTTCTTGAGAATTTAAATTTGGGAAATTAGGGGTGACGAGTCACGTTTCACCAGGACACACCCCTCAGCATAGAGCCACATCAACACTGGAATGGCTACAGAAGAAGAATGTGAAACAGTGAGTCAAAACAATAAAACTAGATGAAATTTAAACTTTTTACAGAAGTATTTTTTAACTCTAATTTGAAAATAATATATATTAAAAGTCTCGATGCATTCTGGTTGTCGCCTTGTCTTTTGCTCACACAAATTACGGTAGTTACTAGTTGAGAATTCAATGTTCTGAGTACAATTCACACGCTGTGGCAGTCGAAATCTTACATGAGCTTCAACAGGATGTGAACTATCTTGACAGTTCGAGTAGTCTTTGGCTCAACATCACAGCAAGGGACCACACTGATAGAGCGGAGGCGTCCCTGAAAGCACACACAGACACGCTGGGTCGTTACAGCTCAAATTATGCTGACCAGGTATCGCCAAGTTTCATCCAGTTCAATCTAAGACCTCCAGAGTTTTTTAATTTCCGTTTATGGAATATGAGACCAAATTTGCACACAACCATGAAAATAAAAATGAAACCCTATCATATATAGATCTGCTAGATATAGATCTGCATGACTGGACAGAAATCTTAAAATTATGTTTCAAAGGCCATTTAGACAATGGAAGTGAAGTCATTTTAACAGGATTTGCAGACAGTCTGTGACCAAAAAGTAGAGCTGCAACGATTAATCGATCGACAGAAAAATAATCGACAACTATTTTGATAAACGATTAATCGTTTTGAGTAACTTTATACGAAAAAAAGTCAAAATTATCTGATTCGAGCTTCTTAAATGTGAATATGTTTCTGGTTTCTTTACTCCTCTAGGACAGTAAACTAATTCTCTTTAGGTCGTGGACAAAACAAGACATTTGAGGGACGTCATCTTGGGCTTTGGGAAACACTGATCGGCATTTTTCACCGTTTTCTGACATTTTATAGCAACTAATCGATGAATCGAGAAAATAACGGGCAGATTAATCGATAATGAAAATAGTCGTTAGTTGCAGCCCTACAAAAAAAGATTGATCTTGAAGGATGGAGGGCCGAAATGTCGTACAATTAAAGACATGCATATGGAGCCAGAGTGTGCGACGCCTTTTTCAACTCGAGTTTACGTCCAGTGATGATCGGCAGCACCTCACTACAACCTTTGCTGTGCGTTACTTTTCCTTTCAAGAGTCGACAGAAGAACAAAAAAAAACACAAATGGACACCGGACTAGGGTTTAAGGGTTTAATGGGTGTAAAGGAAGTGATAAACACATACAAAAATACCCTCTCAGTACATTTTAGAAACAAACATCTAAATGACCGGTTTTTGTTAAATGTTTCTGAACAGCAAAACATGAGATGTCCGAGTGGCGCAGACATGTTCCAAAAAAGACCTACCTGCTATGAACGCTATAAAAAAAGATCACATGGTACAAATATGCAAATATAAATAAAGTGATAAGAAAACCCCCAATAATGAAGTAATAAGCCTTTTGAAAAACGGATGCTTTCTGTACATTTTGTTGAGGAAACTGAGGCTGGGGGGGGGGGGGGGGGGGAGGAAGGCTTGGGGGAGGGAAAACAAAAACGAACGAGAACCCGTGTCCCACGTCTCCCGCCGTTCCGATGGAGGGGGGCACCTCATTAGCACTTTACATGGATGCGACAGCATGGAGTTTGGCGTAATAGCACATGCATAGACCAATCCTCCGTGCCGAAATCCAAACAGGATGATGCCCCCGTTCCCCAAAGAAAAGGCTGTAGAGTCGGGGACCGCGAGTCTCCAGGAGATGCCTTTTAAGAGCCTCCACGGGAGGCGCAGAGGGTTCACACCCAAAACTAAAGGAATTCTCTTTCTCTCGCCAAAACTCCACACAAACAACGGCGCGCACGTACGGGCGCGCGCACGCTCGCTCACACGCACGCACACACACACACAAGCGCGCTCAACCATATACGCATGCCATACACACGCACATCGAAAGCTTTGAACCATTTTCACAAAGCACCACAAATCCAGCCTTGGGGACATGGAGGAGCTCACAACCAGGACCACGCTCCCACGCGACCGCCAAAGCCGGGCTCGACCGCGGTTCCGATCGAAGGGAAGGATCGGGAAATTTGGACCTATACCTGAAGCTTGAAAGAGACCATGTTGAACGGGACCTAGGGATCAAGCAGTTTGTCACTCCATTTTTTACCAGTTATGACATAAAAGTATACAAAACAGATTTTCAAATACTTGCCTGTGATCATCTAAACTGTCTAGCAGCCATCTGACATCTATGTAGGCTAAAACAAGCTATCACAAGTATTTGCAGATATTTGACCTAGGTTGTGGTACCCGAGCCAGCTGCAGCTCGGTTTGGGTCTTCTCAGCATCTATCGACGTGGGCTGTAGGAGAGTGAAACATAAGTTCAACAACGCCCTCAACCTTCCCCTCTTCATCTCCAAAATGACACGCGAAGATCCCATCCAGGTCAACTCCACTGAAGCTGCACTGGACAAGAGGGCTAACACATTATTGAAATATGGTTCTTCTAATGTTCTTATCCAAGAACTAAAGAACGATGGTGTTCTACTCCACACTGATGAGCTTCAGACTGATTCCACTAGGTTCGTGATATGTGTAAAATGTGTCATGCAGTCACTGTTAAGGACAATTATTCCTGCTATTACCGGCACCTGAGAAAAGGGCATCTATTCATCCAGGATGTGGATAACATGGTCATCTCTGCACTGCAGCGCCAATATGGAACCTGGAATCCACTTTGGGCTGCACTGGTGGTCCAGAGTCGTGGTTGTGATGTCCGTCATGTCCAAGCAAACCCCCAGTTAAATCCTCCCTGCGACTGTATCCAAACCTATACAGTGTTTACAAAAAATATTCAGAGCCGGAGACAATTCGTTTTGGACAAGCCGTAGAGAAGAAAAAAAACAAAAAATACAATTTTTTAAACTTTTTTTTTCTTTTTAGATAATAAAAACTACGATAGAACGGTCAAAAGACTTAACAGTGATCTCTCGCGTTGATTTTTTTTTTTTAAAGACAAAAAAGTTATGTACATCAACATTTACTGTACAGGTTTCTGTTCGGAGGGAAGGGGGGGGAATAAACAGCGTATTCCGGGAGTGTGTGTAGCAAGCGTGGATAAATGTTTAAGGCCGTTTTAAAATGTTTAACAGGAAAAAGAAAAAAGAATGACAGCTATTTTTCCCCAACTGTTTTGTGTACATTACTTTTTTAACAGCGTGGGGGAGTTGGAAACTACCAGCTTTAGTTCTCATCTGAACTGAACTCATCTGGTCTGAACTCGGTGTTGGGATGAACTGCCCTCTGGCTTTGGTGAGTGGACAGAGGGTCCTGCTGACAGGGAGGTGGCAACCTGTACCGAGAAAGGTCCCAGGTTTGACCAATCAACTATCCATTGGCAAAACAATAATCGTCGGAGGAGGAGCTTTGAGGTGTGGGGTCCATCATCTCAATGCGTCACACTAAAGACTGACCCACGTCTGGCTCACTGCAGAGCCCCCCCCCACCTCCAAACATCCAAGTATGTACGCATCCAGTCTATAGTGGTGTGGTGCGATCAGGCTATGTGGATCCTGGCCTTCTCGGTCTCTTTCAGCCTCTTGGCCTGCTCCTCCAGTGAGGGGGGGGAGTGGGGTCTCTTGGAGGCCGCTCCGTTCATCGGGTCGGCCCCTCGGCTCACTAACGTCGGGATGGAGCTGCCCACGGGCGCAGCAGCCACGTGTTTGATGGGCGCCGGTTGTTCTACAGAGATGGGGAGAGGACGACAGAAATGGGGGGTCTTGGTGATCAGTGACTCCATCAAGTTATTTAACAGGAATGATGGTGAAAGAACAATTCACAATTGACTAGCAGCAGTGCTGAAATTAGAAGTGAGACTTTCAAGAACAAACGTAAGTATTTATAGAGAGGCATAGTGAACGTCACTTCCTGCTTCAGCGCTATACCAGAGATTTTCATCCGCCGTTTATTTTCCCATAGACATTTCGTAAAATGTGTATAAAAAGAGTTTTACTGGTTCAAACCAAACGGTTCAGCCAACGCTTTAATCGGGAGACCATAGAATATTTCACTCGGACGAAAACTTTAAAAAACAACATCGAAAAAATTGTTTCTTCAAACCCGCATTTTTTTAACGTTTTGGTCCGAGTGAAATGTTATGCGATCTCCCCTGTTTCTAAATATATCTGTACTGTTTGGTTTGAACCAGTAAAACTCTTCTTATAAGCATTTTACTAAATGTCTATGGGAAAATAAATGGCGGATGAAAATATCTGGTACAGTGCTGAAGCAGGAAGTAGGCGATCACTTTGGGTCTCTATTAGACCCCCCCTGATCATCTTTGCCATGGAAAGCCGGGGGAAGTGATTGCTACCACTTCTTTCTCGACACTCACTTGAGCCAATGACAGGAATGGTCATGCCTTTCTCTTGGCTGGCAGGTGGGGTGTCGCTGGATAAGGAGTCCTCAAACACCGGTGGCTTGGGAGGGGTGATGCTGCACGACAGAGTGATTGAAACACAACACATTAGAAACACAAGCGATGATGACACTTCATATTTTCAAGAGATGCGCGCTCACCTGCTGCGGTTGAGGGCCAGTTTGATTGAATTCTTCACCACACGACAACTGTTGCTGGCTGGGAGGGGCGAGGAGGCGTCTGGCAGCTCCATACTAGGAAGTCTCTGAGATAAGGGATGGTGACACTATTAGTCCACACGGACCTAGTCTACTCTGTGGTTTGTGCAAAGAATGACTCAAGTCCAAGAAATTAAGTGCTTTACCAAAACCAAAACCAACACCCAAGTCAATCAGGTGGAAACAAATGACACGACGACAATTAAATTACCTGTGTTCTTGAGGTATCGATGGTTGGAATGGGCATAGCCTTTGATCCAGAAAGAGCAGTCTAATGGAGAAGAGACAGAAGCCAAATGTGAGAATGTTGAATGTCATCAGTCCACAGAGTGCAGAGTGCAGACAGAAGGACACCTACAGTATTGGGTACATCTCCAGGTGTAGAGAGGTCACCATCCAGAGAGGATGGTGGGTAGGGCTCTTTGAAGGCAGAGTCATCACTGGACACCATCTTCAGAAAACAAAGAGGAAAAAGGCAGACTCAGAGACTGAAACAAAGATCAGCAGAGTGGTAGTGTATATTTCCATGCCCACAAAAGATAACTTTGAAATTCTACGCTCTCTCCCGATGGACTTTAGGTTGCAAACAGCCTCCCTTTACCTCTGTGTCTTTGTGCCTCTTGGCCAGGTCCTCTTGCGTAGGTGAGTGTGGTCTCTTGGTAGGAGCTCCGTTGACGGGACCCTCCAGGCCATTGGGCGAGGGCTCCTCTCTGGGGCTGCTGGCGGCGTTGGGCTTCACATTCCCACTCACCACCGTGGGGGTGGTGGAGGTGCTGGCTGGTGCCGAAGGGGGCGTGGCTTTAACTGCCGGCTCTATAGTTGAGAGAAGGAATGAGCATTAGCAGCATCTTTGAGATGTTTGAACATGGCGGGCTTTCTACAAAGTTATCAAAATCAACATTCCATCCGTTTTCCAGATCTCACCTTCTTTACTGGATTTTATTCTTTCGGTTGGTGTTTAATGCATGCTGATAGTGGGTGAGAAATAAGACTGACAACTAGGCCACATCACTCCATAGATTATTGATCACAATAACAAATACTACGAAATGACAGAGGGTTTACAGTAACATAAAATGCACGATGGACCCAACAGAAATATATTCTAGACTCTTTGTGCCAAGCCTTGAAGAAAGGGAAATAGTCAAATTAATTTTCCTTCATCTCCCCCCAAACTTCACAGATCAGTGGAGAAAGATCTGATAGGAAGTGATTGTGTATTCAGATGCCTATAGAGAGCCAAAGTGGAACGTCACTTCCTGCTTCAACACTGTACCAGAGATTTTCATCCGCCATTTATTTTCCCATAGACATTTCGTAAAATGCTTATAAAAATACATTAAAAAAATCGCGGATTTGAAGAAAATATTTTTTCGATGCTCTATTTTTAGGTTTTGGTCAGAGTGAAATGTTCCATCGTCTCTCCCGATTCTAAATATAGCTGGACCGTTTGGTTTGACCAAGTAAAACTATTTTTATAAGCATTTTACGAAATGTCTATGGGAAAATAAAGGGCGGATGAAAATCTGGTACAGTGCTGAAGCAGGAAGTAGGCGGTCACTTTGCCTCTCTATGAGACTCACTTGAGCCAATAACGGGGATAGACATGCCCTGGTCTTTAGCAGCTGGCGGGGTGACCGACGGCGGGGAGCTGTCCACAAACAGAGGCTGGGGGGGGCTGACGCTGCAAACACAGAAGAAGAATTAACTTTAACACATTCATTCACTTCATGTATTTTAGGCATTTTTAAGTATTTTTTTTCTTTTTTTAGAGAGATTTATGTATTTATTGATGTATACCCTCCATCCATATTTCAAAATGTTCCTGCTGCAATAGCTGTGCATGCAAAACCTCGCTGAACTGCAAAGGTGTGTATATGCAGTTGGGACTGTGTGTTCTGTATGAGCAAAATCCGTTCGCAAAATCCGTCCAGTTAGTTCACACTAAGATGAAATATAAATGATACTCAGGAAGAAATGACAAGTGCCGTCTCACTAAATGCGTACTTGCTTAATAGTCAGTGGACATTCCTTTCCTTGATAAGACAACACTCAAAAGTTCAATATGAAGTTTGTGATCGAATGCACTTGGTCATTTTCCAATTCGTAATACAATTCAATACATTCTGCAAGAGAGGGTGCAACATGCAACATGACAAAATAACCGACGTGGGATGGGGTACGTGTGTGTGAGAGAGACAAATAATAATAATAAAAATAAATAAATAAAAAATAAATATTGAATCAAACTCCTCATTTGGATAGATGTAATTGTACATCTATCAACATAGTATAAAATAGAAGTAGAAAGTCAGTTCTCTACGACATTTTCTGTATCTTTCAGTATTTTACATGACAAAAACTAGAATATGAAATATAGGGCTATACATAAATGCCGTCTCTGGGGGGGGGGGTCTCCTCCTCATACCTGTGGTCTGTGTCTGAGGCAGGTTTGGGGAGTTTGCTGGGCGGGGGGGTGGGGGAGCTGAAGGGAGTCCCTGAGTCTGTATCTCTGGAGCTGTCCAGATGACTGCTGTCCAGGGACAGCCGCTTGGAGCTCCCTCCGTTTGAGCTGCGGTTCAACTCCGCTATGCTCTGCATCGAGGAGAGGATGTAGATGTAGGAGAAGGGGGTGGGAGGGACAGAGAAAAGAGAGATGATGATGATGAAGGGCGAGCAACACTGAGACAACAGTTAAGAGAGGCGATTCAAAATGAGCACAATGGTACTTCCTGTGTAGGATTAGCTTACCCGCTTCTTCTTCTGCACCAGCTCAGCAGGAAGGTACTGGTGGAGCTGCTTCTTCTTCACGTGCGTCGCTTCGATCTTCATGCCGTCCTTTAACATGTTGATGTTGTTGGCTTGTCTGTACACTACAGGGAGCCATGGGGGACATAATGCCATTTTGGAGGTTCAGTGATTACTGGCATGAATGGACATGCGTTAGACCATGACTTTCTTCTGAGTGGAGGCAATTTTTTGGCACTTTCACAGCACAGTATTTCCAAATAATGCTTAGTGTTTTAACCTACATTGTGTACCAGATGGATGGGGTTTAGCACATCAGGACAATTCATATATGGTCACCTAAGCAGTCGTAGTCACAGAAAAGTATAATAAACTGACTTCTAAATATTTTCATGCGATTGTCTAAGCTTTCGGTCATTGTATTTTTCTAGGCAGCAAACCACTTCCACTTGGGACACCATAGAGACACTGCGGAGCGCGTCATTCAGAAACCACTCCCAAAACGGGGGGAAACAAACCCCCCCCCCCCCCCCAATCCTGGTGTTCTCCTATGTCACGTGTTGCACACAAAGATCATATATACGGAACATGAACACTCCAACTTACTTCCTTGACAGCTAGATCCACATTTTTTCCTTCTCACCAATTCTCAATGGCTTCCATGTTTTGCTCGGGAGTACAAAACAACTTTAATTGGCGATTTTTTGCATTTGTTGTCTGCGCAGCCCACCACACAACAGCTTTTAGCTATGTTTAATTCAAGGAAAATTATGCTGGTGTATGGAACTGAATGGAGAGCTTTCCCCCGTGATGGGCGTGGCCTATTTCATGCAGTGTCTCTATGCAGGTAAAACAACAACACTTTAAGATTGTTTGCAACTAGTCTTTGTTGAAAAAGTGAGTGTCTCCTTGAGCTGAAACGTGTTGGTCTGCTGCTCTGTTTTTTAATTTTTAAATAAAGGCTTTTTAACTTTTTCACCTTGAACAGTGTGCCTGGGATAACGTTTTTTAAGTTCACCATTTTTGATACTATGGTACTTCCCTTTCTTCCATTCACAACAGGAGACGAACTTAGAGATCCTGTCTTTTTTTTTTTTTACAATATTAATTGATTTGATTTTGACAATATGAATTGTATCAATATATCAATAACGATACAACACGGCACAACCCTAGCACCTACCAGTGTCTGTAAAGGACTGGATGTCGTATGTCAGGTCAATGTTCACGCTCTCTGCGTTCTCCACTTTCTTGAAGATGATCCCGATGAACCACATGGCCACAAAGTCATTTCTGTCGGGACGACACAGATACAGCTCAGCAAAAATCATTTAAGCTCAAATCCAATGTTCCTACTTCACTGGTCATAAGTGCTCCAACTTAAAGGCCATTAGCTGGACTCACTCGTTGCGGTTCTCCTTGGACCCGGGAAAGGACTGTGGGTTCACATGGGCCAGGGTGATGTACTCATTCCTCTCCAGGTTTCCCACCAAGACACGAATCTTTGACTCCACCAGACCGATCCTGAGGGAAACATCAGGGTTTATTCGCACAGCTACCAGTTTTCTTCTTAGTATTGCTTCTTGGTTATTATAAAAAATACGTCATTTATGCCATCATTTGTCTGCTATTTGTGGACCCAAAGACTAATTTAAGAGCAAAAGCATCAACTAAATTCTTCACATTAATGAAAAGCTGATGGTCGAGTTGAAATGACTTGGGAGGGTGATTCAAATCATACAGACTATGTGACCCTAAATCCTCTGCCACTCACCATTCTAAATGGTTTTCTTCTGTGGATGCACTGGCAGTCAGAACAATGTAGTGCCTGCAACAAGCAGAACAGAAAATAATCTTAGGTAAAAGATACAACATCTTTCAAAAGACAAGTCAAACAAAGATTCATACAAAGATTCATACAGGTGTAGGTGAACCAAAGATACAGGAGCACAGATGTTGGCTACACAGATTCACTACAAATACATTTTTTGAACTAATTTTGTACTTTTGTTAGGGTGTCATGAATTTGGCAATGCTTATGTTCACATATTACAAAAAACACTTTGTAAAGGGCAGGTTTACAGAGAGACTGGTAGGATTACAGTTTGCTATACCCCGAAGGTTTCCTGGTGGCCTCATGTCACCTTGGTTAACAAAATGGATCTGACAAGATGAACACCTACTTGTACTTTTGAAAAAAGTGGGGTGGCTCGAAGAGTTTGGACCATTCCGCTTTCCCCTGAAGAATCTCATCTGTGACGCCGAGGCCTGTTCGACACAGAGGGAGGAAAGATGTGTCAGGATGGACCACGAAACAGGACGCGTCACTTTGCAAAATGTAAACCGAGGGTTGGAGACTCATCGCTGCTGGAGACATCTCAGGCCTCTATTAGCAACTCTGACCACTTGCCACTTTCCATTGTGACCATAACAACAGAAGCTGTGTTACCACCAGTGGGCAAGCTCTGGGCTTTTCCTACGAAGACGCGGAAGTCATCCTGAAAGCTGTAGTTCCTCGAACGGCCACTTGAGGCAGAGCCCGGAAGTGACATCGTTCCTGTTCGCCACCATGTTAAAATGCCCCACTTTGTAACAGTGATTAATCGTGCATTCCTTTATAACTGGGGACTGGTAATCTTACGACTTCAAAGGTCATGAGCTGGGCGGTGACGTCATCAGAGCTGGTATTTCCCATTCCAAACTCGTAGGAGCCTCAGCAGCCCCAACCTCACAAATCCAAGATGGCTGCGCCGCGCAACAACAGTAGTAGTAATCGTAGTAATATTGTTTAGCACTTCTGTTTTGTTTGTGTCTCATTAAATCAGCTGTACACACAGCACTGCCTAACTTCCATCTGTGTGGACATGGGGCTGCAGTGTTTGTATGCGCAAAATGCCGCGAAATGCCATGTTGTCAATTGTTATTGCTAACAATGGCTAGCCTGGCTAGCGACTGGATCTGACCAATGAACAGTGAACTTCCCAGCTCAAGTTTTCTGCAAATGGAACGCTAACAAAACGGATGTGATGTAGCCTCCACATCCCAGTTATTTTGCGATAAAGGAACGCACGATAAGCATCTTTACAGCCTGGACCTACACATGGTTTTAGTCTATATAGCTAATTTCACCTTTCCATGACAACTGTAGGGGGTCATTTCTTATATAACTCACCTCTTTGGAGTAAAATAGACGACATAAAAGGGGGTGATTGACAGGTCGCCTGTCCAGTGATCGCGCAGCTTGCCGATCACGGACCAATTAGCAGGCGGAGCTGCGGCTCTGGGAAACCCCCCATCTCATGTGAGCTGTGTAAGGACCCCCAGATGGCGACAGGACAGACAACACTTTGCTGCCAAACTTGAGTCTAGTAGTGGTAATAGTGGATGGCTTTGTCCATATGATTTTGGTGGTTACCACTGCCTTTACAAAGGATGTGATATGGGATGAGATATTAATAATTTGACAGCCAGGCCAATAGAGGGCCATCATGCACAACCTAAAATATGTTCAGAAACATTCTTGTTACCGTAAATTCCGGACTATAAGCCGCGGCTTTTTTCCCGTTTTTTGGCCCCTGCGGCTTATGCGTCTTATCTATGGATTTTTTCAGAAAAAAAAAAAAAAAAAGAAAAAATCTCTCTTTTTTAGCACTCTTTCTAACTATAAATCCACTTCTGTTTTAATTTCCTCTCTTGCCCTCTTTTCACCACACCGCGGACACTGTGTGCACTGTAAAAATAAACAACGGTGGTGTTGTGTTATGTTGTTTTGTTGAAATGTTACGGTAATACGGTAAATGGGAGCTTCCTCAAACAGCCATCTCTTTCCCGACAATCCCCTCTGTGCGTGACCACTTACATATGGTAATTACGGTAAGCAAACGGCCACAAGCCCATCAACTCCCTCCCCCGACTACCAGGAGAAAATCACAAACTTCGGCGAATTCACACAAAGGAAGATCAAGGAATATTCCATCGAACCGGAGCAGATCATAAATATGGATGAAGTGCCTTTGACGTTCGACCTGCCACTCACTCGGACTGTTAACAAGAAGCGCCCTGGAGGATTCTTTCACCAAAAAAAAGCTTTGCTCGTTCTCGACAGCATGAGAACGAGCAGTAGATGATCATGAGGTGGTTTTTCAGACGTGTCGATATAGCAGTTTATCGCAAAAGTGTAATGGAAACACATTTTTCGCATTTGCACGTCATGTGACCCATATTATCCCTTGGAAAAGGAGCGGAAAATAAGTTTGGTAAGTAAGGTTCGATAGCCGTGTCAAAACCTCCGCAGCAAGTGGAAAACTTTGAAGCAACGCTACCTAGCAGAAAGACGAGTGTTGTGCAAAAGCGTAGCCGGGCAAATTAGATAATGTTTAATGGCAGAAATCGGTCCATGGTGACAGCAGGCTGCCTGTGTGCGCGCATTTGGCACAGCGGCGAGATGAGAGGATGAAAAGCACACACTGGTGCGGTGGTGCTGTCTGAAGTGAATACAGTGACTGTGAGTAGGCTAATACATTGCACACGTTTCAGGTGCAATTATAGAACCAAATCAGCCTTTCCCCCCTCCATCTCTAAATCGGACCAGTTGTAGGCTATTAGGCTACCTTTTTTCCTCTGCCTGTCGCGCTGACTGCATTCACGCAGCCAGCAACATTTTGCGACTCATTTTCTTTTGAATTGATAATCAGGCTCGTTTATATGCATTGTAACTTCATGTTGGGATTTCCATTGACGATTGGTTGGATTTGAGCATGCAGGGGACGTGATATGGGGCAGATCCCCGTGCGTAATCACTGTGGCAGCTGCTGCAACGGGGAATCACTCAAACGCAACTTCAATGGAAACGCCTACAAGTCGCAATTGTACATTGTCGAAGTTGTAGAAATATCGCAATTCTTTTGCGAAAAACTGTAATGGAAACACAGCTATAGATGAAGAGGAGTTCGTTGGTTTTGAGTGACAATGAAGGAGAGAGGAGAGTGGTTGACGAAGCCACCCTGAACCTGTTCGTTTCCGACACTGAAGATGAGGACTTTGGTGGTTTCAGTACGCAGGAAGAAGAGGAAGACGAGCATTAGTGACTTGACTTCTCTGGTTACAGGTTTGCTGCACATATAGCCTATTGTTGTGTGATTTTGTCTGGGGATTAGTGACCTGACTTTTGTTTTGTTTTGTTGAAATGTTAATAAATGGGAGCTTCCCCAAACAGCCATCGCTTTCCCGACATTCCTCTCTGTGCACGAACCCTTTCATATGGTAATTAAACATCAAAACACCCGCGGCTTATAGACCGGTGCGGCTTATAGAAGAAAAAAATAGTCAATTTTGGTCCCGCGGCTTATACACCGGTGCGTCTTATAGTCCGGAATTTACGGTATATTATTTTCATTTTCACAGCACAATCCCAAATAATAGAGGTTTTCCGACTTGACGCGCTGGGTTTTACATACCAGATTTGAACTCCTCACTCATGATGGTACGTGTGGACGTGGACACGTTGTATGTGGAGTTCTGCTGGGGGTAGGCGGGCGTGATGATGGGCATCAGGTGGTATCTGTCAGATGGGTTCACCTAAAAGCAGGGCACACAGACCAGATGGGTCACCGCAGGAATTCAGGCTTCCAACCACCTTACTGGCTGAGGACGTTGATTTCACACCCACACCCCTCGAAGGCATCACAAAGCCAACGGTGTGTATTGCACACGCACACACGCGCACACAAAATCTTCTAAGCTACATCAAAACGACCAACAAACTCCTTCTCTCCCAAATCAACAAATGAACTCTTAAAGAGACAGTGTTCCCTGTGCGTGCATAGCCATGCACACACACACACCAGGAGCTGAATAACATTCAAAGACCCACGTTGAACCCCCATAGACTTTTTTTTAAATCAACATATTTATTGAATTTTACATTATTTCCCCCACAAAAGGTTACATGACATCATCACAAACAGCATCAGACATCCCCCCCACCCATATCCCAAACAGCAAACACAAAAGCAAACTATGTCATCCACAGCGGTTATATTACGGTAAGTAAAATATAACAGCATAGAGATTCAAAAACAAAACAAAACAAAAAACAAACGTAAAATTAGTGCAGTATTAGTACAATAATTTACGTACAAGAGCATTGCGGAGCAACTTTAGGCCTGACCTTGGATATCGTTGGAAGTTCTATTTTGCAAAAAGGTTACAAATTCTCCCCAGCATTTATCAAAAAGTTGTGGTTTCTTCTTAAGGTTAAACATAATCCTTTCTGAAGTCAAGTATGACGAGAGCTCCTTAAGCCGCAAAGTTATAGTATTGCACTTTGAGTTAATTGGTAAAAGTGTATAGTTCCCCCAATAGTGTCAATCTGGGATTACCGTAGTTGGAATCTCCAACCGCACAATTTATTTGAACCCGCATAGACTTGATACTCACTCTAGGATCCCACACTGGCAAATTCAAATTACTGTCTTCAGGCTGTTTCAACAGCACAGGATTCGGCCACTCCCTGCAGGAAGTAAACAACAAAAGTGAAAATAAACCTAGATTTGTCAATTTTGTAATTAAAAAAAATAAAAAATAATAATAAATGTATTCACCTTATTCACCACGCCCACTTTTCTCTCTTCCGCGTTCAACACAAACGTATTTGTTCTTCCGGTTCAGCGCTAGTTGCCTACTGTGGCTAATATCAGCTGCTAGTTAGTTATGTTATATGGCAGTAAAATACCACTGAATGACCAAATTGATATAACTTTTAACCATTTCGAGTAACACTGTTTCCATACGGATCACCAGCGTTAGGTTGTTGTTTATAACGTGGCTATTCATAACGTTTTCTATCTCGGATGCGTTATTTCGAATCGCACATAGGTTACGCCTCGAATCCCACATAGGTTACGCTAAAACCACCACCGCAAAGCGTGTGGGTTTCAGGGCGAAACAGTCTCGAGCCACTATCGTCATCTTTAGAGCACAATATTCCTGGAATGCAAGTTTAACTAAACAGTTACATGTCCTCTGCATTCTACATAAAATTAAGATATTACGGGTTGTTTTATTTTGTATGTTACATACGTATTGGCCAAGATATGTTACTTTATGGGGGAGTAATTCTGCCAGTTTAGATGCGGAGTGTGCGCAGCCATCTTGCCTGCGGAGTTTTTGGCAAGTCAAAACGGAAATTCTATTACAAAATGACGTAATGCGGAAGCGTCCATGTGTGGGCAAAGAATAAGGTGAATAGATGATGGAGTTGTTTAATGGATATGTATAACTGCAGGTGCTTGGTCCTCACCATTTGGAGAACACCAGGAAGAACTTGTGGACCAGTGTGGCAGCCACTGCGTTGGGGTAGAGCTGGCAGGTCCTGGCCACCAACATGGCCCACGACACTCCACCCAGGAAACCCAGCATGTTGGAGTAGATCCCACGACCTGCACAGACACGAGGCACGTTACAAAAAGACCATCTTCATCTTCCGAAAGGGGGGAAATTATTTTAACACAGCACTGCGACAAAAATGTTTAACACTACTTCCATTTTCTACAACTTTGTAACAGCCACTTTCTGATTGATATACGGTAATATAAATTGTTTTTCGGTTATTTCTGTCTTTTACATATAAGGAAATGTGGGAAATGAGATTTTAACACGATGATTTGCATAGGAATGTCAACTCTTTACCCAGAGATGATGGATGTCTCCAACAAATGGTTAGGAAGTATGCAAATAATCAATTGACTTTTGTTGCACATTTTAACGAAAAACTGCAGTTACAAAAGTATGTCTGACGTCCCAACAGAGCCTAACATCCACTTACGCTTTGCCCAGAGTTTGACGGCTCGCAATGTCAGCCTAAAATTCTCTTTGTTTGGCACCAGGTACAAAATTTCATCTGTCACTCGACAACCTGTGGTAAGGGAGGGAAAAGCATGTCTTATTTATACCAATTATGAACAAGCAAAATATAGTCAACATGTTGTCCCCCACCAGTGATGTGGTTCCACCCGTGGCTCAGTCAGTGATTACGGAGTATGCTTGAAATAGGAGTAAAATGTTATACGCATTCTCGTATGGGACAATGAAACGACAGATTGACCATACGTCTGTTGCCAACTCTCCTAAGAATTAGGTGTACAAGTTATATCTTGAAAATGTAGTAACTGTAATTGTTGGGTTTTTACTCAATACGGTACAAAATATAAGAACTACAATATGCAATAAATACAATCACTACGCTACACAATGTACCAGGAATTAAGTCATTTTAAGACAAGGTCACTTTGGCTTTTGATACATATTACATACACATTTATTGGGGCATTAAATGTAGGGCACCAAGGCACGGCCAAAACCAATTAATTATTAATCATTATTAAAAACTTTTGTGGGTAATTTTTTCCTCAACAAAATAAATATCCTGATGGAAAAATGAAGTGGCGCAGTGTGATACAGCACATACGTAAGATGGCTCAGACCGCAAAGGACCTTTCAAGGACCTTTCCTTCAAATTCAAGGACCCAACACGGCCTAATCTGAGGCATGGATCAAGGTCAATTACTGTTACAACAACAATCAGAAGGTTATGATGAGAACTAGCAGAAGCTCACACAGGCTATTAAAAATAGCGAGGCTTGAATGTGTAAACACTTTTCAACTGTGCTGCTGTGTTAGTGATGGCAGACTATGTGGTCTCTCTTGCCTTCTCTAACACAGCAGCACAGCAAAAAAACATACTGTATTGTGTAGAAGTTGAGCAATAGAGACAGACTTATTTACAAGTTGAAGAGCTAAGTAACTCCTCGTTTATTTCATCATCAGCAGCACCAGCAAAACATGTTGCAAAAACATTTAATGAACATATGAATAAATAAAAACACAAACTATAAATAAAATGTTACATGCTGTAGTTTGCCAGCCAGCTAGGCTAAAGGGCAGGCAGGCAGCACAGTCTGAGGCCGGCTAGCAACTGAGACCTGCCCTTGTTTTATACAGTCTATGGTCCTGCCCTGTCTGGTCCGCAGGCCACGCATGCACCAACTCACACCGTGTATGGGGTGTGCCACATGCCACGGACGACCAACTGGGGAGCTTCATCATCACTCACTCACAAAGCGTGACCAACGGAGGGAGACCGATCCATAGAGGCAAAGTGACCGCCTACTTCCTGCTTCAGCAGTGTACCACCGCCATTTATTTTCCCATAGCCATTTTGTAAAATGCTTATAAAAAATAGTTTTACTTGGTCAAACCAAACGGTTCAGATATATTTACAAACAGGAGAGACCACATAACATTTCACTTGGACCAAAGAAACTGCGGATTTAAAGAAAATATTTTTTTGATGTAGTTTCTTAAGATTTGGTCTGGGGTGAAATGTTCTATGGTCTCTCCGGATTCTAAATATAGCTGAACCGTTTGGTTTGACCAAGTAAAACTATTTTTATAAGCATTTTACGAAATGTCTATGGGAAAATAAATTGCAGAAGAAAATCTCTGGTACAGTGCTGAAGCAGGAAGTGACGTTCCACTTTGCCTCTCTATTGTACACGCGCTGTCCCAACAGAAGCCATGTGGAGTACCGTTCAGGCTGCGGATACAGCGGATGTCCAGGTTTCTGAGCATGGAGTCTCCCCTCAGGTCCAGGTTGTCTGGAATATTCTGCAAGGCCAGTCTGGCAAACAGCAGGTCGATCTGCAGAGAGAGAGAGAGAGAGAGAGAGAGAGAGAGAGAGAGAGAGAGAGGGGGAGAGAGAGAGAGAGAGAGAGAGAGAGAGAGAGAGAGCGAGAGAGAGAGAGAGAGAGCGAGAGAGAGAGGCAATGAAGAGACGCTTATACACGAGTCACAGAGCTCTTTTAGGGCAAAAGGCACAGAAGCACCAAGGTCAAACACATTCCGTACGGCGATTAGACCTGAAAAACACCAGGCACACTATCAATATTGCAGACACCCAACAGCACGGAGCGTCACTGAAAACGGTAAAGAATTTGTCGGAAATATGTAAACAATATACGTAACTGGGACCTCAAGCTAACTTACCTCTATTCCGTCAAATTTGAATTTGATCACCGGTACAAAAGCATCCTCCACAGCCTGGAAAGCACAAGCAGATGGGACATAAACAAATGTGGGAGGCGGAGTCAAGCCAAGTCACATGATTCATTGGCACCATCATGGTTGGAATTTACCACTGGTCACCAGCTAAATGTTGGCAAATTCTTGATTTGGTGCAACGTTTTGTCTACTAGCTACTATGGCGTGCATTTTGCTACTACTAACTGACCACGGTCTGGAAATCATGTTCCCGTCTAAAAACCTAGCTGGTTGTAGGGATGCAGCGGTATGAGTTTTTGACAGTATGATAACCTTGGACAAAAATACCACGGTTTCATGGTATCGCGGTATTGCAGACCTTTATGTGCGTTCTCCTGCTTCAGCCATTATCACACACACTGTTGTAAAATACATTCAGGGACAGCTCCTCTCTACTGTGCTCTAGTCTAGGTAGGCATGCAGCCAGGGGGAGGGGCCTGCTCCTCTCTACTGTGCTCTAGTCTAGGTAGGCATGCAGCCAGGGGGAGGGGCCAGCTCCTCTCTACTGTGCTCTAGTCTAGGTAGGCATGCAGCCAGGGGGAGGGGCCAGCTCCTCTCTACTCTGCTCTAGTCTAGGTAGGCATGCAGCCAGGGGGAGGGGCCAGCTCCTCTCTACTCTGCTCTAGTCTAGGTAGGCATGCAGCCAGGGGGAGGGGCCGCATAAGCTGCACTCTGCAAGCGACCTGGGTACTTTGTTTTGGGGAAACAGCTGATACCGTGGGGGAAGGTATGACGGCAAATCTTAGTGGTTTTGATACCGTGACTTTTTCAAACCGCGGTATACCTTCAAACGGTATACCGCTGCATCCCCAGCCTGGTTGGTAAACTTGGTGTAGAGTCTGGACAAGACTTACCCTCAGGTCTTTGATCTCTTCGTGCTGTTTCAACTTTTCAAAGAAAGACTGGAAGAAGTCTGTTCTCTCTACATGGCGTGGAGCCACACACAAGGCGTCAATATCGGCTCCTGCAACAAATTAAACAATGTTTTAGTCACTTCTGTGTAACAAGAGACATGACCAATCTATTTGTGGAACATGTTATGGCCACAGTAAAGGCTAGGTTAGCCTACAAGACTGTTCAAGTCTCGACTAAATGCTTAATTGAACGTCCGCTCTGGAAGCTGTTCACACTATGAAACAGGACAAAGATGGTTGTCACACTGGAGACAAGGGATCACATCTACCCGAGTCGGCCATTCAAAAATGCTCTTCCATTCACCCAACAACTCACTGTAAATAGAACTACAAAATAGATATTCTATCATTTCTTACTCCATGGTACGGAAGCTACAGTTTGCTCGTTAGCTACAGTCAGAGTCCTGGACACACTTTGAGGACTCGTCGTGACTCGACTTGGACTCAGCACTGGGCAGGCACATGTGTTCCACCTACTGTACATGTGGATTCACGCAGCTTTGCTGCCTGACCTGACGAAGAGCCTGCAACGGCTCGAAACGTTGTCGTTTAAAATGCAAAATTAAACTAAACATCGGGAGGTAATCAGTGTCGAATTGTACAGCTTCACACACTACAGGAGCCAAACCCGACGAACAAAACCAAACATGTTTGAAAACAATTTGTGTCAGGTCAATGAGAGTCAGCGGTCTTCAACACGTTCACACAACAGGATCATCTAAAAATTGGTCTGTCTAGTCAGAATTGTGTAGTCTGACCTAGGCTTTAGCTGGATCCTCATAGTTTGCCAATCAAGAAAAAATAAACATATCAGAAATGTGATTAGAATTACCTTTTGTGTGCACTCCAAGACGGTACGAACCAAATGTGAATATCTTGCCACCTACATTATTTACTGCTGAAGGTGGAAGATTCTGAGGAAGAGAGAAGCACATATAGAAATGCCAGTTGGACCCTTCTCCACTGACGACATACAATACATATCTAGAAAGGTTACTCGAATACTAACATTATGAATGAGTACTTGAGTACTCACGCCCATCCCGAACACAGAATCACATTATATTGCATTTACTCGTCTAACAACGAAGCAAACATTCCCGACAGGCAGCACCTACCTTTGACTCACTGATCTCTGATATCCATTCTTTAATAAAGTTATTCAACTTCCCAAGGACTGCAAGTCTGAAAGAAGAAACAACTTCCATCAGGTGCTACATATATATGCTATAGGTTCTCTAAGCCAGGGGTTCCCAACCTTTTTTGTGCCAAGGACCGGTAGTTAGATGGAAAAAAAAGTTGCGGACCGGTTGTCAATTTTAATAATATATATATCTATATATATTGTATTAGATATTTCATGTGAAAAGACGTTATTTTTTGTTTTTGTCATACCTGACAGTTTCGACTGCTTTGCTTCCTGCAGCCTTCTTCAGAGACGTCACGTGATGTTGCTGTGACGTATATATGGATGGTTTATGTGGGTTTGGCCATCCCATATTTTATAAACATATGCTATAATATTGTAGGCTGTGTGGTAGTTGAAACATAGTTTCAAGTTGACGTTTATTTATGTTTGTAGTTTGTAAAAGAAATATTGTAAAAAAAAAAAAAAAAAATTTTTTTGACTGGGCTCGTGGCCGGGTACCAAATGCGTTGCAGCCCGGTACCGGCCCGCGGCCCGGTGGTTGGGGACCACTGCTCTAAGCAACCATCAGAGGCTGCATAAACCCTACTAGTGTACATGCATGTTAAAATTGCAGTTCTATTTGAAGTATGTGCATTGGAGCAGCAGGCAAGCAAACACATTATGTAGGATTGTAGCTGTAGAAAGTATGCAATCAAGAATGTATAGAGTGACAGTCAAGATGCTCAACGGATGTGTAACGTTACAAATAAGTGTAACATTATACTCTGTTGATTCTCACCTATGGTTCAGTTCATCTTCATCTTCAAAAACCCCAAAAGGTTTCATAGCATCACTGAGCTTATTGGTGTATAGGTGGTCTATTTCTCGTGGGGGTGCATGGCTAATGGCAGACGTGATGCCATAGTGTTTCTGAGGCTGCTGCCCACCAGGCATGGTGCTGGAACAGAAAAGAGGCAATACATGAAACCCACCAGTTCATGGTGCTGTAACGGAAAAGAAGCAATACATGAAAGGACAGCTACCAGAACAGGAAACTCATTTTCACCATCCACAAGGATAATAAAATGACTCAAACAGGTGTTTGGTCACCGGGTAAAGTGGCAGCATCAGCAACATATACAATTCAGGTCAGCCAAATTAGCCAGGGGCAAGGGCAAAAATGCCACAAGAAATCTCAGAATGCCCCTAAAAGCCATGATCCAGGGGCAAAATTGCCCCCAAGATTTGGATCATTTTTTTTTTTTAATAAACCAATTAAATTAATTTGGATTTCCATCTCACACACACACACACACACACACACACACCCCTCTGCAGGCTGTTTGCCAGAAGAAGACGATGAAGAACACACTCACACAAACAGTGCTGTTGTTCACACTGCAATTTATACTTCAGGGTTGCCACTGTTTTGTAATGATACTTTTCAAGGACTTTTCAAGCAATAAAGCCGGAAAAAAAGAAGAAAAGGGAAGAAGATTAAAACAAAAATGTAGGCACTGCAAGTTACCTAGGCGACCAGCCACATATTTGAGCTACCAGAGAGAGCACAACAGTCAATGATAGGAAGAACATGTATCAAGCTTGGCGCAGCACTACTGATGAGTGATGACACGTACAAATTGTATCATAAGAGATTCTGGTAGTCTAAATCCAAGCATTTTAAGGGCCTCTTATTTGTGTTATATTTTTTAAGCCCCCCCAACATTTTTTAAATGACCGTGGGGGCAAAGGTTGCACATTTTTTTTAAATGTCCTAATACTACCCTGTTGCTAATGTTATGTTCCTATCCATTCTAAGGCCGAGTAACGTTACCCAGATGCACAGACTTGTTCTGACTGCAAGGCGCTTGATTTAAAATCCAGGCGCACTAGTTAAAAACTCCAAATGTAAAGCGAGTTCATCACTATTATGCTAGCCAGTGGGGAAACAACATCGGAATTTGTGTAACGGTGACGTTAGCTCAAACCTGGGATAGCTAATATTAGCCGCGAAAGGCTACAAACAGGTTGGAAGTGCTAACAGACGGTTAGCTAATTTAGCAAGCTAGCAGGCATTCGCGTCAGCTTTGTTTGCTACGGAAGAATGGGTTTAACTAACGGTCACTTTCCGGGTCCGACTGACTGAACGCTAAATTGGTTGTCATTTTTGCTAACAATAACAACGACGGGCCTTCTCATAATGTTGTTGGCTAGTTAATGTTAGGTCAACCCCCACGACCAAGGCAACTAATGTTAACGTTAGCAATACGGTTGCTACATCAGGGCCTCGCTGGGTTGTTGTTGTGATAGTTTGCTAACGTTAGCTTTTTAGCCTATTCTTTTGAACCCCCCTTCAAATGCGATCAAAAATGTTCACAAGCGGATGAATATGCCACATGCAGCACTCACCTTGACATTTCTTTCATGACACTCTACAGAGCTCGCGCTTTGTCCCTGCAGTTAAACCCGTGTCAAACTTGGAAAGTCAGCCAGTGAAAATGAAAACAGCCTCGACCTGATTATAACAATGGTCACTTTTCCAGAAAGCAGTTCAAACCTTTTCCACTGAACCGGAATCACTTCTTATCAAATATTAATGTGCAAATCCTGGCGGAATATACATTATCGAATTTATTTTAGTGACGCTCGGCGAAATATTTAAACACCTAAACACACCTTTTAGGACTTGTTTTCCGCCCCAAAGTACAAATCTAAACGTTGTGATTCGAGGAACGACCTTAGTCGATTGAGCGGTCCTCCTGTAGGTATCCCATGATGCCGTTCGCGAGAAACTATTGTAGTGTTTTGTCACTGTCATCTAGTGGTTGGATTACGGAATGACACACCAAAAGTCTGGCCAATGAAGGCCATTGTGAGTTGGTATTATTAAAATAAAATTTCTCCACGTGGAAATTTATTTATTTATTTATTTATTATGAGTTTGTTCACATTGCTAATGTTTTTCCACAAAAACACGCAAAAGTCAGAGAGCAAATGTCTGCCAAAAGCAGTGTATTTTATATAATACTGCTAAAGTATCATTTAGACATGAAAATGCATAGAATTCATAAATAAATAAATAAATAAATAACAGTGAGCATAATTGAATAGGATTAGCCATATGACAATCAAATTACTACTACTACTACTACTAATAATAATAATAATGATGTTAATAACAACAATATTATTATTTCATGTTTATTTATATAGGAATTCACAAACAGATCAATTGCCGTTTTCGAAAGACGTCCTCTGTACATCTCTGCATACACTTTTCTCACAAGGTCTACCTTGTCTTCCAACAGCACCGGGTCAGTTACTGCACATCTGTCATTATCAAGGACAGCTCACCTCTAAAGAGACAAATAAACATCAGAGAGAAATCAGAGAACAAAGATCAAACAAGAACACAACTGAATTGGATACAGAAACTCAAAACAGAAGTCTACAAGAAACCAAAATACATGAAAAAAAGACGTAACTATATCTAATATAACACACTGGATGTGGATGCAGAAATTGAATGGAGTGTGTGTGTGTGTGTGTGTGTGTGTGTGTGTGTGTGTGTGTGTGTGTGTGTGTGTGTGTGTGTGCGCGCGCGTGCGTGCGCATCATTAAACAAGCTTCAACAAACAAAATTGAGATAAGAGAGATAATATGCAGAATCCACTAAGTCTAAATTAATAACATTTCATAGAATAGATCAAATAAATTATGCTTACTTCAAGAAACTAGCACCATCCACCAGGTACAAAACAAAACCCATCAAAGCTTTTATGAAACCTAAACTTTGCTGAAGACAAATCACATGCTACCCTGAAGCGTTCAGTCCTGCACATCGATACAGAAGAAACAAACAACCTGTCCTGAAACTAAAGTTTTCTTTAAGAGCTTTCCCTGCTAAAATAGTTGTGATGTAGATACGTTAGCATGTTTATAATTCTTGTGATTTTATTCTTGTGAAGGAATGAATAATACTTCATCAAGTGAAACAGCACAAATGGAAAATCAAAAGCATCCTAGATGTTACAGTCCTTCTCTTCGTCCTTCTCTTCTTCCTTGTGGAAGATCTTTCCATCCGGCTGCTTCACCCATCTCAGCTTGACGTCTCCACTTAGGCTTTGGTCCTTCAGTCTCTGCTTCATCTGACAAACACACAAACACAAACATTCTTATTGTCTTAACAACAGTTCAATGGGTAAACCCAAAGAGGATCCTGGAGCACTCAATTCACTGGAAAATGATTTTAATATGGTGCAGTGACTAACATTTCAATGCACACAGCGTCTTCATCTGAGTCAAACCTATTCCTATTATACCTCCATATTCACCATATACTCACCATACTCACCATATTATTATTACTACCATTAAGCCTTTTGCATTACATTACATTACGTCATTTGGCAGACGCTTTTATCCAAAGCGACTTACAATAACACATTTTTGTCAGCAATAGAGCAATCAACTATGGAGCACAGTCTATGACAACTACAACTTCTGAAGGAACAGTGGTACAAGTTTAGGTTAGTGGTACAAGTTTAGGTTAGTGATATATATATATATATATATTATACTGTATATGGAGGAGCGAAGGGAGCGCTGAGAGGTTTGGAACCTGACCATAGATTGCAGGTACAGGGGAGCTGACTGGTGTACTGCCCTGTAGGCCAGTACCAGTGTCTTGAATTTGATGCGGGCCGAGATGGGAAGCCAGTGGAGGTCCTGGAAGAGGGGAGTGACGTGAGAGAATTTGGGTTGGTTGAATACCAGACGGGCTGCAGCGTTCTGAATGAGCTGAAGCGGTCGGATGTCGGTGGAAGGTAGGCCGGCCAGGAGCACGTTGCAGTAGTCCAGGCGGGAGATGATAAGTGATTGGACCAGGAGTTGAGTCGCTTCTCTTGTGAGAAAGGGACAGATTTTGCGGATGTTGTAGAGAGAGAACCTACAGGAGCGTGCTGTAGCAGCTATGTTGGCAGAGCAAGACAGCTGGTTGTCAAGGATCACCCCAAGGTAGCTGTTTGGGAGGGAAGTACAGTGGTGTTGTCAATGGAGATGGAGAGATCTGTGAGAGGGCAGTCTTTTCCTGGGAGGAAGAGTAGCTCTGTCTTACCAAGGTTGAGCTTGAGGTGGTGGGCAGACATCCAGTCGCCAATGTCTTTGAGGCATGCAGAGATGCGAGCCTCGATTTGAGTGTCGGAGGGGGGGAAGGAAAGGAAAAGCTGGGTGTCATCAGCATAGCAGTGATAAGAAAAGCCATGAGAAGAGATCACATAGGCAAGAGATCTGATATAGAGAAGGAAAAGTAAGGGGCCCAGGACTGAGCCCTGGGGGACACCGGTGGTAAGAGGGCAGGATCTGGAGAGGGACCCTCTCCATGAGACCTGGTATGAGCGGTTCGAGAGGTAGGAAGCAAGGACAGAGGAGAGGAATGAGGCCTTAGCAGTGTGAAGGGCCTCTGTGACAGCAAGAAGAGCTGTCTCAGTGGAGTGAGAGGCCTTGAAACCGGACTGCAGAGGGTCCAGGAGGTCATTTGGGGAGAGATAGAGAGAAAGTTGTTTGGACGCTGCTCGTTCGAGGGTTTTGGAAAGGAATGAGAGAAGAGAGACAGGTCTGTAGTTCTGAATAGCAGTAGGGTCAAGGGAGGGTTTCTTAAGCAGAGGCTTGACTCTTGCAGTCTTTAGAGCAGGCAGAACAAGACCAGAGGACATAGAGGAGTTTATGAAGGTAGTGAGGAAGGGAGATATGTTAGGTGAGATGGTTTGGAGGAGAGAGGAAGGGATAGGATCGAGGGGGCAGTAAGTGGCTCGGTTCGAGCTGATGAGTTTAAGCACTTCATCAGGAGAGAGGGGAGAGAAGGAAGGAAATCCAGGGACAGGGGGCCGGGAAGCTGGATTGGAGTCGGGAGTGTTAGTGAGGGTACCTGGAGGATGGAAGGAGGAGCTGATGTCATCCACCTTTTTAGTAAAGAAGGTTACAAAATCATCAGCAGAGAGGGAGGAGGGAGGGGAGGGAGGGTTGAGGAGCGTGGAGAAGGTGGAGAACAGCTTACTGGGGTTGGATGCAGAGGTTTGAATTTCAGAGATGAAGAAGGAGGTTTTTGCTTTGGAGACAGCAGAGGTGAAGTTGGAATGGATAAGGTGGTAGGAAGAGAGATCTTCAGGGTGATGTGATTTTCTCCATTTTCTCTTCTGGAGGTTTGTTTGTTTGACATCATAAGCTGCTGTTATGGTGGGAGGAGTCACTTTATAGCAGCTGTCTTTCCTAGATCAGATAGTTGAATTCGTGCATGACATCAACCAGAGGAACTGCTACATTTCATCCAAAAGAGCCAAGTGTCATTTGGCACTTGGCCAATTTAAAATTGTCAATTAATTTTTTTTGCTGAGGTTTATTTTTTTAACAGATGTATCCAGCTAGCAAAAGATCCACAATGTTGTAGCAAAAAAATAAATACATACAAAACATTGTTTGTTCTGTCACTCTGATGCTGTCACTCTGATGCTGTCACTCTGATGCTGTGCAACCACAACATTCCTCCTTCCAAAGGTTAACGGTGTAGAGAAAACTGTGTTCTCCTGACTGACAGCTTACCTGTTGGTTCAGAATACATGCTACAGCATGCGCTGGGACGCGTCATCAGTGATGTTGACTGGGGTCGTGGGGTGTTTCGGATCTGTCAACATCATACACCCTCGCCCAGTAGACCCAGCCGAGGCCGATTACGACCCCGACTCGTGTCCCAGAAGCAGCCGCTCATGGATCAGCCTTCCTACTCTGTCTGCAACGTTGCCCGCGGAAGGGTTGATCACGCCCAATCCGCTGCAATAGAGTTTAGTGCTACACCGCAGTATTGAGAGACCTTCGGTGCATGGAGGTCTAAGGCCCTGTCGGGTGATTCCAGGCCGGGCACCTCCTTCGTCTCACCAGAACCTCCCCCGGAAAAAGGCAATCCTACCATGCCGTACCATGGGCAGGGAGGATGCCTCAAGGAGGCCTGTGCGCTGCACGTCATTCACCTGCGCCGAGCACCTCGCTCTAGCCTGAAGGACCCCAGGCCGCGCTGATGTTTACGTAGATTTTCAGGAGGCTAGGCCTGGACCAGTAGTAAAAAAATCTAGGCAGATGCTATTTGCCACACACTATTCACACTGGAGTGGGTGCAGCCAATGTGGCTATTTGCGCGCACGCTCACGCACGCGCACACACACGCGCACACACACACACACACACACACACACACACACACACACACACACACACACACACACACACACACGTGTATACGTCGGCAGCATAAGGTGTGTGTGGGCAGTGCTCTCAGTCCTCCTTTCCTTTGGGCTGTTTGGTCGTCTTAGACTCTTGGGATCTCGCATGGCTTTCCAGCTTCCTGATAAAGGAGGAGGAGAGACGGACCCAGTCCGGCAGCAGCGCGGTCAGAACCAGGCTCTGAAGTGCGTGGGAGAGGCAGCCGCTGGTGTAGCTGGAGTGGCCCACGGTGTTCAGCGCCTCCCGGGCAAAGTCCGGAGCTGTCTTCATGAAGCGGTTGGTTGGCGGTAGGTTGTGTGTCATGTTGGTGGAGACGAAGGAGGGAGACACACACTGAACAGTGATTCCCCTCGACTTGTACTCAGCATGCAGACACTGAGAGAAATACGTGACAAAGATCTTTGTGGCAGAATACAGAGACAATAAAGGCTGCGGTCGGGTTCCTGCCTCCGAGGAGATGTTTATGATCAGTCCTGTCCCTCTTTCCACCATGCCTGGCAGAACCAGTCTGCACATCTGCGTGACAGAGAGCACGTTGCAGTTGATGACATGAGTGATTTTCTGCTCAGGATTTGGTATCTCCAGGAACAGGAAGTATGCAAAATTTTCAGAATAGGCCATTCCCACGTTGTTAACTAGGATTCCAATGTCCAGGCCGCGCAGTCTGTCAGCTATAGCAGGGTAGATGCTGTGGCCGTCTGTGAAGTCTGTCTGGATGGTGCGGGCTTTCCGTCCGTACCGAGCCTCAATCTCCTCGGCGACTCTCTGAAGTTTCTCACTGGATCTGCTGATCAAAACGACATCCAGGCCTCTTCTGGCCAGCTCATTGGCATACGCTTGACCTATCCCAGATGTGGCACCTGTGACGACTGCCCATTGCCCATACGCCTTTAAATCCACCTGCCAAACCTCTGACAGCACAAACACTCTGAATCCACACCAACATCTCCAAGCCAGTTTCAGCAGGTGGAAGACGACTGTAAATCCCCCAATGATGACCAGTCCTCCAGTAGGGCACATATTATCTGAGGCAGCACTCATGACGGAGTTAAAAAAAAAATCTTTATTGAAGAAAGACATCAGAGATGATGTAATCAGTGATGATATCATCAGTGATGTCAGTCCCTCAAGCAATTGTGATGTCATCATTGATGATGTGTCACGATGGCTCTGTCAGTGTGAAGGCCTCAAAACAGCAATATCACTGTAGTGCCCCGCGTGTGCAGATCCCCCCCCTCTTCCCCACTGGATTCCTTCCAGACCACTGACAAAGAGATCACAATGGTTCTTCAGTTGTGACGAAACGTGGAAAAAATCAGCACTCTTCCTCGGTTTAAGCCAGGAATAATTAAAAAGGAAAACGCATTGAAAAAGCTCTGGCTTTGTCCTAGTGCTTGATATGACGATATAGAAATGTTCACTTATTCAACTGTTATCACTCAAGCTACACTTGATTGCTAATTGCTTGAGTGCCATTGCTAAATGATGATGACGATGATGATGATAATAATAATCATAATAATCATAGAATCTTTCCGCATCGTGTTCATACATTATTTACCTGCTGCAAGATGGCTTCCTCCATGTCCTCCAGGTCCCCTGAGGAGTCCGTTTTAATCAGCCTCACCCTCACCCTCACCCTCGTCAGCGTTGTCACTATATGGATAGGTATTTTATGTTAATAAAATAGACTTTATATCCAGTAAAATGTACAAATTGATGCCAGAAGGTTTTTGTGAACATTGAATTTCAAAATGATTGAACACATCTCACCATCGTAGCAGGCAAAGGCTTGTCTCGCACTACATTCAGCATTCCCCCATTTCCCACTTGAATTGTGAACGCCTGAAGAAGCCACACAAGATTCTGCGACACGGAGTTTTGGTTGATCTTCTTCAGTCCACCAGTTGGTGAATGACATGGCACTCCCATCTGACCACTTCCAGGATTCTCTGAACAGGCCGATCCACCACACAGCGCCTCCTCTGGCTATCACCGTGATCTTTAGTTCCTCGTTCTCAGCTGTGTTCCTCACAATGGCCAGGTCTGTGTAGAACTCCCTGCAGTATCTCTGAGCCTGGCTCCAGGTCTTGGAACTCCCCACAAAGACAAATCTGGAAGTTGTGGAGGCCCCTGAAAAAAAATGACCACAAAGGAATTTATGTACAATACTTTTGATAAGTATTTTGCTGGTTTACAGGTAATCCAGTAACTCAAAGCAGTGAGTAGGCTAATAGCTAGCATATCAACACTGTGTAGCCTCTACGCCAGACCTGGGCATTATGTAAAGCAATTATTGGTATGGTATATTATTGGATGGTCTTTTGTATGAAAGTAATGTTTTATGATTATTTGCTATTCATTTTTGTAGTTTTCTTCTCACCGTTGTAGCAGATGAATCGACGTTCTTTATGGCAAGGATAATCAATCCACATCCCATCTTTTGCCATTGCCCCGCATGCCTCAATGAAGACGCCATTGGGTTCACCACTTTTCCACCCCCTGAAGTCAGCCTTTCCGTCACCACCCTCATCTTCCAGAGACCACCTCCAAATGTCAACGCCATACAGTCCTATCCAGACAAAGCCTTTATATCCGCCTAAGATGCCATTCAGCTTGGCCACATCTTCCTGGTTGTCTACGGTGGCCAGGTCAGTGAACTTCTCCCTGCAGTAGCTCTGGGCTTCAGTCCAGGTCTTATTTTCTCCAACAAGGTGGTACTGACGAGGAAAACACGAGGGGAGCACGCACAGTCCTGTGACCACAATCAAAAGCAAATCAGTTTATGACTCCTGCATAGAAAATAATTAAAGTGTAAATGCTGCCAACACTCATTAAATAGTATATAGTAGTACATAGTATTTGGGTCACATCATTACTGACCAACTGAGTGATGATGATGACCTATACAGGCAGAGGCATATGTTGTATGCTCAAGCCAACATGTTGAGGAAGAAGTTCTACGTTTGTTCTAATGATGTCAAGATAAACTTGTTCAGAGCTTACTGCACTCCTCTGTATACTGCCCCCTTGTGGGTAAAATATAAGCAGACAAGCATTAAAAAGCTGCAGGTTGCTTATAATGATTGTATGAGGGTTCTACTTAGAAAACCCAGATGGTCGAGTGCCAGTCAATTGTTTTGTGAAGTAGGAGTGTGCACTTTTCATGCTCTTCTGAGAAATCTGACGTTTAAGTTTATTTGTCGTTTGAATGTATCTCATAATTTGATTATCATGCTGCTGACTCAACCCAGTTTCAGTAGTGTGAAATACCAATCGTGCATTTGGAAACACTGGTATAGTGCCTTACTTTAGTGTTCTGATTGCTTTATTTTTTTAAATGTAGTGTTTTTGCTTGTGTGTCTTCTTATTGGACCTTATGTGTCTGTCAATAAAGAGTTGAT
>NC_139647.1:20649915-20659915 GCF_964638095.1 Poromitra crassiceps
GACACTGGTAAGGTGGACAGAGGACACTGGTAAGGTGGACAGAGGACACTGGTAAGGTGGACAGAGGACACTGGTAAGGTGGACAGAGGACACTGGTAAGGTGGACAGAGGACACTGCAGGTGGACAGAGGACACTGGTAAGGTGGACAGAGGACACTGGTAAGGTGGACAGAGGACACTGGTAAGGTGGACAGAAGACACTGGTAAGGTGGACAGAGGACACTGGTAAGGTGGACAGAAGACACTGGTAAGGTGGACAGAGGACACTGGTAAGGTGGACAGAGGACACTGGTAAGGTGGACAGAGGACACTGGTAAGGTGGACAGAAGACACTGGTAAGGTGGACAGAGGACACTGGTAAGGTGGACAGAGGACACTGGTAAGGTGGACAGAGGACACTGGTAAGGTGGACAGAGGACACTGGTAAGGTGGACAGAAGACACTGGTAAGGTGGACAGAGGACACTGGTAAGGTGGACAGAGGACACTGGTAAGGTGGACAGAGGACACTGGTAAGGTGGACAGAGGACACTGGTAAGGTGGACAGAAGACACTGGTAAGGTGGACAGAGGACACTGGTAAGGTGGACAGAGGACACTGGTAAGGTGGACAGAGGACAGCACGAGGACAATGTAGCTCTAATCGTCTGCTGATGCAAATCAACCGTTGATCCCTGCAGCCTGATTTCCCCATCCAAGGATCAGACTCACTGGACAGTTTTGAATAGGAAGATTTGAATGGCTTTTCAGGAGACAGAGGAACAAAGAATATCCCCTCGCTGCACAACACATGTCTCCATTTGAATCCACTTTGTTTCTTTCTTGGTTATTTTTTACATGTCTTATTCCTTTTTTAATTTAACCCATTGATACCTGATGCAGCATTTGCGTGTATATCCCTCATTTGTGTGTGTATCCCTTTAAGACCGCAAACTTAAAGGGATACACACACAAATGCTGCATCAGGTATCAATGGGTTAAGGGAATAGTTGAGTATTTTAAACCCTGCGCCCAAATAACATGTTTTCCATCATGATCCTTGCCCGGGTCCAGAATCTCTCAGAATCTTAGCCAGTGCAGTACACCCTCTGAACCAATACATGGCGCCGTGGAGCCGTTAAAACCTGAAATTACACCTGAATGCTGTTTTTTGAGCTGGAAAAGTGAAACAAGTAGCCCTACTGTTTTTATTGTGATCGCTACATGTATGAAGATGTAGAGCCATTTTTAGCAGACCCTTCAGCGCCATATTGGGGTGGTCCTTTGAGACTACGATCGAGTGTTCAACAAGTGAAATAGTTGAATTCTGAGGCTACCAGCATACACTGAGAATGGACTTTACAGTGAAGTAGGAGACATCTTTCGTCCAGAGATTTTTTTTTAATGATTTTAACAAGATAATTACACTTTTTTGTGTAGGAAAAAAACAACTTATTATTCAAAGTAGAGTATCTTATGTACATTTTAAAACATGTCAGGAGGCTCTTAAAATTATATGTTCTCATAAGTTATCTATAAAGACATTTACAGTATATATTTGATTTCTCTCAGCAGCAACGATGTTCTGGATATAAAATTACATCAGTAATCACAAGATGAGCTGACTACAAAGTGCAAATTTACAGTTGAGTTTCAATCGCTTCTGGTGTCCATCAATACTGAAAAGGGTCAAAGTTCACTTCCAGTAACACATACCAGAATCTTGATTAAACTATATGATGATATTTTACAAGTGTAAGGAGTAATAATTAATATTTTTTTATCATTCTACAGCTACTGTAGGTTTACAGACAGTCAGTGTCATGTTTACTTGGATTATCTCTGTGCAGCATAGGGTTTACTGTGTGTGTGTGCGTGTGCGTGTGTGTGTGTGTGTGTGCGTGTGCGTGTGCGTGTGCGTGTGTGTGTGTGTGTGTGTGCGCGTGCGTGCGTGCATGGTAGGGCGAAGGTCGCGATCACGATCAGGGTCTCTTCCGCTCCGGGTTTTGAACCACAAACAGGGCGACAGTCCCCTCATCTCTCTGCCACTCGAACCTAGAGCAGAAACAAATATAAGAAAAAAATATATAGCATAACACAATTTCCAAATCACAGGAGCCTCTAAAATTAATTAATTAATCTATCCCAAACATGGTGTTCAGATGCTGAGCAGAAACCTTGGCCTCGCCAACAAATCAATTAAAAAAAGTCTTAAGAGATGTTAAGACCAAACAAATCTCAGATATTAGCCTTTCACAGAATTCCTGCTAAATCTCCTCCCAAAAGACATCCTCCTCCCCAAAGAAATGGCACAACAAAAGCTGTATCCACAATACATACATGTATGGTATTCATATCAGTAGCAGAATCTTCAGCAATAAATCTTGAGCAGCCCTAGTGGATGATTCAGGTATGTTCACTCACTGGCTCTGTTCAGGAATGAGTAAACTGTCCCCTGGAGAAAGGCTGAACTTCTGTTCATCCATAGTTACTGTAGAGGACCCCTCCTGATGGAGAGAGAGAGAGGGGGGGGGGAGAGAGAGAGAGAGAGAGAAAGAGAGAGAGAGAGAGCGAGAGATAGGGAGAGAGAGAGAGAGAGAGGGTGAGAGAGAGAGAGAGAGAGAGAGAGAGGGAGAGAGAGAGAGAGAGAGAGAGAGGTGGTGGTGGTGGTGGGTGGGTGATGGTCAGTAGTCACTAGTCAGTAATATGGATGCTCCAGAACATCTTGCAAGACTTAACGTTATCATGGCATTGCAAGAATAAGTGATAGAGGAGCAGACATGAATGCATAGTACTTATGGACGGGGGATTCAAAGCAGCGCTAATATCAAGCCACAGAAGGTAAAGGACATGACCACATGTGTAGAGTACATACCATTTGCCAAATCCACACATCACTTTGCCGTCTGGACTGCTCTGTCAGCCCAGGTCCACACAGGATTGTCTGCAATGGTCATAAGAAGCACAGTTCTTACAACTCATCCTTATCACCATCATTATCAGCACTACGACATGTTGTCACAAAGATAAGAGATGGCATGGGGCCGACATTCCTCATGTAGGTTAAGGTAGGTTATTTAGCTAGGTTTCTAGATTAGAAGATTATATGGAGAGATAGAGATTGATAGGATGAATTATTATTATCATAAAAAAGTATACAACATTCTGTATTATGAGCGTTCTTACCTCCGTCTCAAACTGAGCTCCGAACAGGTCGATGGCCTTGCCACTGGCCAGGGACGGCCTCAGCTGTTTGTCCAGCCACTCTTTGAAGCAGAAGGGGGACATCACGTTCATGGTGTTCATCTGGAACGGAGGCTGTCTGAAGACCTCATCTACTCATCCACAGACCAAGGAAGAACATGCACATTTAGCCTAGATGCTCTTAGCCAGAACGACTTCTAAGTTACGGGCTTTTCAAGCAGTTTCATGATAAGAACTCACTTGGATCGGGTTTTCCTGTTTTGTACTGCTGTGATGCAAAGAACCTGCGGGAGCCAAAGTCAGCCAACAACCATTGTATCAAAGCAGGCACTCGCTGAGACTGTAATTGATGTAGTTGTAGACAAAAAGGAAGGTTGTCTTACTCTTGGATGACTGGCACCAGTTGTGTTCCTAGGTTCTCACAGTAGAACCATTTCTCAAACAAGATATCTGTAGACTTGTCCACATAGTACCTGAAAGCACATTGAAACCCAGAAGTTTCTGGCTTTGACCCCAGTAGTTTATCTAAAGTAATGATCTGCAACGTTTCATATGAATAAAGATCAGTTTTGCTATTATTCTTTATTGGTGGTTGATATTAGTTATTTGTACAATGCAGAGGTTCTCAAACTGGGGGTCAAAAACCCCCAGGTGGTTGTGGGATAATATTGAGGGGTCACAAGTTGATTTGTGGGATAGGAACAAAAAAAACATATTTCACTACAAATGTAGTATCTTGTGTGTGTGTGTGTGTTTGTGTGTGCTTGTGTGTGTGTGTGTGTGTGTGTGTGTGTGTGTGTGTGTGTGTCTATCTCGCTCTCTCTCTCTCTCAAATTCAAATTCAAAATTCAAATTGCTTTAATGGCATGAATGTCATAACAACAATATTGCCCCTCTCTCTCTCTCTCTCTCTCTCTCTCTCTCTACATATATTTTTACTTTTCTGTGATGTGGCCTTGTATGAGAATTCTTCTCAGATTTTTTTTTGGGGTCGAACTGTTGTAATAATAAATGCTACATGGTATTACAGTAGGTTTGCGCCAAGTTATACTTTAGCTGACTACCGCCCTCGTCTGGCAGAGTCAGGTTATGTTATACTGTCACCGTGCCATCGTTTTGACATCAAGGGTGAATACATCAGTCAGTTAAAATCTGACCCACTCCATAACAGCTAATTCTGAGATGTTGATATGATGGATATGAAGACCTTTTGTGGATTTGCGAGCATCAGGAAGTGTCTTTTCAATATATCAGTACCAGTATTGGGCAAGTTACTTTCAAATGTAATATACTACATATTACTAGTTACTTTCATTTGAAAGTAATAAGTTACTTTACAATATGACTGTCTGTGTAGAGTAACTCGTTACTTATTACACTACTTTTGCATTACTTTTACCAAAACAACAGCAGCAGCAGAATGACATCGTCGCCCCGGACCCATCCCAAAAAATCATTTCAACCGCCTTGAAATCAGTGTAAACAATCCAAAATTTTAAAATGTTATTATTTTCCTTTGTTATTTTCATCTATAGTGGTTATTTGCATAAAAACACACTGTTTGATTAGTAAATGATTGTATCTTTTTTAAATACCGGTATGTGCTTTGAATAAAAAAAAAATCAATTTGTAACTTGAGTTACTTGACAAAGTAACTGGTATAATATTACTGGAATCCTATAAGTAATAAGTTATATTACTGAGTTACTGCTAAAAGTAATATATTACATGTAATATGTTACTTTTGTAATGAGTTACCCCCAACACTGATCAGTACTAGGTAAGAGATGACAGGAGAAGAAGCAGTGAGGATGAAGCTATAACCTCAGGCAGTCTGTCTCCGTCAGCAGCCGCCTCCTCTCCACCACCAGGCCCACAGTGTTGGCCTGTCTCTGGGGGGAGTGTGGGATCCGAGCGGGCAGCAGAAACATCTAACCACGGCGAAGGAACGCACAAAAGCATTCGTAGAAAGCAGATCGATAGAGGAAAAACAATGTCAACGTAAACCAGACGATGCACTTAATGCAGAAATATGAAACAAGACAATTTCTCGCTTTCCAAACTTAAAATTCCATCCTAGCTCACCTCTCCCTCTTTGATGTGCACATCCTTGTGTTTGCCGTTTTCAACCACCTTCAGACACATGTCCCCTTTCAGCTGGTAGAACAGCTGTTCAAAGCAAACAGGGGAAGGAGACAAGAGGAGAAAAGGTATAAGTAGCAGTGGATTGAGATACTGAAAGTGATCTTGATGAGATAACATCACATCCTTTTATATAGGCCACCACACATGTTTTCTTCTGACCTCCTACACTCCCTTTATGCACGCAGACATGTAGAAGTAGACTAGTGCGTCATATTTGACTACAAAGAAGAGCGCTTAAAAAAGAAGAAGCTCACTACAATTCAAGTTCTTTTTCCAAATCCACATTCAAGCCAAATTAAATGGATTAGTAGGTGTAAATGATTAAAGGATTTACAGAAAGGCCCCCGACCAAGCACGTCTAAAAAGTAGATAACCAAGCATTGCATCACTGTGGTGGAGTTTGCCCTATAGCTGGTGGGTGGAAGAGTGATACACAACTTGCGGCGCAGGGGGGTTGGGCAGATGCGACCCGCGATAGGGTGCCGAGTGGCCCCCCCGGCCATTTTCTAATTCGCAATGAAAACTATCACGTTAAAATGACTGAGCTCCAGCTGAATTGTCAAATATCACCACCTGCTTGCTGCCCACACAGTAACTAACTTAACCTAACTAACTAACTAAACTGTACCAGCAGTAAACACTGAATTAACAGGCTGGCTCCCTTGCCCCTTGGGCTTCTTGCCATGTTTGCACAGCTTTCCAGGCATTATATACCTACACTAACACACTGCAATGTATAACAGGCCTCTGGTTGAATGACTTAAGGTCAGGCAGGCTATTAGTGGCTCCACACCAAGAAATGCTGTGACATCATCCCACCCACAGATCCCTAGCTCGATAGATTTGTCCCAGTTCAGCGCTATCGACCACGACATCTTAGAGGAAACTGTGCAAGGCCTTAAATCATCTTCGTGCTGTCTCGATACCCTTCCAAAAAGCTTTTTTAAAAGCATTTATAACTGTCTGTCGTCGGACCTATTGCAAATAGTTAATAGCTCCCTTTTGACCGGCACTTTTCCTGAGTCCTTGAAAACTGCAATTATTAAACCCTACTAAAAAAGTGTAGCCTTGATGCATTGGTAATCAGTAACTACAGACCAATATCTAATCTCCCCTTTAGAGGCAAAATAATTGAAAAGGTTGTTTACCTACAACTCAATAGATTCCTAACCTCAAATTATCTCCTAGATAAACTCCAATCAGGCTTTCGCCGCCATCACAGGACAGAAACCGTGCTTACTAAAGTCATAAATGACATTAGAATGAACTCAGACTCAGGCAAAAATTCGATTCTAGTGCTATTGGATCTTAGCGCTGCATTTGACACTGTTGACCAGCCAATGTTATTGGACAGGCTGGAAAACTGGGTTGGGCTATCGTGTATGGTCCTCCAGTGGTTCAGGTCCTATCTTCAAGACAGGAAGTACTTCATCTCCATTGGCAATTACACATCTGACCTAACTAGTATGACTTGTGGGGTGCCTCAAGGATCCATTATGGGGCCCGTTCTCTTCAACCTTTATATGCTCCCTCTAGGCCTAATTATGCAAAAAAACAAAGTAGCTTATCATAACTACGCAGACGACACTCAGCTGTATATAACTCTTTCCTCAGCTGACTATGCCCCCATAGAATCATTGTGCCAGTGCATTGATCAAATAAATAACTGGATGAGCCAGAATTTCCTATAGCTAAACAAAGACAAAACAGAGTCTTTGGTCCCAAAGAACAAAGGCTTAAAATCACTGCTATGCAAATAAACTTGACTTGACTCGACTTGACTTGACTTGACTTGACTTGACTTGACTTGACTTGGTGTAAAGCTAAAACTGCAAGTGGAGTCACTTATTGTTTTTTTTCTTTTCTTTTGCAACACAATATGTTCCCTTGACGATGGGGTCTAAGAAGAAGCTATGAACCTACTTAATGTAATGTAGGCTAAATTAAAGTCAGCCAAGTTTGCATCGGTTAACTGAATCATCTCCTGTCTGAGTTGAGTACATGTCTATGGTGGGAGGATTTTGTGGTGGGGGTCTCTCACTCACCTCCTCCCCTTCCTCTATATGGTAGTCCTTTCTGGTGTTAGGACCTCCAACAAACATGATGTTCAGCTGCAAAAAGTGCCTGAGTGGGAGAGGGATGAATAGCATGTAGGCTACTCAAATGTGTTCAAACCTCAAAGTTATTATTGTACTGTATGTGGCAGTTGAAGTGATTTTCTACTGACTTGTGAACTAAATTAGACATTGCCCATCATATTCTATACAATTGTATCACCTCAGTATTCAACCTAAACAAAAATCTATTGTAGTCAAACTTATGAAACAAAACTGTCATTACGCACACTCAACAATGTGACGATAGTGAATCAAATTGAAAGTCATTACTCACATAAGCTTGTTGCATACCGGTGGCAGAAAGGCATTCTCATTCTCTTCAATCCACTTGTTTACGTTCACAAGGAGAGGAGCGCTGCTCATTATTAAAATCCTCTAACAATACAGTCACTGCTATATGAAGCCACTCAGTCCTGTTCTACCAGCGTTAACTGTCTCATGCACTGGAAGTCCAAAATGCAGAAGTGAATGTTGTAGGCTACTGTATAGGGAGGAGTTTGTTTTTTTGGATAGGTCAAAGGTCGCTTACACTTGAACAATAAGTTACCTAGTGGTGGTTACAGTGTGTGTGTGTGTGTGTGTGTGTGTATGTGTGTGTGTGTGTGTGTGTGTGTGTGTGTGTGTGTGTGTGTGTGTGTGTTTGTGTGCCTGTCTGTCTGTCTGTCTGTCTGTCTGTCTGCCTGTCTGTCTGTCTGTCTGTCTGTCTATCTGCCATTCTGTCTGTCTGTCAGTTATTATTTATTATCGTTTTGTATTTTTGATTAGTTTACATTTTTATTTCATTTTTATTTTGTTTTTAATTTTAATATTCAATTCAGTTTCCAGAGTGGGGTTGTTTCAGTTTCGTTTTAGTTTCGTTTAGTTTAAGTTTCATTTTTATTAGTGTCAGTATTAGTTTTAGGGTTATTTAGTTGTTGTTTTTTTTTATCAGGAGGAAGAATTACTGTAATAAGTTCAGAATAGGTATTACAATGCAAACTTAACACTTAGTTAGCCAACTGACTCACCGTCATGTACAGTACACATCCCAGTATCAGTAAACACATAATGCACCATGCCTCATGCCTTCTTGTGTTGAGCAATTGTGATGTCATCGGTGATGGTGTCATCAGTGAAGATGTCATCAGAGATGTCACTCGAGCAATTTGATGTCATCATCGGTGATGTCATCGGTGATGCCCTTACATGCCATAAAGTTGAACAGACATCAATCAAGTAGGCTAATGAAAGTAATGAAATGTGATTGTTTTTCTTTGATTACTTAGTTTGGAGAAAGGTAAAAAGAGGGGAGAGAGAGAGAGAGAGAGAGAGAGAGAGAGAGAGAGAGAGAGATCATGAGACAGAGACAGATTAATAAATATAAATAGACTTGCTTCTCTTCACTTTTTCTTATCTCCATCATGTAGGCCAGATGACACCAAAGCCTGTTCAAAACTTTGCGTTATGCGCTTCCACAGCCCAGAGCCCGCACAGGAAAACAACCACCCATGTGGGGTGAAATGCTCACTGTGATTGGTTGCTCCAGAGAGCTCTGGCTCTGCCCTGCCTCCCATGGGCCTATCAAAACGCGTGTAGTTTGTTAAAGCCGCAAATTCCCACCGACGATAGGGAAATATGTCGAATTAGTGGATCATTATTAACAGAATGATTTGACTGTAGGAGGTTAGACCGTATTTGGTGAATGAATGGTGACCCATATCAGATTCTGTGACATGCATTGTTTTCCTGTTTGTTCTATAACCATGTCAGCAGAGGGCGCTTGTTGCTGGTCTGGTCACAATATTCTGACGGCTGCTGTCAGAAATGGTGAAATAATCGATTATTTCTCCATGAAGCAATAATGCAGTCACACATTCCGATGGTCACAGATTTCTGTCTACAACCCCGGGCGAAAACCGATCATCTGTCAAGTGGCAATCCAATCACCGAGTCTATTACTGTGTCACTGCGGGGTCCGCTCGGTCAAAGTGATGCTTCTGACGTTTTAACGGGGCATCGTTTTGAAATAGCGACCGTTTGAAACGCTCACCAAAGCGTATAATATCGCTTCAAACACACACGTGTAACCGCCCTTGTTTATAAACCCAACTGCGGAGCTGGGACAGTGAGCTCCAGTGGCGCAATCGGTTAGCGCGCGGTACTTATATGACAGTACATTGTAGAGCAATGCCGAGGTTGTGAGTTCGAGCCTCACCTGGAGCAGCCTTTTGCGACCAATACAGCAAGTCACGGGAGTGTTGCCACGATCTGTCCATAATTTTTGTACAACAAATATAATACATGTTTTTCATAAGAGAGAAGTGAGTCAAAATATCTACACCTTCCTGATTGTGTTAGTTACTTAGTTTGAGAAGGGCACCATACAAATATAGCAAAACTAATACTAGAGATAAAGTATCACAGACATAATATAAGTATAAATTAGTAGGCTACGTTGTACGTTAGGTCAATGTTGGAATATATTATAGAAATATTATAGGGTCCCTATATTTCAGGATTTTTAGACAGCAACTATTTGAGTTGGTTTGACTGATCAACAGCATTTCATCATTACCAC
>NC_139647.1:20667415-20797415 GCF_964638095.1 Poromitra crassiceps
TTTACTCCCTGCATGATGTCACAGGGCAGGAAGAACAGACAAGCACGTCTGATTAGTGTGTGTGTGTGTGTGTGTGTGTGTGTGTGTGTGTGTGTGTGAGAGAGAGAGAGAGAGAGAGAAAGAGAGCGAGAGAGAGCTTATGTGCGTGTGTGTGTGTGTGTGTGTGTGTGTGTGTGAGAGAGAGAGAGAGAGAGAGAAAGAGAGAGCGAGAGAGAGCTTATGTGCGTGTGTGTGTGTGTGTGTGTGTGTGTGTGTGTGTGTGTGTGTGTGTGTGTGAGAGAGAGAGAGAGAGAGAGAGCGAGAGAGAGCTTATGTGCGTGTGTGTGTGTGTGTGTGTGTGCATGTGTGCGTGTGCATATTTTCTCTGTATCTGCATTGTTTGTTCTATTTCTCTTCCCTCTTTCTCTGTGTGTGTGTGAGTGTGTTTAGGTCAGGCATAATATAAGCATTTTGCTTGTGCCTGAGCCTGTTCAGTCTCTCTGGTTGTTGACTTTGTTTATACTGTGATTTTGTTATGTATAATGACTGAATAAAATTACATTACATTACACACACACACACACACACACACACACACACACACACACACACACACACACACACACACACACACACACACACACACACACACACACACACACGCATGCGCGCGCCTCTCTCACACGCTATGCACATTCTATTGTACCTGCATGTATCCGTGTGTCATGTAGGTAGCCAGGGTAAATCAGCAGACACCAGAACCAGGTGTGTGTGCATAGGTGTGTGTGTGTGTGTGTGTGTGTGTGCATAGGTGCATGTGTGTGTGCGTGTGTGTGCGTGCTGCGTGCTGCGTGGATCTGTCGGCGCACGGCCTATCGCTCCCCGTGGGCACATGAAGGGCGGTGTGGTGGCGGGGGGCCGGGGGTCTCGCTGACATGACCGCCCCGCTTCAAAGAGATGGAGCTGCAGATGCTGGCAGGCAGCGGGCAGCGGCCAACAGAGACGCCTTTATGCTGGACCGGGCTGAGCCTGGGAAACAGCCCCCGGGTCCCCTCCCCCCAACCCGCCCTCCTCGCCCTCCCCGGGTCCCCCACCCTCGCCTGCGCTCACAGACTGGCAGGCAAGTGGACCTACAGGTGCTGCTCCGGCCGCGTTCACATGGTCATGTGACGCGAAAAAAAAAAAAAAAGATAATATCCAAGCCCCAAACTCTGCTTCTGAAAAATGAACGTCAACGTGGAAGTACCAAAAACTGCAGTTCCTCGAATGGCCACTTGACACTGGCTCCAAAAGCGAGTCAATTCCCCATAGACCCCCCCATGTTAAAATGGCCAACTTTACAGCAGAAATAAACATGTTTACAGCCTCGTACAAAACAACAACAACAACAACAACAACAACAACACAGGTTTGTTTATGTTTTATTTTATTTAACCTTTATTTAACCAGGCAAGTAATTAAGAACAAATTCTTATTTACAAAGGCGACCTGGCAAAAGGCAAGGCCTCTTCAGGGAGAGGGGTAGGGACTAAAATATATATATATTTTAAATGACAACAGCACATTATCCAAACATATCCAACACACTTTACAGGTATTACCGTAAAATACCAATTAGAAGCCGACTTCCAAATTGCCGCGGGTCCCATATATAAGCGGGGTCTGGATACATATTTTGTACATAAAAGCAGGTCCCAATTTGACGCCCGGTTAGTTTTTTCAATGTTTTCTTTTTACCTTTGCGACATCCTCTTGAATGCATCTCCCAAACACAACGAAGAAGAAAAATCGGATGAAGAAGACGAACAACGAGGAAACGAGGAACAACGAGGAAAAAAAACACATGCACGAAACTTGCTGATCAAAATTCGTTTTCCGTCAACATCTGATGATTCTGAAAATTGTGTAGGCATTTCCTGAAGATTTTTATACACTAAAACCGACATCTCTGGTGTAATAATTATTTTGAGAAATGTGCCTATATGGTATGTTTCCCTGCCAGCGGGCATAGAAGCCGGCTTCTAATTGGTATTTCACCGCACACTGCAGCGGAGGGGGCAGCGCATGCAGCCAGCGGAGGAGGCAGCGCATGCAACAAATAATCTGCTCACATGATGATCATGTTCTCTCACCTTCAGCGGAGAAAGTTTAGTGGTAAATACCGGTAGGTCACAGTTCAGCTCAAATTTTATTTGATTTCATGTACAGGCCAGAACTGGCATGCAATGTGCTCTGCTGCGCTGAGAGGGAGGCGCGGCTCTCCCCATAGACAAGCAATCGTGTGGAGGGCTGTAGCCAACTCATTAAAATAAATGGTTTATATAAACAATTTCATACTATTTACAATCTTTTCTGAGCAATATTTTTGTACAAAAATAATTAAAGCAGGTCCCAAACTGCCGCAGGTCCCATATTGACGCGGGGTCTGGCTACATATTTTGTCAATTAACGCCCGGGCTAATAATTGGTATTTTACGGTATGTGTGACGGCAAACATGACATCAGAAACATATACAATCTAGCACACAAGCAACGAGCAAGTAGCTAGTAGAGTAACATCAGGCAACAGAGTAGCACATAGCAACAAGACAAACAGGCAATAGCAAGATTCAAGATTCAAGATTCAAGATTCAAGATTTTTATTGTCACTCCATAGTACAAGTATCACGTGTGAAATTCTTATGCTGTGAACTCCGTTTACAACATAGTAGAAATAAACAGGGCATATGAGTGCAAAAACAACAAGAGACACAACAAGCAATAAGCAATGAGGCAGTAGAGTGATAAGACAAGTCAGAGACAGTGGCATATTCACTGCCCATAGGTGCACATGTCATGTGCATACTTTGGACGTACTTAAACATTTTAAATTCGACGTATTTGACATACAGGTGGAAATAGCATATACCTAATTAAACATACAATTAAACATTAGACATACATAATGGTAGCATCTACAGTGCGGTACAGTACAGCTACTACACTATTTGTGTATGTTAAGGAGTCTCGTGGCCTGCGGGAAGAAACTGTCCCTCAAGAGATTTGTGCGTGCTTTTGGGACCCTGTATCTCCTCCCTGAGGGTAACAGGGAGAACAGGCTGTTGTGGGGATGGTTTGTGTCTTTGATGATCTTCAGGGACCTCCTGAGGCACCGCTGGTTATATAGTTCCTGCAGTTCTGGCAGCTCACATCCTGTTACGTGCTGGGCCGCGCGCCTCACTCTTCGTAGCGCCCTGCGGTCCATGGTGGTACAGTTCCCGTACCAGGTGGTGAAGCAGCCAGTCAGCAGGCTTTCAATGGTGCCTCTGTAGAAGTCCCTAAAGATTTCTGGCCTTAGCCCAAATTTCTTTAGGCGCCTGAGTCCGTGTAGTCGCTGTTGGGCCTTTTTGACAACAGTGGCGGTGTGACCGGCCCATGTCAGGTGCTGGTGGATGTTGACTCCCAGGTACTTGAAGCTGTCCACCCTTTCCACCACTGTGCCGTTGATGGTGATTGGGGGGTGTGCGCCCCCCCCCCCTCCTGTAGTCTACAATGATCTCCTTGGTCTTGGAGACGTTCAGAGAGAGGTGGTTGTCCTGGCGCCACTGTTCTAGGGCCTTCACCTCCTCTCTGTAGGCCGTCTCGTTGCCCCTGGAGATCAGCCCCACGACTGCTGTGTCGTCTGCAAACTTCACGATGGTGTTAGAGATTTGAGTCGCCACGCAGTCGTGGGTGTAGAGGTCGTACCAGAAGGGGCTGGAGACGCATCCCTGGGGTGCTCCTATGCTGATGGTCAGTGGGGAGGAGGTGAGGTTGCCCACTCTCACCACCTGGCGGCGGTCTGTCAGAAAGTCCAGGATCCAGTCACACATTGCTGTGTTAAGTCCCAGGACCTTGAGCTTGCTTACCAGCCTGGAGGGTACTATGGTGTTGAATGCTGAGCTGTAGTCCACGAACAGCATTCTCACATAGGTGTCCTTCCCCTCCAGGTGTGAGAGGGCAGTGTGGAGTACGTGTGCTATTGCATCCGCTGTGCTCCTGTTGGGGCGGTATGCAAATTGGAGTGGGTCGTGGTCCGGGGGGAGTGTGGGGCGGATCTGTGATATGACCAGCTATTCAAAGCACTTGCTGGCTATGGGCGTGAGGGCTATTGGGCGCCAGTCGTTTAGGCTGGTCACTTTCTGCTGTTTGGGGATGGGGATGATCATTGCCGCTTTGAAGCAGGAGGGAACTTGCCGGAGGGAGAGGGACTGGTTGAAAATGTCTGTGTATACGCCTGCCAGCTGGTGGGCGCAGGCCTTGAGGACCCGCCCGGGGAAGCAACCGGTCCTCGGCTGGCGCCTCGGACCGGTTCACACTTCTCGCGTCGTCCCTTAAAAAGTGATGATGGACACCTCGTCGTGCATTAACCCTTACATATATCATATCTTATCTGCACTACATACTGTGTCAACCATCATATCTTTTTGTTACTTTGTGACTGTCTGTCACGAATCTGAAACTAACACATGTAGGTGTGAAGTGCACTTCCTCATACAAACTGAGCTTCAAGTTTGTCTGGTTTCATCGACTCAGGATGTGGATGGGTGTGTTGCCAACACACTACATTGACACGACAGTATCTCATCTAGCAGACACTACAGAAGTATCTCGGTGTCCACCTGGACAGTAAGTTGGACTGGAAGAAGAACACAGATTCTGTGTTCAAGAAGGCCCAGTCTCGACTTTTCCACTTGAGGAAGCTTAGATCGTTTGACATCAGCAGGTCACTTCTTCATGTGTTCTATCAAGGTATCCTAGCTAGTGTCCTTTTCTATGCTGTGCTCTGCTGGGGGGGCAGCCTCACAGTCATGGACAGAAATAGGATAAACAAAATGATTAAAAAGGCTGGCTCAGTGATTGGCCTTCCCCCTGATTCCTTGGAGATGATTATAGCCAAGAGAACAAGGAGAAAACTGAACTCTATTCTTTCTTTTGAAGGCCATCCTTTGTTTAATGTATTTAATGCCCTGCGCAGTTCGTTTAGCAATAGGCTTTTGATGCCTCGGTGCTCTACTGAGCGATTTAGAAGATCTTTTGTTCCTGCTTCTGTAAAATTCTTTAATGAACACTGCTAGCCTTGCTTTGCGAGGCTCTCTCTCTCTCTACTGTATTATTGTTATTGTGCTGTATGTTACTGTTTCTTGTATGTATCTGTACTCGCTCTGGTGGCAAACCATGTTTCCCCTCGGGGATTAAGAATAAACACCATACCATACCATACCATACCACTTTTGTCCAAAGCAACTTACAAGAGCACATTTTGTCAACAGTACAGAAAACAATTATCCAACACAATCAATGACAGCTAAGAGAGTAGAGTAGCACTTTGTAGAAAGTAGTTTGAGAAGGATGTGATGTCAGGTCACTTTAAAATATATTCCATTACAAAACTGTCATCAGTAATGTAATCCAAGGAGTTACCCAAACATACAAAAATTGTGTATTCTGATGATTCCTTCACTTAGTTTCAGATTACGTTATATATTTGAGGTACAGAATGCTTTAGCATTTTTCTTTCTCTTCTTAGTGTCCCGACATGACCTGAGTGTGGATCTTCTATTTTGATTTTGTTTATAGACTTGGCCAAGAAAGCAGCATCAGCACAAACATCTAAATTGTAGACACACAACATACCTCAATGTATGTGAGCAAAAACTACAATTAAAATCTCATAGCAGAGAATATCATTCAAAAGTCAAAACTTTCATTGTCATCAGAAATAAGTCTAATTTGCCATAAACACACCTGTGTCGAAAATAAGCCATATTTCAATGTCAATAATGCAAATGAGCTTCTGACACCGCCTTAGCAAAAAGGAGAAGTTGCTAATTTCAAAGCTGTGAGTGACAGGTTCTACTGAACAGAGGAAACACTTCTTGTTTCAGGTTGGACTGTGGTTATTATTCAGCGGAACTTCTTCAGATAGACGTCACAAGCTTCCTCGACAGAAAGACTGTTTAGTCTTTTCTGTTAGTCTGAGTGATGGAGGAAGAAGAAGAGGCCAATTATTCTTCAGTTGTATTCAAAGCTAACAAAGCTTCCCGACCGAAAGGTAAGTTTCATTTATTTACATACAACAGTACATAAATCAGGAATGGTGATTTCACTGTTGATATGGACCTTTGATTATGTGATAACAAACACAAGTAGCAAGTTGCATTGGGAAGTTTACTTTCTAAATGTAATGCATTAATGCTTGAACTAATAATCCACTGCACTGTTTTTCCACCACTAGTAAATTAGAATGTGGGGTCCCACAAGGGAGTTGCTTAGGTCCATTACTGTATTCTATATTTACCAATGATCTTCCATTAGCACTGAAAAAAGCTTCAATGACTATGTATGCTGATGATTCCACCCTTTACACAGCCTCTAATAACATTGAAGAACTAAACAGTGTTTTGCAAAGCAAACTTGATCTTGTATCTAAATGGGTGGAACACTATAAATTAGTACTTAATGTAGCTAAAACAAAATGTATAGTGTTTGGTTCTAGCCATACATTAAGTAAAGCGTTTAAATTATCCCTTGAGATGAAGAAGGTAGCGCTGGAACAAGTCTCCTATGTGAAATGACTAGGTCTAACCCTTGATGAAAAGCTGTCCTGGTCTGCTCATGTCGACAATGTAGTAGGAAAAATGGGGAGAGCTGTATCTGTTATCAAGAGATGTGCCTACTTATTGAATGATCCCTCTAGAGCACAGGTAATTCAAGCATTGGTGCTATCTTTTTTTTTTCCATATTTCATTTGAGTTAAATTCAGATTATTGAAACTGGATTAGCCTGACCAGTTTTACTTGTTTAACAAACTGAAACATATGCTCTGCATGTAATTCAAGAGAAGTCTGCCTTTTCATTTCATATTTAATTTGAGTTCAATTCAGATGATTGAAACTGGATTAGCATGGCCCCAGTTTAATTAAAAGTTATGACCAGTTTAACTAAAAAGCATATAGCCTGCCTGTGATTCCTTTTTATTTCATATTAGTTAAATTCAGACTATTGAAACTGGATTAGCATGACCAGGTTAACTTGTTTTATTATTATTATTATTATTATTATTATTATTATTATTATTATTATTATTATTATTATTATTAACTTGTTTAAAAACATATAGGCATGTAATTCAAGATAAATCTGCCTTTTATTTCATATTTCATATTTCATACAGTTCAAATAAGACTTTCTGAGCATGACCAGTTTGACTTGTTTAAATTTAAAAACATATAGGCCTGTAATTCAAGTCTGCCTTATTTCAATTGGTTTTTAGCCCTAGTTGCACTTCTGTTGCACTTTTTTGTTCATTTGAGGTGTATTAAATTAATGCGCTATTTTTTGTGCAATAAATCTTTGTGGTTTAAAAAAATTCTGAAATTTGGGTCGCGACTTCATGACAAGGAAAATAGTGGGTCCTGAGGCTACACCAGTTGAGAACCACTGGTCTAGTGCAACTAAGGAAAACATTCATAAGTTACAAATTGTTCAAAACAGAGCTGCTCGCCTTGTTCTGAAATGCCCTTACAAAGCTAATGTTAATGTTATGCATAGTAAGCTTCAGTGGTTAAAGGTTGTGGATAGGCTTTCTTATAATCTTCTCTCCTTTTTTCATAAAATTTGTATACAGGCCAAGCCTACATCTTTATACTCTAGGATCTGTCATATTGAAGATATTCATGATTATTCAACAAGACAAGTGTCTAGGAGATTACTTGTATTGCCTTCCACAAATTTAATATCTACTCAAAAATCTGTTATGATTTAAGTTGTACAAACTGTATTTGAATAATTGTATCCATCAAATGTATGTCTTTTTTTTTTACTTTTATGTTGTGGACCCCAGGAAGAATAGCTGCTTCCATGTGTGGCAGCTAATGGGGATCTAAATAAACAATACATTATAACATTTACTGACATAATCTGATTATTTGTGGTGAGGGTGCCAAATTAACTTTTTTGTCCACTGACCAAATGGCCATAGTGAATGTTTAAATTTTGCCAGCCACTCAATAGATTACTATTGTTTGTTTGTTTGTTTGTTTGTTGTTTTGTTGCCTGGTGAGAGAAGCAAATCTACCAGCTACTTGCATATTTTACCAGCATTTGGCTGGTGCTAACTTTGTGCCCTGTTTGCAGTTACATTAACCACATCAACCTGTACAGCTGTTGTCAAACATTGTTTCAAGATGTAAAATAATTTATCTTGTCAAATGACTTTTCCCTTTATTCGCACTCTGTACTAATTTATCACCAAAACTAACAGCTGTGTGGGGTCTTAACTGTAGTGTTAAAGGAACACTCCGCTGATTTTCAACCAGCTTTGTATCATTACAAAATCAGTAGTATATCAGAAAACTGTAAACAGTTTTGCAGTTATTCATTCAGTTTGACAGTTATTGATTTGTGTTAAGTTGTGGACAAGTGATGTCATTTGTGAATGACAAACAGAATGAGTGACTGGAAAACTGTTTACAGCTTTGTGATATACTACTGATTTTGTAATGATACAAAGCTGAAAATCAGTTTGTTTGCAATCAAATTGTTGTATGTCTGTAATACAGTACGGTACGGTACGGTGGCGCAGTCGGTAGTGCTGTCGCCTCACAGCTAGAAGGTCCTGAGTTCGATTCTCGAGTTTGCATGTTCTCCCCGTACCCCCAGGGGGTTCCTCCGTACATAACCCCCCACTAAAAACATGCAGAAGATCGTCATCCAACCAGTGACGACAACATCTGAAGTTGGTCCAATGATGGTCCAATGATGGCCCCCGGGCACTGGAAAGAAATAGCGACCACTGCTCCTGGCCTGCCCCCCGGAGGAAAGGACCAGCCTGGATGGGTCAAATGCAGAGGACATATTTCACCGGCCACCGTCAGCATGAGTGTGTGTTGTGGCCGCATGCATGTGTTGTAGTGTTCGTGTGACAATAAAGACGGGCTTCCGTCTGAAATCGTGTTTTTTTCCGTATCTGTTTATACGTCACGCCAACATGCCAGGGTTCTACGTGGATGTATTGGGCCAATATTGGATCTCCATCATCCATGTGGTCCACATCTGATCTGATGGAAGTTCCTTGACAGCATTGGTGTTTCATAAACTTTTGTTAACCACAGACACATTTCATGCATTTAACCAAAATCCCCTTACAAAAATCACATTGACTTTTAGACTTGGGAACCGGAACTACATGACTACTGAGAGGCCTACAAAAATATATCATCCCTGCAGTACTCTATTGACCATAACATTATTTTCTATTTTCTTTCAGCTAAAAGTGAGGAGGAGACTGTGTACAGTGGAGTGAAGTTTCTGGAGGACACAACAGACACACCAGGTAGGCTAACACCCCAAACACACCAGACGTGTATCCCACGCTGAAGCAACGCCTCGCGGAAGCAGTGTCATTTCGGCGTCCTTGTTAACAGGGGAGACCAATCACACCGGCCACAGCGTGTTGCCTCACCTCGCATGCAGCGAGAGTTTCGACATCTATCATATTTTTGACGTGTGATGTTAGCGGCCACATGCAGCCATGCATGAAGGCAATACAAGAGCGAGGCTCCTGCTCAATGCTTCTGTGACGAGCTGCTTCTGAGATGTTTTTGATGTGTAAGCTGTACGGTAGAGGAAGGCAGTATACTGTAGATGTTATTCCTATGCGCCAAAGAGGATAATAATAATAATAGTAGGCTAGTATTAAATAATGGGTAACTTACAATAAGGGTACATCAATTCAGGGTTACTAACCCTTAATTAACAGCCTTGACCGTAAACTTGCTCTAACACTCAGTGACTTTATGCATCAACAACCCAACCACTTAGTTGACATATATATGGAATTATTTGCCTATCTAAATGCAAGACGTGGTTCAAGCAATTTGAGAGTATGATTTATCAATTTCACGTTCAGATTTTGGACCCTTGGACTCAAAATGCCGCCGCGTGTGCTTAAATTTGCTCTGCTTGTCTTCAAACTGTACACTCACACTCAAAAGTGTTCTGCTTGGACAGATTTCCTGCACACGCACTCAAACCCCCCTGCTCACACTTACATTTCCTCTGTTCACACTCAAACTCTGTGCCTGCATGCAAATGTCCTCCCCTCCCCCTTCAGACTGCTTCTGTGCGCTCTTGAAACTTCTGCTCTTGGATCTCTTCTCTTCTCTCAGATGTGGTGTGCAACAATCCTGTCAGAAATCCACAGCCAATAGAATGCCAGGATGGTAAATGGACTGCATTGATATAGTGCTTTTATCCAAAGCACTTTACAATGTGCCTACATTCACCCATTCACACACCGAAGGCGGCCAACTGATACGCAGGGTGCTGGCACAGCCATCGGGAGCAATTTGGGGTTCAGTGTCTTGCCCAAGGAGCAAGGACACTTCGGCATGTGGACTGGAGGAGCCGGGGATCGAACCACCGACCTTCTGATTAGTGGACGACCCGCTCTACCTCCTGAGCCACAGCCGCCCCGATAGTGTCACATGATCGCTGGGTCAGGGGTCATGTGACACTATCCTGGCATTGTATTGGCTGTGGATTTCTAACAGGATTGTTGCACAAAAACATTTTTAGAGAAGAGATCCAAAAGCAGAAGTTTCAAGAGCACATAGAAGCCCCCCATTATTCTTGTCTCCCTGCACTATAAACTGTCAAACTAATCAGAAATGTCACAAAAACGGTCTTAAATCTTATTGTAAACAACTGAAACAATGGTTTGTGTTCCATTGTTGTTTTCCATCAGGAGTCTTGCCAGACGGGAAGTGGTCCAGCAGGTGGCGTGGTGTTCAGGTGGTGACGTGGTGTTTGGGGATTCTTTGTGTTATCTTGCTGTTGGCCGTCATAGCCCTGGGTGTCCACTGTAAGTACACACATCTGAAATACTCTGATTTCTTCTTCTCTTTAAGCTATTTACGTTATTGGTAGAGCTAGAAACTATAGAATTACACTAGTTATATATTTTAGGCGAACAATTTTCTTATTGTAGGCCTACTTGTCAAGACCCGGTGTGATAGGTGGCTCTTTAGCAGAGAAGCAAGCAAGGCAGTTGGCAGATTTAACAAAGAGTTTTAATTAAAGGTTCTGTGTGGCTGGTGGTAGACTGGCAGGCCTGGTCAGAGCAGGAGTCCATAGGCTGCGGCATGCAGGTAGACAGGCAGGCAGGAGATCCTGGGCATGGAGATGGGGAGATTGTTAGGAAAAGTACTGAACAAATAAGCAAGACTGAATGAGGACTAGCTGGTAACACGAACTGAGGTAGAGAGTCTATAATCCGGCAAAGACTGGATGTCTGGCTGGAGTATATATGGCCAGGCTGTAGGCTGATTGTCATAGCCGGCAGCTGTGCAGCCAAGGCCTCCACTCCAGCGCACCAGGGTCCAATCTCCTGCAATCAGGATGCCACACACACAAACACACACACACACACACACACACACACACACACACACACACACACACACACACACACACACACACACACACACACACACACACACACACACACACACACACACACACACACACAAAAAGAGAGGGAAAAGCCTAGGGGCCAGTTGAGACTGAGGGCATGACACTACTACAAAAAATCTCAGCTCATGATGAACTGAGGAAGGATAACAAGCAATCTGACAACCCTGATAGGCAACAACCTGAGACAAGACAACTTGGAGAGCGGCAACACTGGCCTGACTACAGAAAACCAGCAGCTGAAGACAGAGAAGAGCAACTTGGAGAGCAACAACACTGACCTGACTACAGAAAACCAGCAGCTGAAGACAGAGAAGAGCAACTTGGAGAGCAACAACACTGACCTGACTACAGAAAACCAGCAGCTGAAGACAGAGAAGAGCAACTTGGAGAGCAGCAACACGGACCTGACAACAGAAAACCAGCAGCTGAAGACAGAGAAGAGCAACTTGGAGAGAGAAATAGAAAACATGAGCAGAGTGCGGAATGAGCTCGACTCAACTTCTTGTGCCCAGTGCCTTGATGCCTACTTCACCAAAAACGAAGACGGTAATCTTAAAACCAGTTCAGCTTCATCCAAAAATGAGTCGGTGATAAAGAAATCACCCAGTAATCATGTCTGTTAACTTGTCTCTCTTATTTCTCTCAGAGAGACAGTGTGGACCTTGTCAGGAGGGCTGGATCTACTTCAAGTCCAGCTGCTATGTCATTAATGATGCTGATGTTCCTGAACGGAAAACCTGGGAAGACGCTCGAGACGACTGCAAAGGAAAGAAGTCCCGTTTGGTTATTATAGGAAGTCTAGAGGAACAGGTAAACAGAACACTATGGGAATCTTAACATGACAGGAACAGGGAGGCAGATTAATATGTGGGATTTATTAGCATAGTTAGTTTGGAAAAGCAACTTCAGAAAACACAAATGAAGTCTGAAAAATATATATTAAAAATAGTCTCTCAAAGTCACAATGTGTCAATTTCAGTTTTGAACTAAAACTTTTCTGATAATTGTTCTTGATAATGCGATCACCAGAAATTCATCTATGATCAAAGTTGGAAGAACATTGGCTACTGGATTGGCTTGAAACGGACAACTGGGAGTTGGAAGTGGGTTGATGGAAGCGATCTGACTGAAAAGTAAGACACATTCCTAAACACCATGAATCATAACATCTGTCACCATCATCTAACCATAATGTTTTTCACACTTTCATCCAGATACTGGATAGAAACACCTCCTGGCAGAAATCACTGTGCTATTTCACTCCGAGGAAAATCACCCAAAGGATGGAAAGCTGTGGGCTGTGGTCTGAAAAACCGATGGATCTGTGAAAAGAACACTTTCTCTGTTTCTTTGCTGTGAGAACTGAGAAGCTTACTGTAAAAAATGTGCTTTATATTACAGTAATTATATCAAGCAATCAACTGCAATCTGAATAAGTGTTATTACTGTTTCAATCATGAGAGGCCAGTTGGTAGGATTAGACTTATTTAGCAATCGGCATGCATGGCAAATACTTTGGCGCTTGACTCCATTGGCCAGTGGCGCTGCTCTTGAGGCAAGAGGAGGGCACCTGCATAGGCTGGGAGATCCCCCCCCCGTGGGGGATCAGGAGTCAAGACTCGTTGGTGGCGGACTGGGGAGGTGGGTGGGGCAAAACAACGCTTCGGAGGACGGCTTCGAGGGAGATGGACTGCCGTGAAGCTACTGCTGCTATGATCGGCCAGAGAGAGAGAGGTGACGTAGAACCCTTGCTATATATATGAGGATTAACTGACGTCATATTTGACGTCATAGCAGACGTCATACTAGGACTTTGACTGACCACGTTATGCTAGGACTTGACTGTCGTCAGGGGATGATCGGATTATGCATGAGTGGCCTTCAGCTTGAAATATGGTCTGGAGACCTCACAACATCATTTACAATACAACCAGCATCAAACATGACTTCAACATGTGTAAAATGTATAATACTGTAAATGTAGCTGTTGCGAGTCAGTATTAAGAACAATATAGAAATTGGCCTCAAAGGCGCGCTGAAAGGACAATTTCATGATTGGAGTTTTTGCTGCATTCTCTTACTGGTTTATGTCACTGTTGATCGTTTAAGTGCTTTGATCATGTTATGAGATATCTGCTTTTAGCCCCTCATCTCAGTTGTAGGTAAAGGTAAATAGTTATTTCCAGAGAAGAAGAGGGTAACAATTTTAAGCCTTAGCCTTGAGTAAAATGAATTGTGTATACCGTAAATTCCGGACTATAAGCCGCGGCTTTTTTCCCGTTTTTTGGCCCCTGCGGCTTATATAACGGTGCGTCTTATCTATGGATTTTTTCAGAAAAAAAAAAAAAAATACAAATAAAATCTCTCTTTTTTAGCACTCTTTCTAACTATAAATCCACTTCTGTTTTAATTTCCTCTCTTGCCCTCTTTTCACCACACCGCGGACACTGTGTGCACTGTAAAAATAAACAACGGTGGTGTTGTGTTATGTTGTTTTGTTGAAATGTTACGGTAATACTGTAAATGGGAGCTTCCTCAAACAGCCATCCCGACAATCCCCTCTGTGCGTGACCACTTACATATGGTAATTACGGTAAGCAAACGGCCACTCGGCCATCAACTCCCTCCCCCGACTACCAGGAGAAAATCACAAACTTCGGCGAATTCACACAAAGGAAGATCAAGGAATATTCCATCGAACCGGAGCAGATCATAAATATGGATGAAGTGCCTTTGACGTTCGACCTGCCACTCACTCGGACTGTTAACAAGAAGCGCCCTGGAGGATTCTTTCACCAAAAAAAAGCTTTGCTCGTTCTCGACAGCATGAGAACGAGCAGTAGAAGCAACACTCTCACTTACCATGGGGAAGGTACGCAGAAATTCACACGAGGCAGCTTTCAAGTTGAAAGCAGTCAATCTCGCATTAAAAGAGGGAAACAGAGCAGCCGCGCGTAACCTGGGCATCGATGAGTCAATGGTGAGGCGTTGGACGGTGCAGCAGGAGGAACTGTCTCAGCACGGAATATTATAGGAGTGTGAAAACATCCACAATCACCAACGGGTTCCAAAACGCTGGACTGCTGCGGGATGAAGAGAATGACGCCGCCACAGCTGGCGCTGAGGGCCGTCAGAGGCTTCAGAGGCTGTTCGATGCCGACAGTGATGAAGAGGAGTTCGTTGGTTTTGAGTGACAATGAAGGAGAGAGGAGAGTGGTTGACGAAGCCACCCTGAACCTGTTCGTTTCCGACACTGAAGATGAGGACTTTGGTGGTTTCAGTACGCAGGAAGAAGAGGAAGACGAGGATTAGTGACTTGACTTCTCTGGTTACAGGTTTGCTGCACATATAGCCTATTGTTGTGTGATTTTGTCTGGGGATTAGTGACCTGACTTTTGTTTTGTTTTGTTGAAATGTTAATAAATGGGAGCTTCCCCAAACAGCCATCGCTTTCCCGACATTCCTCTCTGTGCACGAACCCTTTCATATGGTAATTAAACATCAAAACACCCGCGGCTTATAGACCGGTGCGGCTTATAGAAGAAAAAAATAGTCAATTTTGGTCCCGCGGCTTATAGACCGGTGCGTCTTATAGTCCGGAATTTACGGTAATTATTGTTTTCAACATTTTTGAACATATGGCGAGTCATTATATCTATCTATCAATCTATTTATCTATCTATCGATCTATGCTGAGATGAGTTGTTTATATTATGCTTTATTAAAAGCTTTATTGATAATAAAGTAGCCTATGCCTCATTCATGTTCATTCAGGGATACTATGATGACAGTGGTTTGGGGGCCCCACTGTAAGATGTCGCATAGGGCCCCAAAAGGCCCAGAAATGGCCCTGGTGTTCACACGCGAGGTTTTGGAGAGAGAGAGAGAGAGAGAGAGAGAGGGAGGGAGTAGAAAGACGATATCAGCATGTTTGTGGCACTTTACTTAAAATAAATAAAAGCTTTTCAGTGAATAATAGTTGATTTCCTCACTGAATAATCTGCTGTTCCGCAATTTTAGCAACAGAATTTGATGTCCTGGCGTTTGTATTTTAATATGACATCTGTGCGTAATGACGTATCCAAGGATTCCCGCTGCACTGTGCTGTGCAGAGCAGGGAATAATGGTGCATTCAGGGGCAGCAGGGTTTTTTAGCGCTAAGAGGTGCTTTTCAGATGTCTTAGTGCAAAGAATTGCGCGCATACCGGCGATACCATAAGCAGGGCTTAAAATTCACTTTGCAAACTGGGGGGGAATTCCACAGTTTTTTCAGCCGATACGATAACCGGTATAATAATTTCACATTTTTGTCTTTACTTAACCTGTACTTTATGCACACCTGGGGTATTATAATATATGAATGTTTTAGTTAGTTGTTTGAGTGTGTATCACTAAATGCAAAAAATAAAGGCTGTAATACAACCGAAAGCCTATGGCTGCTTAGTCTCCAGATAAAACCCAATGACAAAAGACATAGCAATTTTGACTCTTATTCAGGGATGCAAAGTCATGGATAGTTAAAAAGGTGACAGATCAGTGGCCAGAAATGAAATTGCAGGTGGGCCTGAATAAAGGTGGATGGGCCACACTATTGACATAATTGATATTATCCGAATCTGAATCAGCTTTATTGGCTAAGTATGTAGACATACAGGGAATTTGACTACAGTATACGTTGCTCTTAATGTACTTTCAAAGGGAAAGAAAATGTAACTATGCATACAAGCTAAAACGAACAAACAAGGACTGCGATCAAAGGTATATAAAGCAATTTAACTGCTATTTGCATTAATTATAATAAGTGTGATGTAGAATGTCCGCTATGACTATGTGTGTGATGGCCACAGGCCACACATGGTAATATTATTTCAATTTACTCTCACCTCATTTCCTCATTAGTTTGTTGTTCACACAGATTCACTTAATTTGCAGTCACCACACCCCAAACAATTAACAATAATTAACAGCACACAGTTTCTTTAATTTAGAATATGTTTATTTGCTTTATGCTTGACATTGTTTTATATAAAGAACACATTTAACACTGTCAGGTCCCTTAAGACATTTTCTGTTATATTAATCATTGTTTCTTTCTTTGATTTACCATGGCTGTCTGGAGGTTTCCTGGTGGGGCAAAAGGCATGGCTGAGGGCTGAGGACTGTTAAGTACTGGAGCTAGCTCATCAGCCCAAACCAATGTGCTGCCAAGTTATGGGGGCGATTTGGGTTTAGTTAGTTTGCCTTGTGTTTAGTTGTAGTTGGCATCCATTTTGTTTACCCCCTGTGTTTCATTTGGTTTGCCCCAGTCACTATATATGTCTCCCCATGTTTCATTGTAGCAGGTCAGTTTGTTCAGTTAATACCTGTTACTTTGCTCTATTTCATTATAGTTCTGTTTTGTTGACCCCTTTTATTAGACCTAGGCATTATATTTTTGGTTTGTAAAACTTTCATTCCTTTGGGTAAATAAAAAACCCTGATTAATGGAAAATACCTGTGTCCTCGGTTGCTTTGCTGCTTGGTCTCTCACAATGTGTATATAAGCAGGAGTAAAATAAATAAATAATTGTATACCTACTATATGTACAAATCATTGTATAGCTCACTGCAAAGACAGTAAAAGTAGGGTTTGTTTGCTGTCTAAAGGATGTCACTGCATGTACGCCATTTTGACACCTAGAAAAACTCAACTTTTGACACTGAACAAGCCTTGTGGGTAGACTGGAGGATCTTAACAGCACTTAGGTCAGCTCAAAGTGCATGCTGACATAAGTAATGCTAGCATTCCAGCATGATAACATAATTTCTACTATCCTATATTCTAATTCATATTCTAGGTCGATATGAGATGAATATAAATATGTTAATATTGCCACTTACTTACTATACTTAGGCCTAGATTCAAATGTTATTCTATAAGGTTAGGAGTGTGAACTGGTCAATACGAGGTCTGATAGTAAGAGTTTTACAGGTGTTTACTGGTTTACAGTTCTTTCAATGTGTCCCAGCCAGGACACATCAATATAAATCATGTGTCCAGCTGGGACACATCAATATAAGTCATGTGTCCCAGCCAGGACACATCAATATAAGTCATGTGTCCCAGCCAGGACACATGGTACACCTGCTTTTTAGGTAACATGACAGGTCATTCCATTTGTTCAACGGGACAGGGAAATCATTGTATAGTGTAATAATAATAATAATAATAATAATAATAATAATAATAATAATAATAATACATTAGATTTATATAGCGCTTTTCTAAATACTCAAAGTCGCTTTACACACAATAAAATCATTTAATAGATACAGAGCATAAAAGAACATAACGATAATAATAACAATAAAACAAAGTATGTGATTTAAAATGGGATGAGTTGTAATGATGGAGGGGAGGATGATTAGCAGGTGAAAGTGAGTTTGAAGAGGTGGGTCTTGAGGGCCTGTTTGAAGGATGGTAGAGTGGTTGCCTGGCGGATGTGGATGAGGAGGGCGTTCCAGAGGGAGGGTGCAGCAACTGAAAAGGCCCTGTCGCCCCCTGCAGGTCCGGAGCTTGGTCCTCGGGGTTATCAAGCTGTTAGTGTCAGCTACGGTATATAGGAATACGGTAGTTGTACGGTTGGGAGAAAAAGCAGTGCCGAATGAAACTGCTGTTTGGCGGAAAAGTAAAGCGTTGAAAATTGTCAAAATAGAGCGTGCATGTACACGGATATCGATTTGTTTAGGTGGCCGTTGTTTTAGGTGGCTAAATTACGTTTTAGTTGTTGAGCCTCCAGAACACTGTACCTAATTAAGTTAGTGTATCGAACTAGCTGATAGGACCCCACTTCAAACAAACCAAACTATCCCTTTAAGGAGTGGAAGTCCCCCTCTTCACCTTCCTTCCAGCTGTGGCTGACGGACATGATTTCAGTTATACATATGGAGAGACTCCGGTTTCTGAGGATCAATTAACTTAAGAAATTCTCGGAGGATCCGTTTCTGGCCTATTTGGACGAGGTTAGAGGTGACTGGTGACTCACCTGGCTGATTCTTTATGGACCCCTTGCGCGGGATCCCACACACATTTCTTGCAAGCACATTGACACTTTACGTGGCTGCTATCACTATGCATGCTGAAAAGTTGATATAATATATGTTTTTGTTTTTGTCTTTGTTTGAGCCTGTTGTTGTCTTCTGTTTTGTTCTGAAAATTGTAAAATAAAATAAAATATATTTAAAAAAAAGTTGCCGACCCCTGCCCTAAACAATCCCCCCATTATTCTTGTCTCCCTCCACTATAAACTGTCAAACTAATCAGAAATGTCACAAAAATGGTCTTAAATCTTATTGTAAACAATTGAAACAACTGTTTGTGTTCCATTGTTGTTTTCCATCAGGAGTCTTGCCAGACGGGAAGTTGTCCAGCAGGTGGCGTGGTGTTCAGGTGGTGGTGTGGTGTTTTGGGATTCTTGGTGTTATCTTGCTGTTGGCCGACATAGCCCTGCGTGTCCACTGTAAGTACACACATCTGAAATTCTCTGATTTCTTATTCTCTTTAAGCTAATCACTTTATTGGTAGAGCTAGAAAGTATAGAATTACACTAGTTATATATTTTAGGGGGACGATTTTCTTATTGTAGTTGCTGAGAGCGAGAGGTTGGTATCTGATCTGAGGGCAGCCAGTTACAACCACCTGATCGACCACTACACAAATATCTCAGCTCATGATGAAGTGAGGAAGGATAACAGCAATCTGACAATTCTTTCTGATAGGCATCAACTTGGAGAGTGGCAACACTGTCCTGACCACAGAAAACCAGCAGCTGAAGAGAGAGAAGAGCAACTGGGAGAGCAACAACACTGACCTGACAACAGAAAACCAGCAGCTGAAGACAGAGAAGAGCCACTTGGAGAGACAAATAGAAAACATGACCAAAGAGTGGAATGAGCTCAACTCAACTAGTTGTGCCAAGTGCTTTGATACCTACTGCACCGGAAACAATGACGGTAATCTTAAAACCAGTTCAGCTTCATCCAAAAATGAGTAAGTGAAAAAGAAATCACCCAGTAATCATGTCTGTTAACTTGTCTCTCTTATTTCTCTCAGAGAGACAGTGTGGACCTTGTCAGAAGGGCTGGATCTACTTCCAGTCCAGCTGCTATGTCATTAATGATGCTGCTGTTCGTGAACGGAAAACCTGGGAAGACGCTCAAGACGACTGCAAAGGAAAGAATTCCCATTTGGTTATTATAGGAAGTGCAGAGGAACAGGTAAACATAACACTATGGGAATCTTAACATGACAGGAACAGGGAGGCAGATTAATATGTGGGATTTATTAGCAGAGTTAGTTTGGAAAAGCAGCATCAGAAAACACAAATGAAGTCTCAAATATATATATAAAAAAAGGTCTCTTAAAGTCACAATGTGTCAATTTCAGTTATGAACTAAAACTTTTCTGATAATTGTTATTGATTCTGTGATCACCAGAAATTCATCTATGATCAAAGTCGGATCACCATTGGCTACTGGATTGGCTTGACACATGCAAATGGGAGTTGGAAGTGGGTTGATGAAAGCGATCTGACTAAAACGTAAGACACATTCCTAAACACCATGAATCATAACATCTGTCACCATCATCTAACCATAATGCATAATGTTTTTCAGACTTTCATTCAGATACTGGATAGAAAAACCTTCTGATGACGCTCACTGTGCTATTTCACTCCGAGAAAAATCACCCAAAGGATGGAAAGCTGTGGCCTGTGATAAGACAAACCGATGGATCTGTGAAAAGAACCCTTTCTCTGTTTAGGCTTTGCTGTGAGAACTGGGAAGCTTACTGTAATACATGTGCTTTGTTTTACAGTAATTATATCAAGCAATCAACTGCAATCTGAATAGTGTTATTACTGTAACATCATTTACAATACAAGCAACATCAAACATGACTTCAAGATGTGTAAAATGTATAATATTGTAAATGTAACTGTTGCGAGTCAGTATTTAGAAAAATATAGAAATTGGCCTCAAGGGCGCGCTGAAAGGACAATTTCATGATTGGAGTTTTTGCTGCATTCTCTTACTGGTTTATGTCACTGTTGAAGTGCTTTGATCATGTTATGAGATATCTGCTTTTAGCCCCTCATCTCAGTTGTTTTTAAAGGTAAATAGTTATTTCCAGAGAAGAAGAGGGCAACAATTTTAAGCCTTAGTAGCCTTGAGTAAAATGAATTGTGTATAATTATTGTTTTCAACATTTTTGAACATATGGCGAGTCATTATATCTATCTATCTATCTATCTATCTATCTATGATGAGATGAGTCGTTTATATTGTGCTTAATTTAAAAGCTTTATTGATAATAAAGTAGTCTATGTCTCGTCACTCATGTTCATTCAGGGATACTATGATGACAGTGGTTTGGGGGCCCCACTGTAAGATGTCGTATAGGGCCCCAAAAGGCCCAGAAATGGCCCTGGTGTTCACACGCGAGGTTTTGGAGAGAGAGAGGGAGTAGAAAGATGATATCAGCATGTTTGTGGGACCTTACTTGTGATAAAAGTTTTTCAGTGAATAATGGATTGCCTCACTGAATAATCTGCTGTTCCACAATTTTAGCAGCAGAATTTGATGTCCTGGCGTTTGTATTTTAATGGGAAAACTGCGTAATGACGTATCAGCAGGGTTTTTTAGCGCTAAGAGGTGCTTTTCAGATGTCTTAGTGCAAAGAATTGCGCGCATACCGATGATACCATAAGGCATGCATTTTACGGGGACACACCTGGTTTGGCATGGGGCACGCCCACAACTGCGTTTGCGCACAGATCCCGGCGTAAAAACTGGATGGTATCGTGCTGAGAGCGCAAATTGACACTTGCGCGAGGCGGACGATCACATAAGAGGCAGGTAAGATATCATAAGACACGCGTGAAGGCGTGCAAACCGAGCACAAAAAGCGAATAGCGTTTGTACGACGTTAGGGCCCAATGAGTGTTGGCCTGTCAGATGTGACTGGGGAGGGCGTTCCAGAGGGAGGGGGCGGCTGCAGCAAGGCCCTGTCAGAGGCCCCGCCCCTGTATGGAGTTAGTGTGCTAACTGAAGTTCAGGAACACAAAGACCACACCATGTAATTATCTGCGCCGCACTAAGCCATTCCACCTGCGCTCCAATCACTTCACTGATGAATACACCTGTGTTCTATCAACTCAATCACTCGTAGCATATATAAACATGACCATATTCTCTCTCTCCCCTCCGTTCGCCTCAGTCGTCACGACTGCTTGTTCAAGACACACTCGTTCGTTCCGACCCACTTCAACTCAAGCGAACACTTCATTAAAATAGTTAAAGAAAAGAAAAGTCAAGCTTGCACGCTCCGTTGTACGTCCCTCGCCTGGGCGTCAAATCTTCACCATCCAGCTCCAGCCAGACACCGCCCTCTACACCGCTGCCGTCATCGGAGATCCTCACGCGGCAGCCGGTCCTCCATGCACGCCCCGTGCCGACACGTTCGGGACAGCCTTCCAGCCCAGCTCGAGCCACAGCAATGCCGAGGCCACCCAATGGCCAACCACCATCTCCGACTGGACCGTCGCTCACCTCCACGCTCCAGCTGACCCTCCTTGGTTCCACACTCTTCGCCTTCATGGCCAGGTGGTACCTCTCCTGTCTAATTCAAGTTTAGCTTCCTGAAACTCTATCCTATACTATCGGTTTTTCGACTTGCAGTATATTGATTGACATCACATCTCACGTGATTACCATTGACTTCAGCAACTCTAAACCATGCATTTACTGAATAAATACTACCACCTGTATGAGGGGTGGACAGTGCCAATGTTCACCTCACTAAGCAACAGCCACATGCTGCTGCTGCCACTCCTACAAAGTCACGTCACGCCACTACCGATTACCGCTACTACGACTGCTACCACTAGCAGCTCCGACTACTACCACTATTACTACGGCTACTACTAGACTTGGCTACTATACCAGGCTACTACTGCTAGAGGCCGCTGCTGCTACTACTACTTCTGCTACTACTGTTAGCTGCAGCTACTACGACATGCCACGATGACTGACTACCGCTACTACAGTAATACCACTGCTAGCTGCCGCTACTACTGCCACCGCTAGCTCCCGCTGCTACTCCCCCGACCCCCTCCCGTTCTGGATGCCTCTAATGCTGACACAGCATCCCTCCTCTATTTTTCCCTCCCCTCGGATCCTCTTCCTTGGCACCGGGGCCCCGATAGCTCCGTCTGCCACGCAGCCCTTTACCCCCTACCTACTTTCCCTCCTGTTCTAAACCCATTCGCCCCCTCCCCCTCCCTCCCCAACCCTCATCCCCCCCCCCCTCCCTTCCCCATCACCCCAACGTAAATAGGAGTGAGAAGCTAGCTCCTGCTACTACTAATACAGTACTGCTACTACTACCACTACTATTAATTGTTGCCGCCACTACAGCTAACCGTGGCTACTAACGTCACTACTCTATTACTGGCTGATACTACTACCAATGTTAGCTGCCGCTACTACGACATGCCGCGATGACTACTGCTAGCTGCTGCTACTACTGCCACCGCTAGCTTCTGCTACTACTAATACAGTACCGCTACTACTACTACTGTTAACCGTTGCCGTCGACTCGTTCCCTCCCCCTCCTCGACACGGCCCCGTCCCAGCCGCTGTCGACTCGTTCCCTCCCCCTCCTCGACACGGCCTCGTCCCAGGCTCCCCTTCGGATCCTCTTCCTTCAGCCCTTGGCACCGGGGCCCCGCTAGCTCCGCCCGCCATCGCAGCTCTTTACCCCCTACCTACTTTCCCTCCTGTTCTAAACCCATTCGGCCCCCTCCCCCTCCTCGACACGGCCCCGTCCCAGCCGCGTCGACTCGTTCCCTCCCCCTCCTCGACACGGCCCCGTCCCAGGCTCCCCTTCGGATCCTCTTCCTTCAGCCCTTGGCACCGGGGCCCCGCTAGCTCCGCCCGCCATCGCAGCTCTTTACCCCCTACCTACTTTCCCTCCTGTTCTAAACCCATTCGGCCCCCTCCCCCTCCTCGACACGGCCCCGTCCCAGCCGCGTCGACTCGTTCCCTCCCCCTCCTCGACACGGCCCCGTCCCAGCCGCCGTCGACTCGTTCCCTCCCCCTCCTCGACACGGCCCCGTCCCAGCCGCTGTCGACTCGTTCCCGCAGCTACCGCCGCCTCACGTCGCCCTCGACACGGCCCCGTCATGGCCGCCGTCGTTCCCATCGCCTTACCACCTCAGTCAGGCGCCGCCGCGCCCTCGACACGGACCCGCAGCTGCCGCTGCCCTCCCCCTCCCCTCACCAATCCAGCCACGTGTCAAAGCCAAAAATCACGTGAGGACAGGTAATTTCCGCTAGTGTCTCTTAATGTGTCTTAAAGGTCTCAACCTGGAATTGGCTGCGCCTCAATACCAGCACCAGCAGACTGAGATTCAGCAGTCCAGGCTCAAGCGCAGACCACCAGCAGTCCAGGCTTCAGCCAGGGAACCAACAACGGCAACATCCGTACCGCAGCCACCACTACAGCCCTGAACACCTCAGCTAGCGGCCAGCAGTGGGAGAGAGTAAAATCTCTCCCTTCCGCGTAAGTCTTCAAACAGACCAGTGTATAAGTGGCCAGAATAATTCATCATGAGGGGCTTGCTTGCCGCAAAAGAATACATAACTGCCGTTGAGTCTCCCATCCACAGGCTTGGCCCGGAGGCACACGCATCGTCACGGACCCGCAGCTGCCGCTGCCCTCCCAGTCACATCACCACTCGATTCAGGCGCCACTGCGCCCCCGACACGGACCCGCAGCTGCCGCTGCCATCGCCTCATCACTCTATTCGGGCACCGCCGTGCCCTCGATACGGTCCGCACTGACACTGCAAGCCGCCCGCTCCGAAGGTAGTCATTGAAGCTCTTTTTGGGGGAATGAGTGTTCTCGACAACCATCTCGACAACAGTCGAGACATGGATATTCAAATCCACTGCACCACTCTGACCCATCTGACACCGGTCCCTCCGTTTTCGACCCAGTCTCAAACCTCCGCGTTTCTACCTGATCACCACGTCCCAACCATAAACGCCTCTCCCCTAAACCCTTTTGTCTTCTATTCACGGGCCACCGCCCTCGACACGGACCTTAAGCCATGCTACCGTTCCCGCTTCCGTCGAAGATACCAAAGTTAACCCCACCGTCAACTTCACCAATGAAGCCATGTTTCTCCTGGCTTCCTTCGGTTTACGTTGCTCATAATTGACGAACAACTCTTCCCCTACATCTCCCCACGGTTCTCCAGCCTCTCCGACATCTCCATCCGCTCCCCGAACACCCTCAGTTTCAACCTCGGGAAGAAACCAACCAATCTGGCTTTCTCATCCCATTTTCCTGTCGCTCAAATTAAATTCCGAGCCCGTCCTAACCTAGTCAACTGGAGGCTCCACCATCACCTCCACCATGTCCTGCTCAAATCAGGAATTCCTCATCGCTTCCAGACAAGGTCTCTGCAACCACACGTTTAACTGTAGGCCGCTCCCTCGACAACCTCGACGATATCTACAGAGCCCGTTCACAGTTAGCTTGTTGAAGCACTCTTTTGGGGGCTGATGGAGCCGGGACTCCATCCCGTGAAGCTGAGCTGCGCTCTAGAACCGAGCTTCACCCAAAGACGCTACCCCCACCCTGAGTCTCAACCCCTGGGTTCCTGTCACTGCCGTACCACTCTCCTGAAGAGACGCTGTCGCACCGCGACCCCATTCACGTTCTCGCACCCAAACACCCACTTACAATAAATTATCTTTTTGTTTAAACATGGTGTGGTCTGTGTTAGTGAAATGGAGTTAGTGTGCTAACTGAAGTTCAGGAACACAAAGACCACACCATGTAATTATCTGCGCCGCACTAAGCCATTCCACCTGCGCTCCAATCACTTCACTGATGAATACACCTGTGTTCTATCAACTCAATCACTCGTAGCATATATAAACATGACCATATTCTCTCTCTCCCCTCCGTTCGCCTCAGTCGTCACGACCCTCCCCCCCCAACCCCAAGTTTCTTCCTCCGTTACGGGCAGCACGGGCAGAGTCTGCATGTTCTCCCCGTGCCTGCGTGGGTTTTCCCCGGGTACTCCGGTTTCCTCCCACAAACAGCAAAAGACATGCTAATTACGGGCAGCACGCGCGGAGTTTGCATGTTCTCCCCGTGCCTGCGTGGGTTTTCTCCGGGTACTCCGGTTTCCTCCCACAAACAGCCAAAGACATGCTAGTCAGGGCCGCATAATCCTGCATCTCTATCCCCTGCTCACAGGAACCACGGGGGGCTGATGGAGCCGGGACTCCATCCCGTGAAGCTGAGCTGCGCTCTAGAACCGAGCTTCACCCAAAGACGCTACCCCCACCCTGAGTCTCAACCCCTGGGTTCCTGTCACTGCCGTACCACTCTCCTGAAGAGACGCTGTCGCACCGCGACCCCATTCACGTTCTCGCACCCAAACACCCACTTACAATAAATTATCTTTTTGTTTAAACATGGTGTGGTCTGTGTTAGTGAACACAGCTTTAGCAAAGAGATACCTGTGATGCTTGTCAAAGTGGATATAAATATTATGATCATATTCAGCCAGACAGTGAGATGGAGATTTACAATGGTGAGCTTTTTTTTTTTTTTAACCACTGAGGAACATTGAGCCCTGGGAACATTGAGCCCTGGGAACAGTGAGCCCTGGGAACATTGAGCCCTGGGAACATTGAGCCCTGGGAACATTGAGCCCTGGGAACATTGAGGCCTGGGAACATTGAGCCCTGGGAACATTGAGCCCTGGGAACATTGAGCCCTGGGAACATTGAGCCCTGGGAACATTGAGCTGATCCCACAGTTACAGTACCACCCCCATCGCGCCCCCCCCAAACCCCACCCCCACAAATGACCCTCCTGGATCTTTACCACCTTCCACCATGATAACACTTGCTGGAGCGGACCTTAAGTGTATATTGGCAGGGCACAAGCAACAGGCAAGTAGCTAGTAGAGCAACATCAGGCAGCAGAGTAGCACATAGCAAGACAAACAGGCAACAGCAAGACAACCACAGCAAGAGAGGAAGAACAAATAATGTGACAAACAGTAAACAAACAACCAAAAGGATCGGGGATATTAGTGGGTCAGGAAACGGCTGCGTGTATCAGCGAGAATGATTTTTTATCGTATCGGACAAAACCACTTCACTTCTATGCAGAGCTGAGGAGCGCTCACCCTCACCACAAAACTGCGCTTCCTTTACGTTATTTTTAGACACACTCAAGAGAAATGGAGAAATATATGATTGAAAATGGATTTTCATTTGTCACCCAACAAAACCAGCACGTCTTCACATGCAGTTCATGACACGTTCAGAAAAAGCTAAATAAGGCCATTGTATTTAGCGATCTACCATGATACACATTGAAAGTTCTGCAATACAAACTTGAGAGAATATGCGTGTACGGAGTGTCAAAGAGCTGCACTGCAGAGTCCAAAAAGCGGCCCTGGACAGTCTCTTTATAATGTCCAATTTAAAAAAGCAAGTTTCAGATGTCATGCATCAAACGCCTGCTCATGTACGTATAGGACACACACACCTTTTTCTACTGAACCTTCCCAGCAAGCAAAATTACGTCATGATAACGTTGTGATGACGTGTTCCAGTGACGTTCAGGACTAGGCCAGATCACAGGGTGATTTGGGGATGATTTAGACGTCTACGCGGGAACGTCAAGCTGACGTCGAAATATGACCGTTACCATGAATGGGCATGTTAAGTTATTCTGCTATGTACACAGTGTATATTCAGCAACTTTATACATAAAGCTATAATTATGTCCAGATTAACAATTTTATGCTACATTTTCAAAAAATATAATACCACCCCTCGGGATCTACAACTTACAGGCCGGCTATTCTACCGCTACGCTAACTATTCGCTGAAATATTCTGCTGTAGGTTGGAGTAATATAGCCTACTGTTTCAAAACATGGACCCCTTGTTATTTTTATACCAGTATAACATCCATGGAGTCGGGACAGTTTTATTAAAAATGATAGCTAATTTAATTCAAAACTGAATCTGGAAGAATCATTGAGGGTCCCCTCAAAATTTACAAGTGTCACCAGCCTGTACGTTTGTTTGCCAATGCTCCTGCACACACAAACAGGCTATGAGACACGGATAATACATAGCCTACCGTACAGTATACGATAGGATTATGGTAGAAACTTGTTTTTTATTTAAAACGTTGGCGTCAAGTCTGACGGTCCCTAAGCACTTGCCTCACCGCCCGCAGCACATAGAGACCAATGTTATTTGTCCAGCTCGGAGGATCGCTCATTTAGGTGAAAATGAGGTTGTAGCTCGTTGTCTACCTTACTAAGATGGGGAGGCGTCGTGTGTGCAGTACACGTTTCGTTTATGAGCTATTGATCCGGGAAGTGCGAATCCTCGCAGTGTATTTTCTCTCTTTCAAAACAATCTGGCAACACGATATGCAAGTGAGACAATTGCAGGATTCCCCCGCAATTCATCTCCTCGTAGTCCCACCTCCACGAATAAACAGTTTGTTAATCAGCAGATGTCCACAACTGCTGATCACTCGGATTTTGGATAAAAAATAGCCCAGGCTGAGAAATACGTGATTGATTGCAACCATTTAGTTATCCTCATGGATATTTCAGTGGTGAGTGAAATTAGTTGGATAGTGATACTTGGGCCAGATCTGACTCGTCATGATATGACTTGAGCTGGCCCCGATTGGGCTCTCTCGATTCGTCCGGGTCCGTCCGTGCTTGCTGGGTTGTATACAGGATTTACACAAAGACTAATCTCCGAGTATGCTTCACACATTTTTTTTTCACAACATGCTCGCTCAGTTCCGTTCAACTGTGTGGTTTTATGTTGTTGCTTTCGGGCGGTTGTGATACCAGCGTGGTAGAGGTAGAAGCAGCTTGTACAGAGAACACTTTAAGAAGGCCTTGCAGAAGGCCTTGCAGCAGTCAGAAGGGTAGTAGTAGCCTAGGGGATGACGGGAGGCCTGAAGATGTTGAGCAAAGGGGAGTATAGGACGAATCACGACCACCCGTAATTGCAGAACTGGTAAAGGTAAAGTCCCACTGATTGTCACACACCTGAGTGTGTGAAATTTGTTCTCCGCATTTGACCCATCCCCTGGGGGAGCGGTGAACCCCCCAATTCCAACCCTTTGATGTTGAGTGCCAAGCAGGGAGGCAAATGGGTCCCATTTCTATAGTCTTTGGTATGACTCGGCCAGGGATCGAACTCACAACCTCCCAGTCTCAGGGCGGACACTCAAACCACAAGGCCACTGAGCTGGCAGTTAACTAGTATGAGTTGTGCAGGGACGTGCACAGATAGACCCCAGGTGGTGCCCAAGCACCTGCCCTTTTGCCCTCCGAAGGATAAAAGTGCCATTTTTGCAAAACACGTCCACGGCCGACATGACTGTGTTTCAGACGCTCTAGCTGACCCATTGTTAAAGCTGGAGTGAAGATACTGATATCCTCAGAAACTAGAATGCCTGATGCATCCATTGGTACCAGCCCCATGCTAGCTTGTAGGTAGGAAGCAGGTTAAATAACGCTTCAAATGTAGGCTACATTTTGCCAAGGGAAAAAACTGGCATGGCCATTTTCAAAGGGGCCCCTTGATCTCTTACCTCAGGATATCTGAATGAGAATGGGTTCTATGGGTACCCATGAGTCTCCCCTTTACAGACATCCCCACTTTATGCTAATCACATGTAGTTCTGGCAAAAACATGAATTGTTTTTCATGCATTAACTTATAAATGTGTTGTTTCGCCTTCTGTTTTGTATATTTCTGCATACTGGGGTCCCTAAAAAGTATTGGAATTACATAATTTGGGTATGACTGGAAAGCCGAGAGACTCTTGTGGATTGATTGAGCTCAATTGTATTCATGTCCGATGATGTTAGTCCTCATAGTAGCCATTTCATATTCACCTTATGTTCAGACGTGGGGGTGGGCCAAATTCTTCCGGGTCGTGTTAACACTTCCGGCGGTCACGGTGCGAAATACAAATAAACGTCATGAAGTAAACTTTACTTTCTTGTAAAACATACCTGGACTCCAAAAAAGAAAGCTTCAGATGGTTTTCTCTCCTCCGACGCAGCGCAGCGCCATTTACGTAAATAAGATCCGCAAACGTTAACGTAATTCCCTGGAATGCGAGACTTAACGAGCCAGTTACATGGAATTGCATTCTTAGACATTGCCGTTTGCTTTTATTTGGTATATTACATACAATTCGCTAAATTATTAGTTAATTCAGAGTTAGATGATATTGGAGCAGCCAGCCATTTTCTTTTTGTTTTTTTTTGCCAGAAGTCGTCACACGACCACACAACCCGGGTCGAATGGGCGTGGCTACATAAGGTGAATAGCGAGACCATTTTTCGAAACCTGACCTCACTGTATAAAATGACATATTTTACTACACTAGCAATCACACAGCAGCAAACAGCTTATTATCATATCATATATCATATCTTATCTGCACTACAGTATTAATGCTGTGTCAACCATCATAGCTATTTGTTACTTTGTGTTTGTCACTAATCTGAAAGTAACACATGTAGGTGTGAAGTGCACTTCCTCATATAAACTGAACTTCAAGTTTGTGTGGTTTCATCGACTCAGGATGTGGATGCCAACACACTACATTGATATTACAGTATGTCATCTAGAGACACTTTTGTCCAAAACAACTTACAATGTCACATTTTGTTGCACAACAAATTTGTTGTACAACAGTACATAAAGCAGCTATTCAACACAATCAATGACAGCTAAGACATTTTGATGGACTAAAGTAGCACTTTGTAGAAAGTAGTTTGAGAAGGATGTGATGGCAGGTCACTTTAAAATATATTCCATTACAGTAACTACCGGTAGTTCCATCATCAAAACTGTCATCAGTAATGTAATCCAAGGAGTTACCCAAACATACAAAAATTGTGTATTCTGATATACCTTCACTTAGTTTCAGATTACGTTATATATTTGAGGTACAGAATGCTTTAGCATTTTTCTTTCTCCTCTTAGTGTGCAGACATGACCTGAGTGTGGATCTTCTATTTTGATTTTGTTTATAGACTTGGCCAAGAAAGCAGCATCAGCACAAACATCTAAATTGTAGACACACAACATACCTCAACGTATGTGAGCAAAAATACAATTAAAATCTCATAACAGAGAATATCATTCAAAAGTCAAAACTTTCATTGTCATCAGAAAGAAGTCTAATTTGCCATAAACACACCTCGGTCGAAAAGCCATATTTCAATGTGAATAATGCGAATGAGCTTCTGACACCACCTTAGCAAAAAGGAGGAGTTGATCATTTCAAAGGTGTGAGTGACAGGTTCTACTGAGCAGAGGAAACACTTCTCGTTTCAGGTTGGACTGTGGTTATTATTCAGTGGAACCTTTTCAGATAGACGTCAGATAGACAAGCTTCCTCGACAGAAAGACTGTTTAGTCTTTTCTGTTGAGTGATGGAGGAAAAGGCAAATTATTCTTCAGTTGTATTCAAAGCTAACAAAGCTTCCCGACCGAAAGGTAAGTTTAATTTATTTACATACATACAGTACATAAATCAGGAATGGTGATTTCACTGTTGATATGGATTAAATATCTTTGCTTATGTGATAACAAACACAAGTAGAAGTTGCATTGGGAAGTTTACTTTCTAAATGTAATGCATTACTGCTTGAACTAATAATCCACTGCACTATAACATTTACTGACATAATCAGATTATTTGTGGTCAAGGTGCCAAAAGAACATTTTTGTCTACCGACCAAATGGCCATTTGTAAAACATTTTCTACCGAATTTGATTCATTTCCTGGGCGACAGCAAAATCAACTATTGTCGAGTTTTATCTATCGAGTTTTATCGTTGTATTTTTAACTACATTGCACACGATATGGCTGGCAACCACGCTAAAAAGTCACCGATGGAGAAATCCCACAGTTGCCCCTAAGGAATCTCATTTATCACAGCCATGTTTTTCACAGGGTGGACCCTTCCTTACCCACCATTACTGGGCGAGCTACAGGCGGGTAAATGATGCTTTAGTGCAGCGTTTCTCAACTGGTGGGTCGCGACCCAAAGGTGGGTCACGGGGGCCGTTTTTTTTGGCCAAAAAAATAAAATAAAATAAATAAATATCATATTTCATTTGAGTTAAATTCAGATTATTGAAACTGGATTAGCCTGACCAGTTTTACTTGTTTAACAAGCTGAAGCATATGCTCTGCCTGTAATTCAAGAGAAGTCTGCCTTTTCATTTCATATTTAATTTTAGTTAAATTCAGATTATTGAAACTGGATTAGCATGGCCCCAGTTTAATTAAAAGTTATGACCAGTTTAACTAAAAAGCATATAGCCTGCCTGTGATTCAAGAAAAGTCTGCCTTTTTATTTCATATTAGTTAAATTCAGACTATTGAAACTGGATTAGCATGACCAGGTTAACTTGTTTTATTATTATTATTATTATTATTATTATTATTATTATTATTACCATTATTATTATTATTATTATTATTATTATTATTATTATTATTATTATTATTATTATTATTATTATTATTATTAACTAGTTTAAAAACATATAGGCATGTAATTCAAGATACGTCTGCCTTTTATTTCATATTTCATACAGTTCAAATAAGACTTTCTGAGCATGACCAGTTTGACTTGTTTAAATTTAAAAACATATAGGCCTGTAATTCAAGTCTGCCTTATTTCAATTGGTTTTTAGCCCTAGTTGCACTTCTGCTGCACTTTTTTGTTCATTTGAGGTTTATAACAGTGCATGAAGGCATTGTGTATTAAATTAATGCGCTATTTTTTGTGCAATAAATTTGAGTGGTTTAAAAAAAAATCCGAAATTTGGGCCGCGACTTCATGACAAGGAAAATAGTGGGTTGAGAACCACTGCTTTAGTGCCAACTGATCTGACCAGGTCAAGCTACAGTAGCTTTAGTAGCTGGCTCACCCCCGGCTTCCCAGGCTGTGGTTTCAGCTGAATTAGCCTATAGCAGCTTTCTGGTGTGAATGATTCTGTGCAAGCCTTAGCAGTAGCTAATCGATCGCTAGTCCGGGGCTTTTGTAAATGTTAGTAAATAAATGCTAATATTATCGGCTACAACCGGATTGCCTAGCCTTTTGGTTAATCAAATGCTTGGGTGACCTTGATAGCTAGCCCTGCAGCTAGCGCCATGCAGTCCCCCTCTCTTTCCTAGCCGGCCTACAAAACCTAGTGAAGAGAGGTTGGGTACCTGAGTTTCACTCCCTGATGGAAATACTCATCGCATCACACGTCCCCCGAGGAGCTGTGTTACCTGAATAAAACTCTGGTCCCTTCCTTAGTCTGATGGACCACAGAAGTACTGTATGTCACGATTACATTGCATTCTGGTTCGAGATGCTATTTTGACTACAGCGCCAAGCTAACCAAGTTAACTGACAGCCCTCTCTGTTAAATTAGCTTCGCTCAGCCCTGCCTCACAATGTGACAGCATTGCTGTTTGATAAACTTTTGTAATAACCACAGACTGTATGGAATTAAATAAGGCCAGATTTCTCAAATGAAAATCGGGGACATTTTCTGGCCCGCTCGGGGGGCCCAGGGGGGGCTGTCCCCCCCCGGCTTTTAGAAAATTGTGTACATTTTACAGTAAAATGCATAAATCTGGTGCACTTTGAGAGCAAAAGTAAGAGGCTAGATCTATGAAGAACTTTGTGATTTTGAAACAATTGAAAAATAAGCAGTTTACAATGGTTACTAGTTATCTGGCACAATTTACCACAAATTAGACAGCCTAGGTAATTCATGGGAAATAGGCCACTGGTGTATTGTGTAGAGTGGCAGGAAGAGAGGGACAACTACTCTCTTTGACCTCACCAACTGGTGGATAATTTATTTACACAAAACAAAAACATTACAGTAGTGATTTATTACCTCAGTAAACACTTTCCTTGAGTTTAGGGTGTCGCTCACCAGTTTCAAGTATTCAATGGCCACATGACCATATTAACTGCTAATTTAATATTAAATGCTGACAAAATAATTAAAAAAATCATGTTAATACTAAAAGGCAATTTTAATGATTAAAATTGTAATCTAGAGATAAATATGACCTATTGTGTTTAATTTAAACCAGGGGTTATCAAAGTTTTGATGGCTGAAGGCCAATTTAGGGAACAGTAGGCTAATGACTAGATAACAATGATCCATCGCCAATCATGTTAAAAATTGTAATTTTTTTCAATGGAGTTTGGTGTACATAAAAACGTTACTGACTTCTCTGCAAAAACGTTTTGAGTTAGTTACTGCACTTACTTACCAGATAGTTTTACTGTACTTTTAACTATTCAAAACAACTGGGATGGATAACCCGCTGAATGAGGTCCGGTAAACAAGGACGGTAGCAAAAGCAGCAAGCAGACTCCGCCTCTCATTCGCCACCTCTCTTCAGTTGCGTGCGGCTGGGTCCTGGGAAAACCACGGCACGGGCAGAGGGAGGACATCTACTCTGTGATCTACTCTGTCACACACAGGCAGCACTTTGCACAACGTGCACAATGACAGGCTTTTGTGGTGCCGCAAATGCTCTGTTATCGAGTTTCTTGCCAGTATTATTATTTGACTTTGTGGCCAAAATCGGGGACATTTTCGGGGACAGCTCCAGCCGGGGACAGAGCACCGAAATCGGGGACTGTCCCCGAAGGTCACCCTACCACAGACCTTATTTCATGCATTTAACCAAAACCCATGTACAAAAATCACATTGACTTTTAGACTTGGGAACAGGAACTAGCTGAGAGGCCTACAAGAATACGTCATCATCCCTGAGGTACTTTATTGACCGTAACATTATTTTCTATTTTCTTTCAGCTAAAAGTGAGGAGGAGACTGTGTACAGTAGAGTGAAGTTTCGGGAGGACACAACAGATCAAACTGACACAGCAGGTATAGGCTAACACCCCGAACACACCAGACGTGTATCCAACGCTGAAGCAAAACTTTCATTTCGGCGTCCTTGTTAACAGGGGAGACCAATCACACCGGCCACAGCGTGTTGCCTCGCCTCGCATGCAGTGAGAGTTTCAGCATCTATCGGGTCTATTTTTGACGTGTGACGCGAGCGGCCACATGCAGACATGCATGAAGGCAATACAAGAGCGAGGCTCCTGCTCTATGCTTCTGTGACGCGCTGCTTCTGAGATGTTTTTGGTGTGAACCAAAAGGCAGGCAGTATACTGTAGATGTTATTCCTATGCGCCAATAATAATAGTAGGCTACTATTAAATAATGGATAACTTACAATAAGGGTACATTAATTCAGGTTACTAACCCTTTAATTAACACACATTCACAACGTGGATGTGTCAGGTCCTCCAGCTAAAAAACCTCGGGCAAACTGATTGGCACACAAGGAAATTAGAAAATGGCACTTCATGGTTGCCGACCCCTGCCCTAAACCATCCCCTTATTATTCTTGTCTCCCTGCACTATAAACTGTCAAACTATTTAGAAATGTCACAAAAACGGTCTTAAATCTTATTGTAAACAACTGAAACAACTGTTTGTGTTCCATTGTTGTTTTCCATCAGGAGTCTTGCCAGACGGGAAGTGGTCCAGCAGGTGGCGTGGTGTTCAGCTGGTGGTGTGGTGTTTGGGGATTCTTTGTGTTATCTTGCTGTTGGCCGTCATAGCCCTGGGTGTCTACTGTAAGTACACACATCTGAAATACTCAGATTTCTTCTTCTCTTTAAGCTATTTACGTTATTGGTAGAGCTAGAAACTATAGAATTACACTAGTTATATATTTTAGGTGAACAATTTTCTTATTGTAGTTGCTGAGAGCGAGAGGTTGGTATCTGATCTGAGGGCAGCAGTTACAACCACCTGATCGACCACTACACAAATATCTCAGCTCATGTTGAACTGAGGAAGGATAACAGCAATCTGACAATTCTGATAGGCAACAACCTGAGACAAGGCAAAGACAACCTGGAGAGCAACAACACTGACCTGACTACAGAAAACCAGCAGCTGAAGACAGAGAAGAGCAGCTTGGAGAGACAAATAGAAAACATGACCAAAGAGTGGAATGAGCTCAACTCAACTTGTTGCGCCAAGTGCTTTGATACCTACTGCACCGGAAACAAAAACAATGACGGTAATCTTAAAACCAGTTCAGCTTCATCCAAAAATGAGTCAGTGAAAAATAAATCACCCAGTAATCATGTCTGTTAACTTGTCTCTCTTATTTCTCTCAGAGAAAAAGTGTCGACCTTGTCAGGAGGGCTGGATCTACTTCAAGTCCAGCTGCTATGCCATTAATGATGCTGATGGTTCTAAACGGAAAAACTGGGAAGAAGCTCGAGAAGACTGCAAAGGAAAGAAGTCAGATTTGGTTATTATAGGAAGTCCAGAGGAACAGGTAAACAGAACACTATGGGAATCTTAACATGACAGGAACAGGGAGGCAGATTAATATGTGGGATTTATTAGCAGATATAGTTTGGAAAAGCAGCTTCAGAAAACACAAATAAAGTCTCAAATATATATATAAAAAAAGGTATCTTAAAGTCACAATGTGTCAATTTCAGTTTTGAACTAAAACATTTCTGATAATTGTTATTGATTCTGTGATCACCAGAAATTCATCTATGATAAAAGTCAGAAGAACATTGGCTACTGGATTGGCTTGACACATGCAAATAGGAGTTGGAAGTGGGTTGATGGAAGCGATCTGACTGAAAAGTAAGACACATTCCTAAACACCATGAATCATAACATCTGTCACCATCATCTAACCATTATGTTTTTCACACTTTCATCCAGATACTGGATAAAAACACCTTCTGACGACGCTCACTGTGCTATTTCACTCCGAGAAAAATCACCCAAAGGATGGAAAGCTGTGGCCTGTGATGAGAAAAACCGATGGATCTGTGAAAGGAACGCTTTCTCCCTTTAGGCTTTGCTGTGAGAACTGAGAAGCTTACTGTAAAACATGTGCTTTGTATTACAGTAATTATATCAAGCAATAACTGCAATCTGAAAAGTGTTATTACTGTAACATCATTTACAATACAACCAGCATCAAACATGACTTCAACATGTGTAAAATGTATAATACTGTAAATGTAGTTCAATCAGGAGAGGCCAGTTGGTAGGATTAGACAAACTTTATTTAGCAATCGGCGTGCATGGCAAATGCTTTGGCGCTTGACTCCATTGGCCAGTGGCGCTGCTCTTGAGGCAGAGGAGGGCGCCTGCATGGGCCGGGAGTCAAGACTCGTTGGTGGTGGACTGGGGAGGTGGGTGGGGCAAAACAACGCTTCGGAGGCCGGCTTCAAGGGAGATGGACTGCCGTGGGCTGCTGCTGCTATGATCGGCCAGAGAGAGAGAGGTGACGTAGAACCCTTGCTATATATATGAGGATTAACTGACGTCATGTTTGACGTCATAGCAGACGTCATACTAGGATTTTTTGACCACGTTGAGATCGGATTACGCGTGAGTGGCCTTCTGCTTGAACTATGGTCTGGAGACCTCACCTGTTGCGAGTCAGTATTTAGAACAATATAGAAATTGGCCTCAAGGGCGCGCTGAAAGGACAATTTCATGATTGGAGTTTTTGCTGCATTCTCTTACTGGTTTATGTCACTGTTGATCGATTAAGTGCTTTGATCATGTTATGAGATATCTGCTTTTAGCCCCTCATCTCAGTTGTTTTTAAAGGTAAATAGTTATTTCCAGAGAAGAAGAGGACAACAATTTTAGGCCTTAGTAGCCTTGAGTAAAATGAATTGTGTATAATTATTGTTTTCAACATTTTTGAACATATTGCGAGTCATTATATCTATCTATCTATCTATCTATCTATCTATCTATCTATCTATCTATCTATCTATCTATCTATCTATCTATATATCTATCTATCTATCTATGCTGAGATGAGTTGTTTATATTATGCTTAATTTAAAAGCTTTATTGATAATGAAGTAGCCTATGCCTCGTCATCATTCATGTTCATTCAGGGATACTATGATGACAGTGGTTTGGGGGCCCCACTCTAAGATGTCGTATAGGGCCCCAAAAGGCCCAGAAATGGCCCTGGTGTGCGCACGCGAGGTTTTAGAGAGAGAGAGGGAGAGAGAGTGAGAGAGAGAGAGAGAGAGAGAGTAGAAAGATGATATCAGCATGTTTGTGGCTCTTTACTGCCCTGTTATATTTGTACTATGTTGTAAACGGAGTCCACAGCACAAGAATTTCACACGTGATACTTGTACCATGGAGTGACAATAAAAATCTTGAATCTTGAATCTACACATGGTACACCTGCTTTTTAGGTAACATGACATGTCATTCCATTTGTTCAAAGGGTCAGGGAAGTCATTGTATAGTGTAATAATAATAATAATAATAATAATAATACTAGTACTGCAAAGTCATTAAAAGTTTTTGTTTGCTGTCAAAAGGGTGTAACTACACTTACGCCCTTTTGACACCTAGCAAAACCCCACTTTTGACACTGACCAAGCCTTGTGGGTAGAGGATTCAAACAGCACTTAGCTCAGCTCAAAATGCATGCTGACCATTGCATGCTGACATAAGTGATGCTAGCGTGGCAGCATCATCACATAATTTCTCCTATATTCTAATAACAAGAGTATCAACTTTCCACTCATACCCAATTTAGGCAATTCCAAAACTGTTTAGGGATGCCAGTATGCAAAAATATTCAAATACAATAGGTGCAAATAACACATTTATACGGTATGCAAAAAAATTGCATGGTTTTTGCAAAACTGCATAGGATTAGTATAAAGTGGGCATGACTGTAAAGGGGAGACTCGTGGGTACCCTTACAACCCATTCTCATTCAGATATCTTGAGGTCAGAGGTCAAAGGACCCCTTAGAAAATGGTCATGCCAGTTTTTGCCTCGCCAAAATCTAGCCTAAATTTAGAGCATTACTTATCCTCCTTCCCAACAAGAGGTAGTACAAGAATTCAACCACCGCTAGGTAACAATCTACATTGTTCTATATCCAGACATTCATAAATGCACACACATACCTACACACACAATCACCCATTTACATTCATAGTGCAGACACATATGCACACACAATCACCCATTCCCATTCATAGTACATACATGTATTAAACAATAATGTACATCTTATGCAATGAAAGAAAAGAAAGAAAAAAAAACAATAATAAAAGACCAAAACAAATAAAAATAAAACCAACAGACACAAAACCCTGTCCGAGGTGAGGTAGGAGATTATCTTATTACCCTAACAGCGTCATCACAGAACTCCACCTTTTAGTAAATGTATGGTTTTGAAGTCTCAGTGAGTATGTTATTTGCTCCATTTCATACACATCCCCTAATTTTTGTAACCAGGAATTATAAGTGGGAGGGTCAGGCTTTAACCAGTTCAGAGTGATACATTTCACTGCTACTGTGAGTAAGATTTGAAGAAGATAGTTCTGATTCCTTCCTTCTATCCCATCTGGTGTCATCCCTAACAGAGCGAGTCTTGGGTCTTGTGGGATGTCAAGATGCATTATTTCTCCAACAGATTGAAATATGTCATTCCAGTAATTTTTCAATTTTGAGCATGACCAAAATGTGTATATTTGCCCACCTGTGTCCCACAGTTTCTCCAGCAGTTACTAGATATGGCAGGATTTATCTTAGCTGTTATACTGTATGTGGTGTCCTAAAGAACCTGGTTATAGTCTTCCACCTGAATTCTCTCCAAGAATTTGAGCATGTGACTAGGTGTGCCTCCGAACATACATTCTTCTACATATCTGCCGGTATTTCCTGTTCTAATTCAGTCTCCCATCTTTCTTTTATACAAATAGAGTTATTTGGATCCATGCTCAAAAACATCTGATACAGTCTAGAAATAATTTTGCACAGCACATTCTCAGTCTGCACCTTTATCCAGAATCTGTCTATTTCAGTGAGTTGTTTTTATTTTACTCAAATCTTTATGTTTAGTTAAGAAGCTTCTCAGCTGTAAATAATAGTAAAAGTCAGCCCTTGGTAGATTAAATTCCATTTATATTTGTTCGAAAGATTTCAGGTTGTCTTCACAAAATAGCTGGTGTATATAAAGCAGACCATAATCTGTCCACTTTTTAAGTCCCGTATCTAATCGGTTAGGGATAAAATTCTTAATCAGACCTATGCTTGATAAAGGTGAGACTGACTTGGGCAAATTAAATAATCTCTGTATTTCTCCCCATATATTCATAGTAATTTTAGTCCATTCACTCATCCTAATATCTTTGACTGGGACATCTAAAAATGGATTTGAGAGAGTCTCTTGGCATAGATGTTTCTCAATGTTCAGCCTTAGCAAAATGGAGAAGTTGCTAATTTCAAAGGTGTGAGTGACAGGTTCTACTAGCAGAGGAAACACTTCTCGTTTCAGGCTGCACTGTGGTTATTATTCAGCTGAACTTCTTCAGATAGACGTCAGATAGACAAGCTTCCTCGACAGAAAGACTGTTTAGTCTTTTCTGTTGAGTGATGGACCAAAAGGCAAATCATTCTTCAGTTGTATTCAAAGCTAACAAAGCTTCCCGACCGAAAGGTAAGTTTCATTTATTTACATACATACAGTACATAAATCAGGAATGGTGATTTCACTGTTGATATGGATTAAATATCTTTGCTTATGTGATAACAAACACAAGTAGCAAGTTGCATTGGGAAGTTTACTTTCTAAATGTAATGCATTACTGCTTGAACTAATAATCCACTGCACTATAACATTTACTGACATAATCTGATTATTTGTGGTCAGGGTGCCAAATGAACTTTTTTGTCCACCGGCCAAACGGCCATAGTGAATGTTTACATTTTACCAGCCACTCAATAGATTACCATTGTTTGTTTGTTTGTTGCCTGGTGAGTGAAGCAAATCTACCAGCTACTTGCATATTTTACCAGCATTTGGCTGGTGCTGCTAACTTTGTGCCCTGTTTGCAGTTACATCAACCACATCAACCTGTACAGCTGTTGTCAAACATTGTTTCAAGATGTAAAATGATTTATCTTGTCAAATGACTTTTCCGCTTTACTCGCATTCTGTACTAATTTATCACCAAACCTAACTGTAGCGTTAAAGCAGTGTTTCTCAAAGTGTGGGGCGGCCCGCCCTGTGGGCGCAGTGGCAAAACAGGATGGGGGGCGCAGGGGGAAATGCAGAAATGCAGCGCGGAACCAAGGTTTTGACGTCGGACTTCTTTCCCGGTGAGCAATAAATGAACCCCGCTTCTGTAGTGACTTTGCATTCATTCCATGGATGGTTCATTCCTATTGCCAAATATTTTAACTTGTTTTGTTTAGTTTTGCACAGGTTGCACTTTATTGTTATTATTTTGAAAATATGTGCAGTGCAAAACAGGTTCATTGCAGTCACTAATACAGTGATAATAAGACTTAATGCAAATTTCTCTTGCCAAATATTTGTTATTTTTTGCACAGATAGAACTTTATTGATATCGTTATAACAAAGTGATTGCACATTGCATTAGATTTTTATCTGATGGAGCAATCTGGTTAACTTTGTTTGTTCTAGCAAAGTGATTGCAATTTATGTTTGATTATTTTTAATTTATTATTTTAAAAAGTGAGGTCTCCCGACCATAGTTCAAGCAGAAGGCCACTCACGCGTAATCCGATCTCAACGTGGTCAAAAATCCTAGTATGACGTCTGCTATGACGTCAAACATGACGTCAGTTAATCCTCATATATTTAGCAAGGGTTCTACGTCACCTCTCTCTCTCTGGCCGATCATAGCAGCAGCAGCCCACGGCAGTCCATCTCCCTTGAAGCCGGCCTCCGAAGCGTTGTTTTGCATACCCTGTTCCGGGTCGGCACGGAGCGCATTGGCCTTCCGAGACGGCCGGGCCGCAGGCGGCCAACGCGGGGCGCTCCACTGCGAGGGGCCGCCGACGCTGTCTCTCACGTCGTCAATCTTTCCTTGCCATCTCCATTCACGGAGCAAATCGGCTCAAGCAAAGCGGCCATTTCCCTCCAGCCAGGAGTCCGCCCCAAGTCAACAACAGACTTTCAGACTGACAATCAGTGACTAACATTTTCGTTCAGCAAGCAGCATGTCCAGGCGTCCAAGCATTCAGGCTTCCGCACCGCGATCATCGCGTCCCCAGGCTCTACCAAGGACGGGGTCGACGACCACAGCACACCAAGCATACCCCGGAGGACCAGCCACCCGCGGACGCGAAAGGACCCATGAGGAAAGTATCATTACTTCAGTATTTAAACGGGCAATCTACCAGTCCAGTAAAATTCAGACGTATTCCGTACAGAGGTCGAAATTATCGTACACATACAATAATTATCGTACGTCTGGCAACGCTGGCGGAAATCGCTTTCTGGCAAATGGCCAGCGGGAGTCACAACTTAATAATAATAATAATAATAATAATAATAATAATAATAATAATAACCACGCAAGGGGCCATTCTAACACCCCTGGCCCGTGGAGCTTGTCTGAGCATCAGCTAGAATGACTGCACAACTTTCAGACCGAACCCAGACGGCCCAGGGAAATGCTGACGTCTTTTCCGTGTCAAGCTACCCGGTCTTAATACACCACTTCCTGTGCTCAACGAATTTCAAAGTAAAATGCCTCTGGCATTTCTTCAGAAGCAGAATCAGAATTACTTACGTTACAGTAGCTCGCTCACAGAACACACAGCTTAAAATAAACAGTAGTAAATGCAATGCAAATGCAGTAGTAAGCAATAAGCAGAAAAAAAAAAAAAACACAACATAGCATAGAATAACTAGTAAATGCGCTAGAAGCAAAAATAAGTGGAATGTAAGTAGCAAAAATACAAAATACGTCAGGCAAGTATACATTCCGTGTCAATTATCATTATTGCACCCTGGACCATATTAAATCGGCTTGCCCTATACGTTACACGTGGCTCAGCCAGGCACAGTTAACCTATCGGCTGGCTCAGTCTCAGGGAGACTGAGCGTCTCCGAGGTGCTCTTTTAAGAGAGGCATTAAATAGACCAATGGCCACAGGCAGGAATGATTCCCCGGGCCTCTCCGTACTGCATCTAGGCGGAATCAGTCTCTCACTGAACGTACTCCTGTGTTCGACTAGCACGCCGTGGAGTGGGTGCGAGTCATCGTTCATGGTGGAACGTAGCCTGGACAACGTTCTCTTCTCTGACACCGCAGTCAGAGAGCCCAGATCCAGCCCCAGGCCTTATGGATCAGCTGCTGAGTCGTTGGCATCCGCTGCCTTCAGCCTGCTGCCCCAGCACACAATAGCATACAGGAAGGCACTAGCCACTACCGACTCATAGAACATCCTCAGCATGGCCCGGCAGACGTTGAAGGACCTCAGCCGTCTCAGAAAGTAGAGACGGCTTTGCCCCTTCTTAACCATAAACAATACCAAAGCTAAAATAATTGATACAGTGTCACGCTAGTCAGGTAACAAGAGGCTGCGAACCCCATCGCTATATGTGGCCAACCATAACATATCACTGCGAGGTGCAACTAGCAGTCCATGGTGCACTTGCAAGGCGGTGAAACCATCGCTTTCTCACTTGTTTATTAACCAGTTTCTTTATATCTCATGCATTAAGCACTACATTTCAGCTGTTGCCGCCAGAGTGAGCCGTTCGCCCCATGGACCTTTCGGTCCGCCCAGAGTGCCCGAGAGGCCTTGGCACCCCAGCTTCAGCGCTTCTCCAAGCCGCTCGTCACCACATGACAAGATCCTGGTTCGTCCTGCACCCCAAGCGGACGCTCCAGAAGTGCAACCTCCCGACGAAGAACTTCTCCAGCCACTCCTTCAGGATCGGAGCGGCCACCTCAGCCGCCGTGCAAGGAGTGTCCTCCGCCTCCCTCCAGCAAACGGGCCGCCGGTCTTCATCAGCATTCTCCAGCCACATCCGCCCGGAGCGGGTGGCCATACCGGCGGCCCAAAGGACCCTCCTCCCTTCATCGGCAAGCATGGCAACAAACAGTGTCCCGGACGTCCGTGCCAAATAATGTCTCGTTGGTGGTGGCCCCCGAAAAGCACGGCGCCCAGTAAGGCGCAGTAAATCTCCCGGTTTTTGGGGGTAACCCCCTCCTCTGTCCCGGCCTGGCTCGAGGCCGCGTCCGTCCGTCGCGTCTCTCTCTCCCCCCGGGGAGAGGCTGCGTGGCGGCGGGCGCGCGTTGAACACCTCTGACTCTGGACGGCCGATCCGACCGGACGCTGCGGTCCCTCCCGGGGCACTCATCCCCGTGGCCTGTCCCGACGTCTCCTGGAGTGGGAGCGGCGGGCTTGACACGGGGCGCCTCGGGCAGGGGCTGTCTGGTAACCGGACGCCATCCGACCTCGGAACCTGAAATTAAGTGCGGCACGGGGAGCGCTCCACTCCTCGTGTCGTGCGCCTCCGGGTGCCCGTTACTCGCTCTCCCCTTCCGGGGGAGGCGGGGGGCTTAATGCGCTTCCTCCCCGCTCCGTCGCACGAGTGCGGCTTGCGGGTGGAGTCGCCCGGGGGTCCCGTCGTCCTACAGCAACCCTATCTCTAGCATGAATTGATGAAGCAGTACCCAATCAAATATTCCTAACACCACACTTTCGCTGAGTAAATCCGGGCCTGCCCGGTAATCGAAGTCGTATCTTAATAGAGGGGAATACAGAGGTGGCAATCAGACGAAAGAACACGGATAGCCTATGGGAATGCAGGGGCAAAAATGCAGTCCAGCTGAGAGATCTAGACGGAAGCGAGGGGGTGCGATGGCTGCGGAGCCATCAAGGTGCTGGGAGGATCTGCATCACACGAGTGTTGTCCGGCTCTGCCTCTTAGTAGCAAACCAGAGCGGTGATCTGGCTTAGCCCTTGCCGACCCACGGAATCGAAGAAGGCACTGGGCGGGAGGGGGCTGACCGCCTCATTGTCTCTAACCGCTGCGGGGGTAGGCACGTCGGTGCCCTCGCCCAACTCATGTGTCCCTCTCCGGAGGGCGCTGGGAGGGCAGGGATTCTCAACGGTGCAGCTTCCCTCATCCACCTCGCTGCAAGCACTAACACAACAAGAGGAGATAGACAAAGAGTAGGGGGAAAGAGAGAGAGCCAGAGAAAGTCAGGGTCAGTCAGAAGGCCAAGTCAGGGGGCCAAAAAGGGGGGGGAAAGAGAGAGAGCCAGAGAAAGTCAGGGTCAGTCAGAAGGCCAAGTCAGGGGGCCAAGAAGGCCAAGTTAAAATGGTGAGGCGCCAAGGCGGCCAAGTAGGCCAAGCTGGGAAGCGCCAAGTCAGGTAAGGCGCCATGGCGGCCAGGAAGGCCAAGCCGGGAAGCACCTTAAGTCAGGTAAGGCGCCATGGCGGCCAGGAAGGCCAAGCCGGGAAGCGCCTTAAGTCAGGTAAGGCGCCATGGCGGCCAGGAAGGCCAAGCCGGGAAGCACCTTAAGTCAGGTAAGGCGCCATGGCGGCCAGGAAGGCCAAGCCGGGAAGCGCCTTAAGTCAGGTAAGGCGCCAATTTTTGGGGGAGGGAATAGAGGGAATAGAGAAAGAGAGAGCCGGAGAAAGTCAGGGTAGTCGCGCCAAGGCAGCCAAGTAGGCCAAGCCGGGAAGCGCCAAGCTAAACATCAACGTACCAAGATCGAAGGCCCGACCGAGTTGGGAGCGCCAGCCGCAAATAACGTAAGTCGCTAAAAAAGGTCGAAGGCCGGAAAAGTACAATCGCGAAGCGCCAAGGCGGCCAGGTAGGCCAAGCTGGGAAGCGCTATCGCGAGGTGCCCGACCGAGTTAGGAGCGCCAGCCGCAAATAGCCGTAAGTCGCAAAAAAGGTCGAAGGCAGGATAAGCACGTACCAAGTAAACATTAACGTATCAAGATCGAAGGCCCGACCGAGTTGGGAGCGCCAGCCGCAAATAGCTGTAAGTCGCTAAAAGGTCGAAGGCCAGGAAAGTACAATCAACTACCGGCGCCTGCAGATCTCAATTAACTTCCGGTAATCAGATCTTCCTTTTGGGGGATCTCCTAGCCTATGCAGGTGCCCTCCTCTTGCCTCAAGAGCAGCGCCACTGGCCAATGGAGTCAAGCGCCAAAGTATTTGCCATGCATGCCGATTGCTAAATAAAGTTTGTCTAATCCTACCAACTGGCCTCTCCTGATTGAAGTGAGGTCTCCCGACCATAGTTCAAGCAGAAGGCCACTCACGCGTAATCCGATCTCAACGTGGTCAAAAATCCTAGTATGACGTCTGCTATGACGTCAAACATGACGTCAGTTAATCCTCATATATATAGCAAGGGTTCTACGTCACCTCTCTCTCTCTGGCCGATCATAGCAGCAGCAGCCCACGGCAGTCCATCTCCCTTGAAGCCGGCCTCCGAAGCGTTGTTTTGCCCCACCCACCTCCCCAGTCCACCACCAACGAGTCTTGACTCCCGATCCCCCACGGGGGGGGGATCTCCTAGCCTATGCAGGTGCCCTCCTCTTGCCTCAAGAGCAGCGCCACTGGCCAATGGAGTCAAGCGCCAAAGTATTTGCCATGCATGCCGATTGCTAAATAAAGTTTGTCTAATCCTACCAACTGGCCTCTCCTGATTGAAGCACAGATGTAGCAGTCACAAAATTTATATAATTTGTATTTATTTGTATAAAGTTGAAATGGAAGTTGTTTTATTATTTGGACAACATTACTGAAAGAAAATAGAAAGGAAAGGTCATGATCCTGATGTTATTTCAATAAAAGTTAAACTTGGACCATTTTGTTACAATTTTGTTGGGGCGGTGGGTCATGAACATTTTTCCTCCTTCAAAGTGGGGCATGACAGAAAAAGTTTGAGAACCACTGCGTTAAAGGAACACTCCGCTGATTTTCAACCAGCTTTGTATCATTACAAAATCAGTAGTATATCAAGAAAACTGTAAACCAGTTTGCAGGCATTAACCAACTATGAAGTAACCAATTATCATCACCTTCAGTTACTGCTGGAGTTTTTCTGGACATAAAACACTTTCGACCAAATTTGATTTATTTCCTCTGCGACAATAAAATCAACTATTGTCATGTTTTTAACTCAGTGGTTCTCAAACTTTTTCTGTCATTGCATTGTCATTGCACTGTCATGTCATTGCTCACCGGGAAAGAAGTCCGACGTCAAAACCTTGGTTCCGCGCTGCATTTCTGCATTTCCCCCTGCGCCCCCCCTGTTTTGCCACTGTGCCCCACAGGGGGGGCCGCCCCACACTTTGAGAAACACTGCTTTAGTGCCAACTGATCTGACCAGGTCAAGCTACAGTAGCTTTAGTAGCTGGCTCACCCCCGGCTTCCCAGGCTGTGGTTTCAGCTGAATTAGCCTAGCAGCTTTCAGGTGTGAATGATTCTGTGCAAGCCTTAGCAGTAGCTAATCGATCGCTAGTCCGGGGCTTTACGTTAGTAAATGCTAACATCGCCTACAACCGGATTGCCTAACCTTTTGGTTAATCAAAAGGGTGACCTTGATAGCTAGCCCTGCAGCTAGCGCCAGGCAGTCCCCCTCTCTGGAATTATTTACCTATCTAAATACAAGAGGTCGTTCAAGCAATTTGAGAGCATGATTGATCAATTTCACTCAAAAAGCCTCCGCGTGGGCTTAAATTTGCTCTGCTTATCAAACTGTACGCGGAGCTTTTTGAGTCCAAGGGTCCAAAATCTGAACGTGAAATTGATAAATCATGCTCTCAAATTTCTTGAACAACCTCTTGCATTATCTTGCATTATGATAGGTAAATAATCTCTCCTAGCCGGCATACTAGTGATGCGCGGGTCAGGGTTTTTTAAGGCCTGCCCCAACCCAACCCGTCATTGGAGCCAGCCCGCACCGCCCAGCCCGTTAAAATATCTGAAAATTCGGAACCCAGCCCAACCCAGCAGCCCGCAATGGCCAATTTAATGTAATATGTCTCCGGACTGCGGAGGAGTGCAGCAGAGCTCTCCAAGGTGTGAAAAGTAGCTAATAACTCTGTCTCTCTCCCCCCTCTCTCTCACACACACACACACACACCTACACTCACATGCTGCCGTGCGCGACAACAGTTGTATTGCTCTGGTTGCGCGGCTGCTTTCATGTCGGTCTTTCTTCAATTAATCCATGGTCTTCAAATGGAGGTAGCAGGTATAGAGGTAGGCTAAGGCTACAGAAACAGTTCTTATTCTTCCACATTTCTTTTAATTACCTCATGCGCTCTCAATTGGTCACGTTGTAGTACTAAACGTAGTAGTGCAGCAGGTGCGCAGACGGCTTGCTCTTTTCATTTTCACTTTTTATTGCTGTTTCATAAACGTTTGTGACTTGTTACTTAGCCTATTTCATGCATTTAACCAAAATCCCCTTCTAAAAATCACATTGACTTTTAGACTTGGGAACAGGAACTACATGACTACTGAGAGGCCTACAAAAGTACCTCATCCCTGCGGTACTTTATTGACCATAACATTATTTTTTAATTTTTTTTTCAGCTAAAACTAAAACTGAGACTGTGTACGATGGAGTGAGGCTTCAGCAACACAGAACCAATCAAACTGACACACCAGGTAGGCTAACACCCCAAACACACCAGACGCGTTTCCAACACTGAAGCAACGCTGAAGCAACACCTCATGGAGGCTGTTTCATTCCGGTGTCCTTGTTAACAGTGGAGACCAATTAAAAAAACAAAAACAAACAAACAGTGGAGACCAATCACACCGGCCGCAATTCAGGTTACTAACCCTTAATTAAGAGCCTTGACCATAAACTTGCTTTAACTTTAACCTCAGTGACTTCATGCCTCAACCCAACCACATAGTTAACATGAACATCATTAGTAATGAAAACATTAGTTAACTGTTAAGTAAAGGTAATGCTTATTTTTTAAATACAATACAATTCACCTATTGGTAAGTCCAGCCCTCAAATGCAGACGAGCCAATTACAGTTCGTACTAGCTGCACAATAGAAATCGGGATTTCCATCTGGTTTTTGGGGGTTCCATACGTTTGGGTTTTCATAAGTTGAAAAAAATCGTCAAACAATGTGCATCAGGGTAAATAATAATAATAATAATAATAATAATAATAATAATAATAATAATAATAATAATAATAATAATACATTTGATTTATATAGCGCTTTTCGTAGATCCACATCTCACATCCACAATGTGGATGTATCAGGTCCTCCAGCTAAAAGACCTCAGGCATACTGATTGGCACACGAGGAAATTACAAAATGGCACTTCATATCAAAAAGGTTGCCGACCCAGTGCAGCAGTCTCTGACACAGGGGACGACTGTCGCCAAGAGACTTATTCTTAAGGAGTGGAAGTCCCCCTCTTCACCTTCCTTCCAGCTGTGGCTGACGGACATGATTTCAGTTATACATATGGAGAGACTCCGGTTTCTGAGGATCAATTCACTTAAGAAATTATCTGAGGTCCGGGATCCGTTTCTGGCCTATTTGGACGAGGTTAGAGGTCACTGATGACTCACCTGGCTGACTCTTTATGGAGCCCTTGCGCGGGATCCCACGCACATTTCTTGCAAGCACATTGACACTTTACGTGGCTGCTATCACTATGCATGCTGAAAAGTTGATATATGTATGTTTTTGTTTTTGTCTTTGTTTGAGCCTGTTGTTCTGTTCTGTTTTGTTCTGAAAATTGTAAAATAAATATATATATAAAAAAAAGGTTGCCGACCCCTGCCCTAAACCATCCCCCCATTATTCTTGTCTCCCTCCACTATAAACTGTCAAACTAATCAGAAATGTCACAAAAACGGTCATAAATCTTATTGTAAACAACTGAAACAACTGTTTGTGTTCCATTGTTCTTTTCCATCAGGAGTCTTCCCAGACGGGAAGTTGTCCAGCAGGTGGCGTGGTGTTCGGGTGGTGGTGTGGTGTTTTGGGATTCTTGGTGTTATCTTGCTGTTGGCCGACATAGCCCTGCGTGTCTACTGTAAGTACACACATCTGAAATACTCTGATTTCTTATTCTCTTTAAGCTAATCACTTTATTGGTAGAGCTAGAAAGTATAGAATTACACTAGTTATATATTTTAGGGGGACAATTTTCTTATTGTAGTTGCTGAGAGCGAGAGGTTGGTATCTGATCTGAGGGCAGCCAGTTACAACCACCTGATCGACCACTACAAAAATATCTCAGCTCATGATGAAGTGAGGAAGGATAACAGCAATCTGAGAATTCTTTCTGATAGGCATCAACTTGGAGAGCGGCAACACGGACGTGACAACAGAAAACCAGCAGCTGAAGACAGAGAAGAGCAACTTGGAGAGACAAATAGAAAACATGACCAAAGAGTGGAATGAGCTCAACTCAACTTGTTGTGCCAAGTGCTTTGATACCTACTGCACCGAAGACAACGGTAATCTTAAAACCAGTTCAGCATCATCCAAAAATGAGTCAGTGAAAAAGAAATCACCCAGTAATCATGTCTGTTAACTTGTCTCTCTTATTTCTCTCAGAGAGACAGTGTGGACCTTGTCAGAAGGACTGGATCTACTTCAAGTCCAGCTGCTATGCCATCATTCATTATGAACGGAAAACCTGGGAAGACGCTCGAAAAGACTGCAAAAGAAAGGAGTCCGATTTGGTTATTATAGGAAGTGCAGAGGAACAGGTAAACAGAACACTATGGGAATCTTAACATGACAGGAACAGGGAGGCAGATTAATATGTGGGATTTATTAGCAGAGTTAGTTTGGAAAAGCAGCTTCAGAAAACACAAATGAAGTCTCAAATATATATATATATAAAAAGGTCTCTTAACACATTGAGTGCCAGCCATTTTTTCATCCTGTAGGTAAGTTGTGCCAGGTTTTTTTTTGAGGATTCTGGCTCATTTTACAAGAGCCGAGGATTATTTTCTGTTAAGAATTCATGAACACCAATCATCTAAAAATAACTAATATAATGTGTGCTTTCTCTGTCTAAAAGAGTTAGTTTGCAGAGTTAGTAGTTATGTAGATATTAGCCGTTGAGTACAGCATGGTTTCAGCGTCTGGAAATTTATTCAGAGATAAATGGCTTTTTGTGAATTCGATAGAACAGTCACTTTAACCATTCATTTTTGGCATCAGTAAGACCGTCAGACATTCTAAACAATAGTTTTGAACAGTAATTTCCTCCATAACAACAGGAAACACCCCTCTCATTCAAACTCCTCCCTCCGTGTGTCTTCTCCTCCTTCCTCCTGGCTCTACAGCGGGCGTGTCAGAAGCGCGTTGCTGCTGCCTGCCTGCCTGCCTGCCTGCCTGCCTGCTTGCCTGCGTGCGGACGCTCCTTGTGCGAGTCAAGATGGGCCGGGGAATGCGTGGGCGATGGGCAGATGTTGATTCTGGCCTTTCTGAGGTGTTTCAAAGTGTGTTTCACCTATAATCTATTTTGCAAATCGCTCTCCGCTCTCTGTGGGCTGCTGCCTGCGCGCCGCGCCCGCTCTCGGGCAAGGAATGGATTACTGTAAAATCGCCTCGCCATTTCCTTGAATGGCTTTCTCCCGCGGCAGTTTTTTCTTTGATTTCGCTCTCTGGGGGAGCACTGTCAACACTTAGTGGGTCGGTAAAATAGATTATACACATTCTCTTGCTCCAATAGTGATCTCGAAGATGTAAAAGTTGTTGATTGATGTCCCACCGTCAAAAAAAAAAAAATGTTTATGTAAGACGAGTTATTTCGGCTCTGGCACTCAAGCGTTGGATTATGTAAGACGAATTATCTCGGCTATGGCACTTAACGTGTTAAAGTCACAATGTGTCAATTTCAGTTTTGAACTAAAACATTTCTGATGATTGTTATTGATTCTGTGATCATCAGGAATTCATCTCTGATAAAGGTTTGGTCAACGTTGGCTACTGGATTGGCTTGACACATACAAATGGGAGTTGGAAGTGGGTTGATGAAAGCGATCTGACTAAAACGTAAGACACATTCCTAAACACCATTAATCATAACATCTGTCACCATCATCTAACCATAATGCATAATGTTTTTCACACTTTCATCCAGATACTGGATAAAAACACCTTCTGACGACACTCACTGTGCTATTTCACTCCAAGAAGGAAAAGGATGGGAAGCTGTGGCCTGTAGTGCGAAAAAGCGATGGATCTGTGAAAGGAACGCTTTCTCTGTTTAGGCTTTGCTGTGAGAACTGAGAAGCTTACTGTAAAAAATGAGCTTTATATTACAGTAATTATATCAAGCAATCAACTGCAATCTGAATAGTTATTACTGTAACATCATTTACAATACAACCAGCATCAAACATGACTTCAACATGTGTAAAATGTATAATACTGTAAATGTAGCTGTTGCGAGTCAGTATTTAGAACAATATAGAAATTGGCCTCAAATTGTGCTGAAAGTACAATTTCATGATTGGAGTTTTTGCTGCATTCTCTTACTGGTTTATGTCACTGTTGATCGATTAAGTGCTTTGATCATGTTATGAGATATCTGCTTTTAGCCCCTCATCTCAGCTGTTTTTAAAGGTAAATAGTTATTTCCACAGAAGAAGAGGGCAACAATTTTAAGCCTTAGTAGCCTTGAGTAAAATTAATTGTGTATAATTATTGTTTTCAACATTTTTGAACATATGGTGAGTCATTATATCTATCTATCTATCTATCTATCTATCTATCTATCTATCTATCTATCTATCTATCTATCTATCTATCTATCTATCTATCTATCTATCTATGATGAGATGAGTTGTTCATATTGTGCTTAATTTAAAAGCTTTATTGATAATAAAGTAGCCTATGCCTCATCATTCATGTTCATTCAGGGATACTATGATGACAGTGATTTGGGGGCCCCACTGTGAGATGTCGCATAGGGCCCCAAAAGGCCCAGAAATGGCCCAGAAATGGCCCTGGTGTTCACACGCGAGGTTTTGGAAAGAGAGAGTGAGAGAGAGAGAGAGAGAGAGAGGGAGTAGAAAGACGATATCAGCATGTTTGTGGCACTTTTCAGTGAATAATAGTTGATTTCCTCACTGAATAATCTGCTGTTCCACAATTTTAGCATCATAATTTGATGTCCTGGCGTTTGTATTTTAATGGGACATCCGTGCGTAATGACGTATCCAAGGATTTCCCCTGCACTGCAGTTTTTTAGCGCTAAGAGGTGGTAAATGATTGCATAAGAGGCAAGGAAGATACTGTAGCATAAGACACGTGTTAAGGTGCGCAAACCGGCCCGCAAAGTGCAAAAAGCGAATAGCGCTTGTACGATGTTAGGGCCCTAATGAGTGTTGGCCTGTCAGATGTGACTGGGGAGGGCATTTCAGAGGGAGGGGGCGGCTGCAGCAAGGCCCTGTCAGAGGCCCCGCCCCTGTCACAGCTTTAGCAAAGAGATACCTGTGATGCTTGTCAAAGTGGATATAAATATTATGATCATATTCAGCCAGACAGTGAGATGTCCCCCCCCCCCCTCCCACGCAAAATCTGACCATGCCTGGGAACATTGAGCCCTGGGAACATTGAGCCTTGGGAACATTGAGCCTTGGGAACATTGAGCCTTGGGAACATTGAGCTGATCCCACAGTTACAGTACCACCCCCATCGCGCTCCCCAAACCCCACTCCAACAAATTACCATCGCCCCCCCCCCCCCCCCCCCCACCCCCTCCAGTCGAAGGCATTATTTATGACACCGTCCAGAGGGCTGACTATGATTTGTTGCTGGAGCAAACCTTAAGTGTATATTGGCAGGGCCGGGCAGGTGTCACATACAATCTAGCACACAAGCAACGAGCAAGTAGCTAGTAGAGCAAGATCAGGCAACAGAGTAGCACATAGCAGCAAGACAAACAGGCAACAGCAAGACAACCACAGCAAGAGAGGAAGAACAAATCATGTGACAAACAGTGAACCAACAACCAAAAGGATCGGGGATATTAGTCGGTCAGGAAACAGCTGCGTATATTAGCGAGAATTATTTATTATTGTATTGGACAAAACCACTTCACTTCTATGCAGAGCTGAGGAGCGCTCACCCTCACCACAAAACTGCGCTTCCTTTACGTTATTTTTAGACACACTCAAGAGAAATGGAGAAATATATGATCGAAAATGGATTTTCATTCATTTGTCACCCAACAAAACCAACACGTCTTCACATGCAGTTCATGACACGTTCAGAAAAAGCTAAATAAGGCCATTGTATTTAGCAATCTACCATGATACACATTGAAAGTACTGCAATACAACACCTGCAGTCCAAAAAGAGGCCGTGAACAGTAATTGCTCAGCCTCTTTATACCGTTCAATTTACAAAGCAAGTTTCAGATGTCATGCATCAAACGCCTGCTCATGTATGTATAGGACACGCACACCTTTTTCTACTGAACCTTGTATACAGGATTTACACACAGACAAGTCTCAGGGTATGCTTCACACATTTCTTTTCACAACATGCTCGCTCAGTTCAGTTCAACTGTGTGGTTTTATGTTGTTGCTTTCCGGCGGTTGTGATACCAGCGTGGTAGAGGTAGAAGCAGCTTGTACAGAGAACACTTTAAGAAGGCCTTGCAGCAGTCAGAAGGGTAGTAGCAGCCTAGGGGATGACGGGAGGCCTGAAGATGTCGAGCAAAGGGGAGTATAGGACGAATCAGTGGAACATCACGACCACCCGGAATTGCAGAACTGGTAAAGGTAAAGTCCCACTGATTGTCACACACCTGAGTGTGTGAAATTTGGTCTCCGCATTTGACCCATCCCCTGGGGGAGCGGTGAACCCCCCAATTCCAACCCTTTGATGCTGAGTGCCAAGCAGGGAGGCAAATGGGTCCCATTTTTATAGTCTTTGGTATGACTCGGCCGGGAATCTAACTCACAACCTCCCAGTCTCAGGGCGGACACTCAAACCACAAGGCCACTGAGCTGGCAGTTAACTAGTATGAGTTGTGCAGGGACGTGCACAGATAGACCCCAGGTGGTGCCCAAGCACCTGCCCTTTTGCCCTCCGAAGGATAAAATTGCCCTTTTTGCAAAACACGTCCGCGGCCAACATGACTGTGTTTCAGACGCTCTAGCGGACCCATTTTTAAAGCTATGAGTGAAGATACTGATATCCTCTGAAACTAGAATGCCTGATGCATCCATTGGTACCAGCCCCGTGCTAGCTTGTAGGTAGGAAGTAGGTTAAATAACGCTCCGAATGTAGGCTACATTTTGCTAAGGGAAAAAACTGGCATGGCCATTTTCAAAGGGGCCCGTTGATCTCTTACCTCAGGATATCTGAATGAGAACGGGTTCTATGGGTACCCATGAGTCTCCCCTTTACAGACATCCCCACTTTATGCTAATCACATGTAGTTCTGGCAAAAACATGAATTGTTTTTCATGCATTAACTTATAAATGTGTTGTTTCACCTTCTGTTTGTATATTTCTGCATACTGGGGTCCCTAAAAAGTATTGGAATTACATAATTTGGGTATGACTGGAAAGCTGAGAGACTCTTGTGGATTGATTGAGCTCAATTGTATTCATGTCCGATGATGTTAGTCCTCATAGTAGCCATTTCATATTCACCTTATGTTCAGACGTGGGGGTGGGCCAAATTCTTCCGGGTCGTGTTAACACTTCCGGCGGTCACGGCGCGAAACACAAATGAACGTCATGAAGAAAAGAGTTGTTTTGTAGGGGGTAAAACAGCCTACTACTTTGAGCTCGGTACACAGCCAGCAAGCGGAGTATCCACTGTTAGCCAGGTCAGATAACTTTATCGTCGACAATGACGAGCACTTTCTTGTAAAACATACCTGGACTCCAACAAAGAAAGCTTCAGATGGTTTTCTCTCCTCCAACGCAGTGCGAGCCATTTACGTAAATAAGACCCGCAAACGTTAACGTAATTCATTCATTTACATGGCATTGCATTCTTAGACATTGCCGTTTGCTTTTATTTGGTATATTACATACAATTCGCTAAATTATTAGTTAATTCAGAGTTAGATGATATTGGAGCAGCCAGCCATTTTTTTTTATTTTCTTTTTGCCAGAAGTCGTCACACGACCACACAACCGGGTCGAATGGGCGTGGCTACATAAGGTGAATAGCGAGACCATTTTTCGAAACCTGACCTCACTGTATAAAATGACATATTTTAGCAATCACACAGCAGCAAACAGCTTATTATCATATATCATATCTTATCTGCACTACAGTATTAATACTGTCAGTGGTGTATAAAGTACTCGAAAACCATACTTGAGTAAAAGTAAAGATATCTTCCCAGAAAAAGACTTTGGTAAAAGTCAAAGTCACTCATTAGAATATTACTTGAGTAAAAGTCTTAAAGTACTTGATATTTTCTGTACTTAAGTATCAAAAGTAATTTTCTGATATTAAATGTACTTAAGTATTGAGAGTAAAAAGTACAAGTAAATGCTGCTAAAAAAAATCAAGCAAAAGACATGCTTGGGCTTGAGTGGAAGTCTATTTCTTCTTCTTGACTTTTATAGCCGCTGGCAAACAACGTTATGTTGCATTACAGCCACCAAATGGAATGGCGTGTGGATCGTGATTAACGTAACTTGCAAACTAGGAGCACTGATTTGCCAAACCTGATTGCTTGCAGGCTACGCAATTTCTTCTGATTTTACTTTGTAACTAAGATGCTTGGGGGAAATGTAGTGGAGTAAAAAGTATCCATTTTATTTGGGAAATGTAGTGGAGTAAAAGTGAAAGTTGACAGAAATATAAATACTCAAGTAAAGTACAGATACTCAGAAAAAATACTTAAGTACAATACTTAAGTATTTATACTTTGTTACATTACACCACTGAATACTGTGTCAACCATCATAGCTATTTGTTACTTTGTGTTTGTCACTAATCTGAAACTAACACATTAGGCAGGTGTGAAGTGCACTTCCTCATATAAACTGAACTTCAAGTTTGTGTGGTTTCATCGGCTCAGGATGTGGATGGGTGTGTTGCCATGCCAACACACTACATTGACACTACAGTATGTCATCTAGCAGACACTTTTGTCCAAAGCAACTTACAAGAGCACATTTTGTCAACAGTACATAAAGCAACTATGCAACACAATCAATGACAGCTAAGACATTTTGATGGACAAAAGTAGCACTTTGTAGAAAGTAGTTTGAGAAGGAATACCCACCGATGTGATGGCAGGTCACTTTAAAATATATTCCATTACAGTAACTACCGGTAGTTCCATCATCAAAACTGTCATCAGTAATGTAATCCAAGGAGTTACCCAAACATACAAAAATTGTGTATTCTGATACCTTCACTTAGTTTCAGATTATGTTATATATTTGAGGTACAGAATGCTTTAGCATTTTTCTTTCTCCTCTTAGTGTCCAGACATGACCTGAGTGTGGATCTTCTATTTTGATTTCGTTTATAGACTTGGCCAAGAAAGCAGCATCAGCACAAACATCTAAATTGTAGACACACAACATACCTCAATGTATGTGAGCAAAAATACAATTAAAATCTCATAACAGAGAATATCATTCAAAAGTCAAAACTTTCATTGTCATCAGAAAGAAGTCTAATTTGCCATAAACACACCTGTGTCGAAAAGCCATATTTCAATGTCAATAATGCAAATGAGCTTCTGACACCACCTTAGCAAAAAGGAGGAGTTGATCATTTCAAATCTGTGAGTGACAGGTTCTACTGAGCAGAGGAAACACTTCTTGTGTCAGGTTGGACTGTGGTTATTATTCAGCGGAACTTCTTTAGGTGGAATCAGATAGACAAGCTTCCTCAACAGAAAGGCTGTTTAGTCTTTCTGTTGAGTGATGGAGGAAAAGGCAAATTATTCTTCAGTTGTATTCAAAGCTAACAAAGCTTCCCGACCGAAAGGTAAGTTTAATTTATTTACATACATACAGTACATAAATCAGGAATGGTGATTTCACTGTTGATATGGATCAAATATCTTTGATTATGTGATAACAAACACAAGTAGAAGTTGCATTGGGAAGTTTACTTTCTAAATGTAATGCATTACTGCTTGAACTAATAATCCACTGCACTATAACATTTACTGACATAATCAGATTATTTGTGGTCAAGGTGCCAAATGAACTTTTTTGTCTACCGACCAAATGGCCATTTGTAAAACATTTTCTACCGAATTTGATTCATTTCCTGGGCGACAGCAAAATCAACTATTGTCGAGTTTTATCTATCGAGTTTTATCGTTGTATTTTTAACTACATTGCACACGATATGGCTGGCAACCACGCTAAAAAGTCACCGATGGAGAAATCCCACAGTTGCCCCTAAGGAATCTCATTTATCACAGCCATGTTTTTCACAGGGTGGACCCTTCCTTACCCACCATTACTGGGCGAGCTACAGGCTGGTAAATTATGCTTTAGTGCAGCGTTTCTCAACTGGTGGGTCGCGACCCAAAGGTGGGTCACGGGGCCGTTTTGATTGGGTCGCGGACATTGGCCAAAAAAAAAAAAAAAAAAAAAAAAAAAATCATATTTCATTTGAGTTAAATTCAGATTATTGAAACTGGATTAGCCTGACCAGTTTTACTTGTTTAACAAGCTGAAGCATATGCGCTGCCTGTAATTCAAGAGAAGTCTGCCTTTTCATTTCATATTTAATTTTAGTTCAATTCAGATTATTGAAACTGGATTAGCATGGCCCCAATTTAATTAAAAGTTATGACCAGTTTAACTAAAAAGCATATAGCCTGCCTGTGATTCAAGAAAAGTCTGCCTTTTTATTTCATATTAGTTAAATTCAGACTATTGAAACTGGATTAGCATGACCAGGTTAACTTGTTTTATTATTATTATTATTAACTAGTTTAAAAACATATAGGCATGTAATTCAAGATAAGTCTGCCTTTTATTTCATATTTCATACAGTTCAAATAAGACTTTGAGCATGACCAGTTTGACTTGTTTAAATTTAAAAACATATAGGCCTGTAATTCAAGTCTGCCTTATTTCAATTGGTTTTTAGCCCTAGTTGCACTTCTGCTGCACTTTTCTGTTCATGTGAGGTTTATAACAGTGCATGAAGGCATTGTGTATTAAATTAATGCGCTATTTTTTGTGCAATAAATTTGAGTGGTTTAAAAAAAAATCTGAAATTTGGGCCGCGACTTCATGACAAGGAAAATAGTGGGTCCTGAGGCTACACCAGTTGAGAACCACTGCTTTAGTGCCAACTGATCTGACGAGGTCAAGCTACAGTAGCTTTAGTTACCGGCTCACCCCCCGGCTTCCCAGGCTGCGGTTTCAGCTGAATTAGCCTATAGCAGCTTTATGGTGTGAATGATTCTGTGCAAGCCTTAGCAGTAGCTAATCGATCGCTAGTCCGGGGCTTTTGTAAATGTTAGTAAATAAATGCTAATATTATCGGCTACAACCGGATTGCCTAGCCTTTTGGTTAATCAAATGCTTGGGTGACCTTGATAGCTAGCCCTGCAGCTAGCGCCATGCTCTCTTTCCTAGCCGGCCTACCAAACCTAGTGAAGAGAGGTTGGGTACTCGAGTTTCACTCCCTGATGGAAATAGTCATCGCAGCACACGTCCCCCGAGGAACTGTGTTACCTGGATAAAACTCTGGGAGTCGCATCCTTAGTCTGATGGACCACAGAAGTACTGTATGAGTCACGATTAGGGATGCATCGATTATAAATTTTGATGTACGATTATAGTCTGAGAAAAAAACCACGATTATCACGGTTTCACGATTATTGTTATGGACGTATAAAAATCACATGAGCATTCTTTAAATAGAGGTTTTATTGTATTTCCCCCACAATCTTAACAGTTGCTGCCTTCGGATTAAAAAAAGAAGAAAGGGCAGATGTACTCAGCAAAGATGGATGATTTAATATCCCATGGCTCTAACCTAATCAAATCTAACTGACATCACTATTGTGAACATAAAACAAACAACATTTCTGATATATGATTGTTTTAGTAAAGTGTATCACTCAATAGTCAATACAAAAAATATTTTATTATTATTTTATAGAAGCGAAAGTCTATAGCTGCTTAGTCTGCAGAAAAAACACAAAAGGCATAGTAACTTATTGGCATCTTACTGGCAACTAAATGGGCCGTCTGAATTTTGCATTGGGGTCAGTTCTATTGAAGTGATGATGGGGCAGGCATGGAAAGCCTCACTATAAGCCATCATGTGTCGTTTCACTTTTTACTGGAAAATGCTCCCTCTAGATTAAAGAAAGGACACTCTGTGGTGTTGACTGGTGTTTGTTATGTAAATGTGCGCATTTGTTTTCGTTGTCTCAGTCAGATCATGACTGCCAAGCAGCTATTTGTGACCTGGTGGTATGGTGCAGCCAGACAACGCCACCCTGGGAGTTACGCCCAGGGAAATAGTTAAAACTCAACCGCCTCGTATAAGAGGATACCATATAACACACAAGTTCCAAGGATGAGCAGAGACCAGGTTTCCAAGTTTAACAAATGGAACGTTTATTTATTGATGGGGATAAGATAAAAATGCGCTGCAAGAAGAAGAAAATAGTTTAGTGGCAGAAAGTTACCATTTTATTAATTAGTGGCAGAAAGTTACCATTTTATTAATTGCCAAGTTAAAATGAAGCCATCCGCAGTGGCAATAATGCACTCATAAATAGGGCTATACTTACCCTCCAAGGCGGCAGCAAGCCGGAGCCGGGGGGGAAAAGGGCCGAGCCAATAGAACTAAAATCTAATCTACTGCAATCACACACACACAATGATACGAGTTAAAACGGTGCACAGTGAATCAGGCAAGTATAAAAGTGGCACTCACACAGTGGCATGCAGTGGATAAAGAACGAGGCTATCGGCGTCGTTGGCCCCGGCCCAGACCGCCACCAGCCTTGGAGGTTTGCTAAAACCCAAATCTATAACAAACAATAAAAGACAAGGCAGATGGTGGTTAAAAACAATAAAATTGAATACAACAAATAATCAAAAGCAACAAAAAGACTGGGCAAAACAGCAGTTTTAGGCTGTAAAGAAAATAAAACAATAATTACACAGAGTTAAACTCACCATTTCAATCACAACCTAATAGCTGATAGCCAGGTTTTTACCTCAATTTACAATAGGTGCTTAAGGGCCAGGCGGAGGTGGCTCCTTGGAAACGGTACTCTGGGCCAGGAACTGATGCAAAACAAGAGTGATTATTTACTGTACATTAAAATAAAACAAACATGGAAGGGCTGACAATCATTATTTTACCTCCAATAACAGTCAAACCCTTCTCTGTGACAGATAGTCTGGGCTGTGGCTGTGGATGGGCTGATCCACCTCTGTTCCTACAGCTTGGTTACAGTCAAGACCAAAGCAGCCTAAAAAGGATCACAACACTCAGTGAAACATGCAACCACAATATAACAGATAAAGATCACAACACTCAGTGAAACATGCAACCACAATATAAAACACAACATAAAACTGATTTTAAACACCAACTTGTTACCTTCACAATGCCCAGAGTAGGCTACACATCCGTTTGAGAGAGAAACCAGACCTATTTGTCTCCCCAAGCCTGCTGGCTTTATACAGTGCCCGGGAGAACACACCTGGAGCTTATCAGGAGGCAATTGGCCATTTAAGGTGGGATGGGATTTTTAAGGTGGGCTGTGTTGTTCACCTGGTTACATTAGCTTCACGTTATTAGGCCTATATGTAACGTTAGCGGGTTGCTTTTGGAGTTGACACAAACCCTTGATGTTTCTTTTTGTGTAAAGCATGAGGTTCTCTATGGTTTACGCCAGCTCTGGGAGCATGAAGTGCTTTAAATGCGGGGATGTTTGGTCACAACGAGCTCGAGGACCGCTGCCTGTTGAACTATGTACGCTAGGCCATGGCCAGCTAGCTAACATTAGCCAATACAGCTAACGTTAACGTCATTGACTGTATGTTAACGGTAAACAAATCCGCTGCCTCCTCCCCATGTTTGGTTTAACGTAACACCAGCTCAGACTTTCCCCTAATCTCAGAAACCTTGCGGGACATGTATTGCAACATTTATTTTGGTGCTGGCGTCCATGGCTAGGCTACCGACTGACTACTACTGGGAGACATGGCAGCTGCCTGTGTTTGGTGCCTCCGCTAAATAGTCCGTGCGGGAAACGAAGCGAGAGAGACAGGTTCTTCACGGGAGTTTTAAACTGACGAACTGTTGTGAAACAAAACACTCGGTGTAGCGGAGCCTCTGCGGTTATATAACCGTGACGTTTTAAATCGTGGTTAATAGTCAAACCGGTTAACCCCTGCATCCCTAGTCACGATTACATTGCATTCTGGTTCGAGATGCTATTTTGACTACAACGCCAAGCTAACCAAGTTAGCTGACAGCCCTCTCTGTTAAATTAGCTTCGCTCAGCCCCGCCTCACACTGTGACAGCATTGCTGTTTCATAAACCTTTGTAATAACCACAGACCTTATTTCATGCATTTAACCAAAACCCCTGTACAAAAATCACATTGACTTTTAGACTTGGGAACAGGAACTAGCTGAGAGGCCTACAAGAATACGTCATCATCCCTGAGGTACTTTATTGACCGTAACATTATTTTCTATTTTCTTTCAGCTAAAAGTGAGGAGGAGACTGTGTACAGTGGAGTGAAGTTTCGGGAGGACACGACAGATCAAACTGACACAGCAGGTATAGGCTAACACCCCGAACACACCAGACGTGTATCCAACGCTGAAGCAAAACTTTCATTTTGGCGTCCTTGTTAACAGGGGAGACCAATCACACCGGCCACAGCGTGTTGCCTCACCTCGCATGCAGCGAGAGTTTCAGCATCTATCAGGTCTATTTTTGACGTGTGACGCGAGCGGCCACATGCAGCCATGCATGAAGGCAATACAAGAGCGAGGCTCCTGCTCGATGCTTCTGTGACACGCTGCTTCTGAGATGTTTTTGGTGTGAACCAAACGGCAGGCAGTATACTGTAGATGTTATTCCTATGCGCCAATAATAATAGTAGGCTACTATTAAATAATGGGTAACTTACAATAAGGGTACATTCATTCAGGTTACTAACCCTTAATTGTGTCAGGTCCTCCAGCTAAAAAACCTCAGGCAAACTGATTGGCACACAAGGAAATTAGAAAATGGCACTTCATATCAAAAAGGTTGCCGACCCCTGCCCTAAACCATCCATGCCCTAAACCATCCATGCCCTAAACCATCCATGCCCTAAACCATCCCCTTATTATTCTTGTCTCCCTCCACTATAAACTGTCAAACTATTTAGAAATGTCACACAAACGGTCTTAAATCTTATTGTAAACAACTGAAACAACTGTTTCTGTTCCATTGTTGTTTTCCATCAGGAGTCTTGCCAGACGGGAAGTGGTCCAGCAGGTGGCGTGGTGTTCAGCTGGTGGTGTGGTGTTTGGGGATTCTTTGTGTTATCTTGCTGTTGGCCGTCATAGCCCTGGGTGTCTACTGTAAGTACACACATCTGAAATACTGACATTTCTTCTCCTCTTTAAGCTATTTACGTTATTGGTAGAGCTAGAAAGTATAGAAATACACTAGTTATATATTTTAGGTGAACAATTTTCTTATTGTAGTTGCTGAGAGCGAGAAGTTGGTATCTGATCTGAGGGCAGCAGTTACAACCACCTGATCGACCACTACAAAAATATCTCAGCTCATGATGAACTGAGGAATCATAACAGCAATCTGACAACTCTGATAGGCAACAACCTGAGACAAGGCAAAGACAATCTGGAGAGCGGCAACACGGACCTGACAACAGAAAACCAGCAGCTGAAGACAGAGAAGAGCAACTGGGAGAGCAACAACACTGACCTGACCACAGAAAACCAGCAGCTGAAGACAGAGAAGAGCAACTTGGAGAGACAAATAGAAAACATGACCAAAGAGTGGAATGAGCTCAACTCAACTTGTTGCACCGAAAACAAAAACGAAGACGGTAATCTTAAAACCAGTTCAGCTTCATCCAAAAATGAGTCAGTGATAAAGAAATCACCCAATAATAATGTCTGTTAACTTGTCTCTCTTATTTCTCTCAGAGAAAAAGTGTGGACCTTGTCAGAAGGGCTGGATCTACTTCCAGTCCAGCTGCTATGTCATTAATGATGCTGCTGTTCCTGAATGGAAAACCTGGAAAGAAGCTCAAGCAGACTGCGGAGGAAAGAAGTCCCATTTGGTTATTATAGGAAGTGCAGAGGAACAGGTAAACATAACACTATGGGAATCTTAACATGACAGGAACAGGGAGGTAGATTAATATGTGGGATTTATTAGCAGAGTTAGTTTGGAAAAGCAGCTTCAGAAAACACAAATTAATTAATTAAAAATAATAAAATAAAAGTCTCTTAAAATCACAATGTGTCAATTTCAGTTTTTGAACTAAACATTTCTGATAATTGTTATTGATTCTGCGATCACCAGGAATTCATCTATGATCATAGTTGGGGCGCCACAAAAAATGGCTACTGGATTGGCTTGAAACAGGCAAATAGGAGTTGGAAGTGGGTTGATGGAACCGATCTGACTGAAACGTAAGACACAATCCTAAACACCATGAATCATAACATCTGTCACCATCATCTAACCATTATGTTTTTCACACTTTCATCCAGATACTGGATAAAAACACCTCCTGGCAGAAATCCCTGTGCTATTTCACTCCGAGAAGATTCACCCAAAGGATGGAAAGCTGTGGGCTGTGATGTGAAAAACCGATGGATCTGTGAAAAGAACCCTTTCTCTGTTTAGGCTTTGCTGTGAGAACTGAGAAGCTTACTGTAACAAAATGTGCTTTATATTACAGTAATTATATCAAGCAATCAACTGCAATCTGAATAGTGTTATTACTGTAACATCATTTACAATACAAGCAGCATCCAACATGACTTCAACTGTGTAAAATGTATAATACTGTAAATGTAACTGTTGCGAGTCAGTATTTAGAAAAATATAGAAATTGGCCTCAAGGGCGCGCTGAAAGGACAATTTCATGATTGGAGTTTTTGCTGCATTCTCTTACTGGTTTATGTCACTGTTGATCGTTTAAGTGCTTTGATCATGTTATGAGACATCTGCTTTTAGCCCCTCATCTCAGTTGTTTTTAAAGGTAAATAGTTATTTCCAGAGAAGAAGAGGGCAACAATTTTAAGCCTTAGTAGCCTTGAGTAAAATGAATTGTGTATAATTATTGTTTTCAACATTTTTGAACATATGGCGAGTCATTATATCTATCTATCTATCTATCTATCTATCTATCTATCTATCTATCTATCTATCTATCTATGATGAGATGAGTCGTTTATATTGTGCTTAATTTAAAAGCTTTATTGATAATAAAGTAGTCTATGTCTCGTCACTCATGTTCATTCAGGGATACTATGATGACAGTGGTTTGGGAGCCCCACTGTAAGATGTCGTATAGGGCCCCAAAAGGCCCAGAAATGGCCCTGGTGTTCACACGCGAGGTTTTGGAGAGAGAGAGAGAGGGAGTAGAGAGTAGAAAGATGATATCAGCATGTTTGTGGGACCTTACTTGTGATAAAAGTTTTTCAGTGAATAATGGTTGATTTCCTCACTGAATAATCTGCTGTTCCACAATTTTAGCAGCAGAATTTGATGTCCTGGCGTTTGTATTTTAATGGGAAAACTGCGTAATGACGTATCAGCAGGGTTTTTTAGCGCTAAGAGGTGCTTTTCAGGTGTCTTAGTGCAAAGAATTGCGCGCATACCGATGATACCATAAGGCATGCATTTTACGGGGACACACCTGGTTTGGCATGGGGCACGCCCACAACTGCGTTTGCGCACAGATCCCGGCGTAAAAACTGGATGGTATCGTGCTGAGAGCGCAAATTGACACTTGCGCGAGGCGGACGATCACATAAGAGGCAGGTAAGATAGCATAAGACACATGTTAAGGCGTGCAAACCGAGCACAAAAAGCGAACAGCGTTTGTACGACGTTAGGGCCCAATGAGTGTTGGCCTGTCAGATGTGACTGGGGAGGGCGTTTCAGAGGGAGGGGGCGGCTGCAGCAAGGCCCTGTCAGAGGCCCCGCCCCTGTCACAGCTTTAGCAAAGAGATACCTGTGATGCTGGTCAAAGTGGATATAAATATTATGATCATATTCAGCCAGACAGTGAGATGGAGATTTACAATGGTGAGCTTTTTTTTTTTTTTAACCACTGAGGAACATTGAGCCCTGGGAACAGTGAGCCCTGGGAACAGTGAGCCCTGGGAACATTGAGCCCTGGGAACATTGAGCCCTGGGAACATTGAGCCCTGGGAACATTGAGCCCTGGGAACATTGAGCTGATCCCACAGTTACAGTACCACCCCCATCGCGCCCCCCCCAACCCCCACCCCCACAAATGACCCTCCTGGATCTTTACCACCTTCCACCATGATAACACTTGCTGGAGCGGACCTTAAGTGTATATTGGCAGGGCACAAGCAACAGGCAAGTAGCTAGTAGAGCAACATCAGGCAGCAGAGTAGCACATAGCAAGACAAACAGGCAACAGCAAGACAACCACAGCAAGAGAGGAAGAACAAATAATGTGACAAACAGTAAACAAACAACCAAAATGATCGGGGATATTAGTGGGTCAGGAAACAGCTGCGTGTATCAGCGAGAATGATTTTTTATTGTATCGGACAAAACCACTTCACTTCTATGCAGAGCTGAGGAGCGCTCACCCTCACCACAAAACTGCGCTTCCTTTACGTTATTTTTAGACACACTCAAGAGAAATGGAGAAATACAGTATATGATCGAAAATGGATTTTCATTTGTCACCCAACAAAACCAGCACGTCTTCACATGCAGTTCATGACACGTTCAGAAAAAGCTAAATAAGGCCATTGTATTTAGCGATCTACCATGATACACATTGAAAGTTCTGCAATACAAACTTGAGAGAATATGCTTCTTACGGAGTGTCAAAGAGCTCCACTGCAGAGTCCAAAAAGCCGCCCTGGACAGTCTATTTATAATGTCCAGTTTAAAAAAACAAGTTTCAGATGTCATGCATCAAATGCGTGCTCATGTACGTATAGGACACACACACCTTTTTCTACTGAACCTTGTATACAGGATATACACACAGGCAAGTCTCAGGGTATGTTTCACACATTTTCTTTCACAACATGCTCGCTCAGTTCAGTTCAACTGTGTGGTTTTATGTTGTTGCTTTCGGGCGGTTGTGATACCAGGGTGGTAGAGGTAGAAGCAGCTCGTACAGAGAACACTTTAAGAAGGCCTTGCAGAGGGCCTTGCAGCTAGTGTTAATTTTGTTGTCTATTTTTAAATTAGTCTTAGTCTTAGTCCTGTGTTAAATGTCCTTGTTAGTCTGTATCATATTTAGTCAACCTCATCCTGTTTTTATTTAGTCAAGTTTTAGTCAACTAAAAGTTTGAGCATTTTAGTCTCAGCTTAGTCAAATAAAACCATAAATATTTTAGTCTAGTTTTAGTCAACAAAAACTGTTCACATTTTAGTCTAGTTTTAGTCAATGAAAACTGTTGAATCTGCTGATGCGACATTGCACTAGTAATTGTAATTAAAAGCAGTGTTGGCAACTCTTTCCCAGGGAAAGTAGCTAATGGTGACTCTGCCCACCCGGGCCAGTGTCGGCGTGCGGCGGTAGCAACGACAAGTGGACCGTATTTACAGTCCCTGCTCAGCCCGCAGCTGAGGGGAGAATGGAGGGAGGCTGGCTGTGCGGAAAGCACTCAGACTTCTCTGGATATAATGTAGACAAGCAAGTAGCTGTACATTTTGGGAACACAATGCCTCATACACATATAGATAAGACCCTTAGCTAAGACTGGGCGGGTTCTGTTGTAACTACTGTAAATGTTTTTAACATGTCAGCTACATCTATGATGCTGCAGCACAGGAACCTGAACTGCTGCATTGAGGGGGGGAAACAGTCTATAATTAGTGTTAATTTTGTCGTCTATTTTTAAATTTGGTCATAGTCTTAGTCCTGTGTCAAATGTCCTTGTTAGTTTTTATCATATTTAGTCAACCCCATCCTCTTTTTGTTTAGTCAAGTTTTAGTCGACTAAAAGCTTGAGTATTTTAGTCTCGTCTTAGTCAATTAAACTAAAAGTCTGAACATTTTAGTCTCGTCTTAGTCTTGGAGAAAAAGGTAGTCGACTAACATTTTTCGTCATAGTTTTCGTCGACGAAATGAACACTACTTGCAGCAGTCAGAAGGGTAGTAGCAGCCTAGGGGATGACGGGAGGCCTGAAGATGTCGAGCAAAGGGGAGTATAGGACGAATCAGTGGAACATCACGACCACCCGGAATTGCAGAACTGGTAAAGGTAAAGTCCCACTGATTGTCACACACCTGAGTGTGTGAAATTTGTTCTCCGAATTTGACCCATCCCCTGGGGGAGCAGTGAACCCCCCAATTCCAACCCTTTGATGCTGAGTGCCAAGCAGGGAGGCAAATGGGTCCCATTTCTATAGTCTTTGGTATGACTCGGCCAGGGATCGAACTCACAACCTCCCAGTCTCAGGGCGGACACTCAAACCACAAGGCCACTGAGCTGGCAGTTAACTAGTATGAGTAGTGCAGGGAGGTGCACAGATAGACCCCAGGTGGTGCCCAAGCACCTGCCCTTTTGCCCTCCGAAGGATAAAAGTGCCATTTTTGCAAGACACGTCCGCGGCCGACATGACTGTGTTTCAGACGCTCTAGCGGACCCATTTTTAAAGCTATGAGTGAAGATACTGATATCTTCTAAAACTAGAATGCCTGATGCATCCATTGGTACCAGCCCCGTGCTAGCTTGTAGGTAGGAAGTAGGTTAAATAACGCTTCAAATGTAGGCTACATTTTGCCAAGGGAAAAAACTGGCATGGCCATTTTCAAAGGGGCCCCTTGATCTCTTACCGCAGGATATCTGAATGAGAATGGGTTCTATGGGTACCCATGAGTCTCCCCTTTACAGACATCCCCACTTTATGCTAATCACATGTAGTTCTGGCAAAAACATGAATTGTTTTTCATGCATTAACTTATAAATGTGTTGTTTCGCCTTCTGTTTGTATATTTCTGCATACTGGGGTCCCTAAAAAGTATTGGAATTACATAATTTGGGTTTGACTGGAAAGCTGAGAGACTCTTGTGGATTGATTGAGCTCAATTGTATTCATGTCCGATGATGTTAGTCCTCATAGTAGCCATTTCATATTCACCTTATGTTCAGACGTGGGGGTGGGCCAAATTCTTCCGGGTCGTGTTAACACTTCCGGCGGTCACGGCACCAAATACAAATGAACGTTGTTTTGTAGGGGGTAAAACAGCCTACTACTTTGAGCTCGGTATACAGCCAGCAAGCGGAGTATCCATTGTTAGCCATGTCAGATAACTTTATCGTCAACAATGACGAGCACTTTCTTGTAAAACATACCTGGACTCCAACAAAGAAAGCTTCAGATGGTTTTCTCTCCTCCGAGCGCTCGAGCCATTTACGTAAATAAGACCCGCAGACGTTAACGTAATTCCCTGGAAGTGTCTCGACTACAGATAGGAACTGATGTGTGGGAGTGTTACTGGGGGGAACACTATGCTTGTGGGAGACTTCCGGGGGAGACTGAGCATGCGCGGGCAGTCTCCGGATACCGCCTAGAGAGAAGCTGCTAGCTATGAGCGTGACAACCGCCAAGAGTTGTAAATATGAATAACTGTGAATAAAGAACCCTGTACCAGCAAGAAGCCTCTGCCTCTTCAATACCAGGAACGCTACAGTATGTTACATACAATTGGCTAAATTATTAGTTAATTCAGAGTTAGATGATATTGGAGCAGCCAGCCATTTTTTGTTTTTGTTTAAAATGACTGATATTAATGAATGATATTTTACTACACTAGCAATCACACAGCAGCAAACAGCTTATCATATCATATATCATATCTGCACTACAGTATTAATGCTGTGTCAACCATCATAGCTATTTGTTACTTTGTGTTTGTCACGAATCTGAAACTAACAGATGTAGGTGTGAAGTGGGTAACGCTTTAGAATACAGCCCGCAAATAAGCATGTAGTTAGAGTATAAGAACGGGGTTTAGGGCTGTAGTTATAGTCTAACTACGGGGTTTAAGGAGTGAATTATAAGATCTGTAGGCTACTTATAGTCTAACTACGGGGTTCAAGGAGTGTAGTTATAGTATAACAACGGGGTTTAAGGAGTGTAGTTATGGTATAACAATTGGGTTTAAGGAGTGTAGTTATGGTATAACAACGGGGTTTAAGGAGTGTAGTTGGAGTATAACAACGGCGTTTAAGGAGTGTAGTTATGGTATAACAATTGGGTTTAAGGAGTGTAGTTATGGTATAACAACGGGGTTTAAGGAGTGTAGTTGGAGTATAACAACGGCGTTTAAGGAGTGTAGTTAGAGTAAAACAACGGGGTTTAAGGAGTGTAGTTATAGTCTAACTACGGGGTTTAAGGAGTGAAAAAATACTTTAACTAGAGGGTAACAAGATCTGTACTTATAGTCTAACTACAGGGTCTAACTACAGTTAGACTATAACTACACTCCTTAAACCCCGTTGTTATAACTACACTCCTTAAACCCCGTTGTTATACTCTAACTACACTCCTTAAACCCCGTTGTTATACTCTAACTACACTCCTTAAACCCCGTTGTTATACTCTAACTACACTCCTTAAACCCCGTAGTTAGACTATAACTACACTCCTTAAACCCCGTTGTTATACTCTAACTACACTCCTTAAACCCCGTTGTTATACTCTAACTACACTCCTTAAACCCGTTGTTATACTCTAACTACACTCCTTAAACCCCGTTGTTATACTCTAACTACACTCCTTAAACCCCGTAGTTACCCTGTAAGTACAGTGTGGTACCCCGTAATTAGCCTATAAGTACAAACATTTGTCCCCTGCTTCATAATACAGCCCGCGACCCCGTAGTTAGACTATAAGTAGGCTACAGATCTTGTTACCCTCTAGTTAAAGTATTTTTTCACTCCTTAAACCCCGTAGTTAGACTATAACTACACTCCTTAAACCCCGTTGTTATACTCTAACTACACTCCTTAAACCCTGTTGTTATACCATAACTACACTCCTTAAACCCCGTTGTTATACTCTAACTACACTCCTTAAACCCCGTTGTTATACTCTAACTACACTCCTTAAACCCTGTTGTTATACCATAACTACACTCCTTAAACCCCGTTGTTATACCATAACTACACTCCTTAAACCCCGTTGTTATACTATAACTACACTCCTTAAACCCCGTAGTTAGACTATGGTCCCTATCGTTGCATCGGCGCTGTTTCTAGGCCGAACGCCTGGCGCAGCTCAAATCAGTGGGCGTGGACCAGCGCACTTGATATCGTCGTGCTGGCGCTAGACGCAGCCTCAACCATTACAACCACGCCTTTTAAGCGTAAAATTATGCACCGTCATGCTCATTGGATAACTGCAATAAACGAATCGCACGCTTGCCTTTTTAGCTCCAATTCCAGTGATCCCGCAAAACCAGACGAAAGCCAAACGCTCTGCCCCCCCCCCTCCCTTCATCCAGTCTGTCTGTCTGACTGCATTATAGGCTATTATTCCATATTATTATGCTTCTCAAACCAATCTAACTGCAGTTTCAATACTGCAAGCATGTAAATACGCTACACTATAGCAAGATCAAAGTGAAAATAATGTACTAAACGCATCAGCTAGAAAAATATAGCCTATTAGATTGGTGAAAGTTTGTCCAGAAAGATATCGTTTTCTCTCCCCTGCTGCAGGTAGAATGATCGATGCACATAAATATACCCTACATTATGTAAAGTCATTGCATAAATGTGTTTTTATTGTAAAACTAAATGTCAAGTAGGGCCAAGATATTGGAGCGGACATCACAGTATAGCACATCACAGAAGCGCGTTCCGCTGTCACTTATCTAAATCACGTTAAACCCACAAGGGGTATATATAGGCTCAAGAGGACATATATGTTTCACATAGGGTGGTGTTTCATTTCGATGTTTTATTTGGTCCAATATTGAAATGTTCGACAATTGCAGGTTGTCTTACCATTACACATTATTTTAGATCTACCTTTTATATCTATTTCGGCTCATTTGGTTGCTATTTAGTAGCGAAATGGAGGACCCAATTGCATGCTGGGAGTGGACATTCACAGGCAGTAAACTTACAACTGCTATTTCCTATGGGAAGCTGGGTGCTGCTATGTGTTGTGTCTGTTTGAGCGAGGGAGTCAGAGAGAGAGAGAGAAGGTTGACTCAGAGGCAGAAGAGCACTGGCGCACTGAATAGGCCTGGTTTCAGAGAGAGACAGAGAAGGGTGACAGGGGAGAGGCACAAGTGCACTGGCGCACTGAATAGGCCTGGTTTTCAAAGGCGCAAAGCGCTAAATGTAGGCCAGGTGCGAAGATAGCACTACGCCGGTAGTTAGCGCCGACACGCCCACTTTGGCCCATTCTGGGACTGCGCCACGCCCATTCGGCCTAAAGCGCATTTGGCAGCCTAAAGCCATATTGATATCGTCCCAAAACAGGCGCAAGGCACGTTTTTTTGCGTTTAAGGCCCGTTTTAGCGCCGAAGGCTTGTGGGAGAATAGGGCCCTATAAGTACAGATCTTATAATTCACTCCTTAAACCCCGTAGTTAGACTATAACTACAGCCCTAAACCCCGTTGTTATACTCTAACTACATGCTTATTTGCGGGCTGTATTCTAAAGCGTTACCGTGAAGTGCACTTCCTCATACAAACTGAGCTTCAAGTTTGTCGACTCAGGATGTGGATGGGTGTGTTGCCAACAGACTACATTGACACGACAGTATCTCATCTAGCAGACACTTTTGTCCAAAGCAACTTACAATAGCACATTTTGTCAACAGTACATAAAGCAACTATGCAACACAATCAATGACAGCTAAGACATTTTGATGGACTAGAGTAGCACTTTGTAGAAAGTAGTTTGAGAAGGATGTGATGGCAGGTCACTTTAAAATATATTTCATTACAGTAACTAGTTCCATCATCAACACTGTCATCAGTCATGTAATCCAAGGAGTTACCCAAACATACAAAAATTGTGTATTTTGATACCTTCACTTAGTTTCAGATTACGTTATATACAGTATTTGAGGTACAGAATGCTTTAGCATTTTTCTTTCTCCTCTTAGTGTCCAGACATGACCTGAGTGTGGATCTTCTATTTTGATTTCTTTATAGACTTGGCCAAGAAAGCAGCATCACCACAAACATACTGTACATTGTAGACACACAACATACCTCAATGTATGTGAGCAAAAATACAATTAAAATCTCATAACAGAGAATATCATTCAAAAGTCAAAACTTTCATTGTCATCAGAAAGAAGTATAATTTGCCATAAACACACCTGCGTTCAAAAGCCTTATTTCAATGTCAATAATGGAAATGAGTGTCTGACACCAAGTTGCTCATTTCAAAGGTGTGAGTGACAGGTTCTACTAGCAGAGGAAACACTTCTCGTTTCAGGCTGCACTGTGGTTATTATTCAGCTGAACTTCTTCAGATAGACGTCAGATAGACAAGCTTCCTCGACAGAAAGGCTGTTTAGTCTTTTCTGTTGAGTGATGGAGGAAAAGGCAAATCATTCTTCAGTTGTATTCAAAGCTAACAAAGCTTCCCGACCGAAAGGTAAGTTTCATTTATTTACATACATACAGTACCTATATAAATCAGGAATGGTGATTTCACTGTTGATATGGATCAAATATCTTTGATTATGTGATAATAAACACAAGTAGCAAGTTGCATTGGGAAGTTTAGGTTCTAAATGTAATGCATTACTGCTTTAATTTATAATCCACTGCACTATAACATTTACTGACATAATCTGATTATTTGTGGTCAGGGGGCAAAATGAACCTTTTTGTCCACCGGCCAAATGGCCATAGTGAATGTTGACATTTGACCAGCCACTCAATAGATTATCATTGTTTGTTTGTTTGTTTGTTTGTTTGTTTGCCTGGTGAGTGAAGCAAATCTACCAGCTACTTGCATATTTTACCAGCATTTGGCTGGTGCTGCTAACTTTGTGCCCTGTTTGCAGTTACATTAACCACATCAACCTGTACAGCTGTTGTCAAACATTGTTTCAAGATGTAAAATTATTTATCTTGTCAAATGACTTTTCCCCTTTACTCGCATTCTGTACTATTTATCACCAAAACTAACTGTAGCGTTAAAGTGTTTCTCAAAGTGTGGGGCGGCCCCCCCTGTGGGGCACAGTGGCAAAACAGGATGGGGGGCGCAGGGGGAAATGCAGAAATGCAGCGCGGAACCAAGGTTTTGACGTCTGACTTCTTTCCCGGTGAGCAATAAATGAACCCTGCTTCTGTAGTGACTTTGCATTCATTCCATGGATGGTTCATTCATATTGCCAAATATTTGAACTTGTTTTGTTTAGTTTTGCACAGGTTGCACTTTATTGTTATTATTTTTGAAAATATGTGCAGTGCAAAACAGGTTCATTGCAGCCACTAACACAGTGATAATAAGACTTAATGCAAACTTTTCTTGCCAAATATTTGTTATTTTTTGCACAGATAGAACTTTATTGATATCATTATAACAAAGTGATTGCACATTACATTAGATTTCTATCTGATGGAGCAATCTGGTTAACTTTGTTTGTTCTAGAAAAGTGATTGCAATTTCTGTTTGATTATTTATTATTTTAAAAAGCACAGATGTAGCAGTCACAAAATTTTGTATAAAGTTGAAATGGAAGTTTTTGTTTTTGTTTTTTTACAACATTACTGAAAGAAAATAGAAAGGAAAGGTCATGATCCTGATGTTATTTCAATAAAAGTTAAACTTGGACCATTTTGTTACAATTTTGTTGGGGCGGTGGGTCATGAACATTTTTCCTCCTTCAAAGTGGGGCATGACAGAAAAAGTTTGAGAACCACTGCGTTAAAGGAACACTCCGCTGATTTTCAACCAGCTTTTTATCATTACAAAATCAGTAGTATATCAAGAAAACTGTAAACAGGTTTGCAGGCATTAACCAACTATGCAGTAACCAACTATCATCACCTTCAGTTACTGCTGGAGTTTTTCTGGACATAAAGCAGTTTCGACCAAATTTGATTTATTTACTCGGCGACAATAAAATCAACTATCGTCATGTTTTTAACTACATTGCACATGATATGGCTGGCAACCAAGCTAAAAAGTCACAGATGGAGAAATCCAGGTATCATCAGGTATCAGCTACAGCTAACGGGAGATACCAGATACTGATCTGACCAGGTCAAGCTACAGTAGCTTTAGTAGCTGGCTCACCCCCGGCTTCCCAGGCTGTGGTTTCAGCTGAATTAGCCTAGCAGCTTTCAGGTGTGAATGATTCTGTGCAAGCCTTAGCAGTAGCTAATCGATCGCTAGTCCGGGGCTTTACGTTAGTAAATGCTAACATCGCCTACAACCGGATTGCCTAACCCTTTGGTTAATCAAAAGGGTGACCTTGATAGCTAGCCCTGCAGCTAGCGCCAGGCAGTCCCCCTCTCTGGAATTATTTACCTATCTAAATGCAAGAGGTCGTTCAGGCAATTTGAAAGCATGATTGATCAATTTCACTCAAAAAGCCCCCGCGTGGCTTAAATTTGCTCTGCTTATCAAACTGTAAACGGGGGTTTTTGAGTCCAAGGGTCCAAAATCTGAACGTGAAATTGATAAATCATGCTCTCAAATTTCTTGAACAACCTCTTGCATTATGATAGGTAAATAATCTCTCCTAGCCGGCATACTAGTGATGCACGGGTCAGGGTTTTTTAAGGCCCGCCCCAACCCAACCCATCATTGGAGCCAGCCCGCACCGCCCAGCCCGTTAAAATATCTGAAAATTCGGAACCCAGCCCAACCCAGCAGCCCGCAATGGCCAATTTAATGTAATATGTCTCCGGACTGCGGAGGAGTACAGCAGAGCTCTCCAAGGTGTGAAAAGTAGCTAATAACTCTGTCTCTCTCCCCCCTCTCTCTCTCACACACACACACACACACACACACACACACCTACACTCACATGCGTGACAACAGTTGTACTGCTCTGGTTGCGCGGCTGCTTTCATGTCGGTCTTTCTTCAATTAATCTATGGTCTTCAAATGGAGGTAGCAGGTATAGAGGTAGGCTAAGGCTACAGAAACAGTTCTTATTCTTCCACATTTCTTTTAATTACCTCATGCGCTCTCAATTGCGTTGTAGTACTAAACGTAGTAGTGCAGCAGGTGCGCAGACGGCTTGCTCTTTTCATTTTCACTTTTTATTGCTGTTTCATAAACTTTTGTGACTTGTTACTTATTTCATGCATTTAACCAAAATCCCCTTACAAAAATCACATTGACTTTTAGACTTGGGAACAGGAACTACATGACTACTGAGAGGCCTACAAAAGTACCTCATCCCTGCGGTACTCTATTTACCATAACATTATTTTTTTATTTTCTTTCAGCTAAAACTAAGACGGAGACTGTGTACGATGGAGTGAGGCTGCAGCAAGACAGAACCAATCAAACTGACACACCAGGTAGGCTAACACCCCAAACACACCAGACGCGTTTCCAACACTGAAGCAACGCTGAAGCAACACCTCATGGAGGCAGTTTCATTCCGGTGTCCTTGTTAACAGTGGAGACCAATTAAAAAAACAAAAACAAACAAACAGTGGAGACCAATCACACCGGCCGCAATTCAGGTTACTAACTCTTAATTAAGAGCCTTGACCATAAACTTGCTTTAACTTTAACCTCAGTGACTTCATGCCTCAACCCAACCACATAGTTAACATGAACACCATTAGTAAATGATAGAAACATTAGTTAACTGTTAAGTAAAGGTAATGCTTATTTTTTAAATACAATACAATTCACCTATTGGTAAGTCCAGCCCTCAAATGCAGACGAGCCAATGACAGTTCGTACTAGCTGCACAATAGAAATCGGGATTTCCATCTGGTTTTTGGGGGTTCCATACGTTTGGGTTTTCATAAGTTGAAAAAAATCGTCAAACAATGTGCATCGGGGTAAATAATAATAATAATAATAATAATAATAATAATAATAATACTGTAGCGATCCAGGTAATCGCAGGTATTGTGGTGTTTCCGTGTTAGCTAGGAACTAATGTGTGTGGGTGTGTTCCTAGGGGGAAGGGGGTATATGGGACCAGCGGCCGCGTGGCAGAAGCCAGTCTAACCATGAGAGGAGGTTGGAGTGATTGTGTGTGGAGCTAGCAGCAAGGCTACCGCTGGAAGCTAGGAGAATGAGCCTGTGAATAAAGAACCCTGTACCAACTACAAGTCTCCGGTTCCTTGGCGAATAAGCGATTCGTTACATTGGTGCAGAAGTGAAGCGGTAACGCCTCTGATTCGGTCGGGAGGAGAGAGAGTGAGGAGGAACGGCGGAGGAAAAGTTGGAGATCAGACGGCTCGAGCGGCCTAGCGGTAGCAAGCTAGCTGTGTGAGCTAGCTGCTAGGGGCGCCACGTGTGATGGTGCGCATAGAAGAACGCCTGTCGGTGGATGGGGAGGAGGGCCGCCTGAAGCAGGAGCTCAGCGCGGTACTTGCCGGCGTGGAGGCCCGCTTGATGCAGGAGATCAGACGGCTGTTGGAGGCGACGCCTGCCTGGGCAGAGGGGCTTATGAAGATGCTACGGGAGGTTGCGCAGCGCGGAGAGAAGCGGACGGAGGAGCCACAAAGAGAGTGTTGGACCTGCGGAGAACCGGGCCACGTGGCGAGGTGGTGCCGAAGTGGTCCCGGGAGACGGACCGGGTATGCGGAGCAAAGGTACTGGGGACAGCAGGGAGCCTGCTGGGCATGTGGTGCAGTGGGACACATAGCCAGAGAGTGTCAAGAAGCTGTCGGGGACTGGAGAACAGCGGGAGAGGAGAGACGTGCAGGCGGCGGACAGGTGAGACTTTGTTGGACGTGCCGTTCGCCTGAGCATTTAGCCAGAGACTGCACTGAGAGTGTGAACGCTGGACGAGACACACAGCCGGGGGAGCAGCCGGAGCAACAGGCAGAGGAACAGTGGAGTAGCGGAGCAGTGGAGCAGCCTGAGCTACAAGCGGCGGAGCAGTGCAGAGCCGGTCATTCAGGTCAGGAGAGTGTGGACTGTGTGTCCAGATGGACGGGTGTTGCTAACGCCGGAGAAGCCTAGCTGCTCTGCATACCAGCCGGTAGAGGGCGACATCATCATCAGCGACGAGACCATCAGGAGAGCGGGGATCGTTTTGAACAGCCAGAGGGAAGTGAGAGACATCACCTGCAGAGCTGTTACAGTCGGGGGAGCGACGCTCGTGTCTCCGGGTGAGCCTGGGGGGTTACCGCCGGGGGAACCGGCCCAGCCTAGCCGCTACACACGCCCCACGGTTGCACTGCGGAGAGCCGAGGTGGAGATCGACGCAGGTGGTGTTCGCCCTGCTGTCCTGAACACGCCGCCCCCTGGGGGAGCGGGACAGGAGGACGACCGAGTGCATGAGGTGGTCCTGGAGGACGACGACATGGCCATCTGGAAGGTCGACTTGCGCGAGTGGAGACGCAGGCAGGTGGAGGACGCGGATATCGGTCCGGTGCTCGAGGGGGTAACGGCCGGATGCCGGCCCCCTGTGGAGGAGATTCGCTTGTGTTCCGGTGCCACGAGGGGACTGTGGAGCATGTTTCCGGACCTGTATCTGGATCAGGGGATTGTGAAGAGAAAGGGGCACGGACGCACAGGGTTCCAGTGGCTTGTGCCTAGTTGCCTGCGAGGATTGGCGCTACGGTGGGCGCATAAGGGCCTTGGATCCAGTCATTATGGGCCTGAAGAGACACTCAGCAACATCGGTGGCATGTACTACTGGGGCAAACAAAAAGAGGGCGTGCGGGGATACTGCAGTGCGTGCGAGGGCTGTAGAGCAAAGAAATAGGGGGGCTTGTGTTTAAATTGAAATGTGGGGGTTATGTTTGGGTTGAAAGGAGTGTAAAGAGAAAAGAGGGAATGTAAATGTTGGGGTTTGTGTTAATGGAAACGGTGGTTGAAGTGAAGTGGGATAATGGGAGTAAGAAAAAGGGAGAAATGAATGTGTAAAAAAGAAAAGGGCTATTGGAATGGGAATGTGAACTGAAATGTTGGCTGAATTTAAAGGAATGGGAAAAGAGGAAGGAATGAAAAGAAATGCAAATGGTGGTGGTGGAACGAAAATTAAGAAGTGGTGAAATAATAAGAGACTATTTGGGGGAATCCAAAAAGTGTTGGTGTTGGTGTGTTTTGGTACAGGGGGGATATGTGTGGGTTGTGGGTGTCGCGTGGGAGCGACAATTAAAGTTGAGTGGGGGATATGTAGCGATCCAGGTAATCGCAGGTATTGTGGTGTTTCCTTGTTAGCTAGGAACTAATGTGTGTGGGTGTGTTCCTAGGGGGAAGGGGGTATATGGGAGCAGCGGCCGCGTGGCGGAAGCCAGTCTAACCATGAGAGGGGGTTGGAGTGGTTGTGTGTGGAGCTAGCAGCAAGGCTACCGCTGGAAGCTAGGAGAATGAGCCTGTGAATAAAGAACCCTGTACCAACTACAAGTCTCCGGTTCCTTGGCGAATAAGCGATTCGTTACAATACATTTGATTTAGCCAAACCCAGCAGCCCGCAATGGCCAATTTAATGTAATATGTCTCCGGACTGCAGAGGAGCGCAGCAGAGCTCTCCAAGGTGTGAAAAGTAGCTAATAACTCTGTCTCTCTCCCCCCTCTCTCTCTCACACACACACACACCTACACTCACATGCTGCCGTGCACAACAACAGTTGTACTGCTCTGGTTGCGCGGCTGCTTTCATGTCGGTCTTTCTTCAATTAATCCATGGTCTTCAAATGGAGGTAGCAGGTATAGAGGTAGGCTAAGGCTACAGAAACAGTTCTTATTCTTCCACATTTCTTTTAATTACCTCATGCGCTCTCAATTGGTCACGTTGTAGTACTAAACGTAGTAGTGCAGCAGGTGCGCAGACGGCTTGCTCTTTTCATTTTCACTTTTTATTGCTGTTTCATAAACTTTTGTGACTTGTTACTTATTTCATGCATTTAACCAAAATCCCCTTTACAAAAATCACATTGACTTTTAGACTTGGGAACAGGAACTACATGACTACTGAGAGGCCTACAAAAGTACCTCATCCCTGCGGTACTTTATTGACCATAACATTATTTTTTAATTTTCTTTCAGCTAAAACTGAGACGGAGACTGTGTACGATGGAGTGAGGCTTCAGCAACACAGAACCAATCAAACTGACACACCAGGTAGGCTAACACCCCAAACACACCAGACGCGTTTCCAACACTGAAGCAACGCTGAAGCAACACCTCATGGAGGCAGTTTCATTCCGGTGTCCTTGTTAACAGTGGAGACCAATTAAAAAAACAAAAACAAACAAACAGTGGAGACCAATCACACCGGCCGCAATTCAGGTTACTAACCCTTAATTAACAGCCTTGACCATAAACTTGCTTTAACTTTAACCTCAGTGACTTCATGCCTCAACCCAACCACATAGTTAACATGAACACCATTAGTAAATGATAGAAACATTAGTTAACTGTTAAGTAAAGGTAATGCTTATTTTTTAAATACAATACAATTCACCTATTGGTAAGTCCAGCCCTCAAATGCAGACGAGCCAATGACAGTTCGTACTAGCTGCACAATAGAAATCGGGATTTCCATCTGGTTTTTGGGGGTTCCATACGTTTGGGTTTTCATTTCAATCATGAGAGGCCAGTTGGTAGGATTTAACGAACTTTATTTAGCAATCGGCATGCATGGCAAATACTTTGGCGCATGACTCCATTAGCCAGTGGCGCTGCTCTTGAGGCAAGAGGAGGGCATCTGCATAGGCTGGCGCATGACTCCATTAGCCAGTGGCGCTGCTCTTGAGGCAAGAGGAGGGCATCTGCATAGGCTAGGAGATCCCCCCCCCGTGGGGGATCAGGAGTCACGACTCGTTGGTGGCGGACTGGGGAGGTGGGTGGGGCAAAACAACGCTTCGGAGGACGGCTTCAGGGGAGATGGACTGCCGTGAAGCTAGGCGTCGTCAGGCGTCTCGGAGGGCAAATACGCTCCGTGGCTGATCCGGAACAGGGTATCGTTGTTTAAGCTGTCGTCCATGGACTGCTCTGGCTCGGGATCCGACATGCCAGGAGTGGGGTGGGGAAGCGTTGAGAGATCCGCAGGGATTATCCACGGGTAAAGAGGACTTGGGGGTGCTGATTCGGTCTGCAGATGTGGTGCAAAACAGCCGCAAAACAACGCTTCGGAGGACGGCTTCAGGGGAGATGGACTGCCGTGAAGCTAGCTGCTGTTATGATCGGCCAGAGAGAGAGAGGTGACGTAGAACCCTTGCTATATATATGAGGATTAACTGACGTCATATCTGACGTCATTACAGACGTCATACTAAGACTTTGACTGACCACGTCATACTAGAACTTGACTGACGTCAGGGGTGATCGGATTAGATTATGCACGAATGGCCTTCTGCTTGAAATATGGTCTAGAGACCTCACTTCAATCATGAGAGGCCAGTTGGTAGGATTTAACGAACTTTATTTAGCAATCGGCATGCATGGCAAATACTTTGGCGCATGACTCCATTAGCCAGTGGCGCTACTCTTGAGGCAAGAGGAGGGCATCTGCATAGGCTAGGAGATCCCCCAAAAGGAAGATCTGATTACCGGAGGTTAATTGAGATCTACGGGCACCGGTAGTTGATTGTACTTTTCTGGCCTTCGACCTTTTAGCGACTTACAGCTATTTGCGGCTGGCGCTCCCAACTCGGTCGGGCCTTCGATCTTGGTACATTAGTAATTGATTGTACTTTTCTGGCCTTCAACCTTTTTAACGACTTATGGCTACTTGCGGCTGGCGCTTCCCAACTCGGTCGGGCCTTCGATCTTGATCCCCCTACTTGCGTTGCGGCTGCCGCTTCCCAGCTCGGTCGGGCCTTGCGCGCCGCACGACTTGGCCTTCTGACTGACCCTGACTCTCTCTCTCGACTCTCTCTCTCCCCCAAAAATGATCCGGGAGATTTACTGCGCCTACTGGGCGCTGTGCTTTTCGGGGAGCCACCACCAACGAGACATTTTGGCACGGAGCCCGGGACACTGTTTGTTGCCATGCTCGCCGATTGAGGAAGGAGGGTTCTTTGGGCCACGGTATGGCCGCCTGCTCCGGGCGGGTGTAGCTGGAGAGCTGATGAAGGCCAGTGGGAGCGTCTGCTTGAGGTGCTGGATGACTTAGGGGTTGGTGACTTAGTGACTTAGGGGTTCCCAACTTGGCCTGGGTGACTTAGTGATTTCCCGACTGGGCGCTGGACTTGGATGACTTAGGGGTTGGTGACTTAGTGACTTAGGGGTTCCCAACTTTGCCTGGGTGACTTAGTCGGAGGGCACTCCTTGCACGGCGGCTGAGGTGGCCGCCCCGATCCCGAAGGAGTGGCTGGAGTAGTTCTTCATCGGGAGGTTGCCATTCTGGAGCGTCCGCTTGAGGTACAGGATGAACCAGGATCTTGACGTGTGGTGACGAGGTGCAATGAGGAACAGGGGAGCCGGGGCCAGTCTGAGGCCTGAGCCTGATGTAGCGAGCCATGGGGAGTAGATTGTTTCCAGGAGTTAGGATGACTTAGGGGTTGGTGACTTAGTGACTTAGGGGTTGGTGACGTAGTGACTTAGGGGATGACTTAGGGGTTGGTGACTTAGTGACTCAGGGGATGACTTAGGGGTTGGTGACTTAGTGGCTTAGGGGATGACTTAGGGGTTGGTGACTTAGTGGCTTAGGGGATGACTTAGGGGTTGGTGACTTAGTGGCTTAGGGGATGACTTAGGGGTTGGTGACTTAGTGGCTTAGGGGATGACTTAGGGGTTGGTGACTTGGTGGCTTAGGGGATGGCTTAGGGGTTGGTGACTTAGTGGCTTAGGGGATGACTTAGGGGTTGGTGACTTAGTGGCTTAGGGGATGACTTAGGGGTTGGTGACTTGGTGGCTTAGGGGATGGCTTAGGGGTTGGTGACTTAGTGGCTTAGGGGATGACTTAGGGGTTGGTGACTTAGTGGCTTAGGGGATGACTTAGGGGTTGGTGACTTGGTGGCTTAGGGGATGGCTTAGGGGTTGGTGACTTAGTGGCTTAGGGGTTCCCAGCTTGGCCTCGGTGACTTAGTGACTTCCCGACTTTGCGCTGGACCTGGATGACTTAGGGTTGGTGACTTAGTGGCTTAGGGGATGACTTAGGGGTTGGTGACTTAGTGGCTTAGGGGATGACTTGGTGGCTTAGGGGATGGCTTAGGGGTTGGTGACTTAGTGGCTTAGGGGTTCCCAGCTTGGCCTCGGTGACTTAGTGACTTCCCGACTTGGCGCTGGACCTGGATGACTTAGGGTTGGTGACTTAGTGGCTTAGGGGATGACTTAGGGGTTGGTGACTTAGTGGCTTAGGGGATGACTTAGGGGTTGGTGACTTGGTGGCTTAGGGGATGGCTTAGGGGTTGGTGACTTAGTGGCTTAGGGGTTCCCAGCTTGGCCTCGGTGACTTAGTGACTTCCCGACTTGGCGCTGGACTTGGATGACTTAGGGGTTGTGGCCTGGGTGACTTAATGACTTGACTTGGCGCTGGACTTGGATTACTTAGTGGTTTGTCTGGTGAACCGAATTGTGCGATGAGGAGTCCAGAATCCGAATCCGGAGCAGTCATCACATGATGAGATTGATGAGCTGAAAATAAATATGACACATGGACAGGATCGCTAGGTGGAGAGGCAGACATGATTCACCCGATGCGAGATTCTTATAATAATAGCTTCAACACTTTTTTTTTTTTTTTAACCCTTTCAAGGACAAATTATTTCAAGATTACATGCCAATAATTCATGGGAATGCAAGCATTATTAGTAGCTATTGCATGAAAAAGATACGGTGACGGCCGGTGATGATGTCATCAGATAGCGACCATCTTTTTCCCCAACAAACACCTGTTTGCTACGGACTGCTCATAGCCTTGCTGGCGCAGCTGAGGCCAGACCATGGGGAAGTCTGGGCAGATTCACGGTGATTGACGGGACCCGGCCTGCCTCACTGATGCGGGAGTGCCATATCATCTCGGACGCTCTGGGCAGACCAAGAGATCCATGGGGCAAACTGTTCATTCTGGCACAACCCTAGAGCTGAAATGAAATGCTGCATGAGATATAAAGAAACTGGTTAACAAACGAATAAAATAGTTTCACCCCCTTGCAAATGCACCATAAACTGCTAGTTTGCAACTCGCAGTGATATGTTATGGTTGGTTATATGGTTATATAGCGGTGGGTTTCGCAGCCTGTTACATGACTAGCATGTCACTGTATTAACTGTTTTAGCTTTTGGTATTATTTATGGTCAACAGGAACGCCAAAGGCGTTTTACCTTGAAATTCGTTAACAGGAAGTGGTGAGTTAGGACTGGGTAGCTTGACGCGGAAAAACGTGAAATGAGACAGCCAGCGTGAATGTAAACGACGACGCTGTTACTGTCAGAGTGGTGATAAACAACACAGCCTCAATGCAAACGTTTCAAGCTTTACTGTTAAGAAAAATGATGATGATCTGTCAACATCCCCTGGGCCGTCTGACTTCGGTCTTAAGGTTATGACACTCAAACTGATGCCCAGTCTTTTTTTTCTTTTTTTTTGATGATCTCAACAACATGCTGACAGAATTATGGATGAAATATACAATGTGCGGTGATAACGTCGCCGTCATCAGGCAGCGACGTGACATATTTTACTCACGCAACCTCCCGTTTATTTACGGTTAAAGTAAAGACTTAACTGCCCGGTGAGAGGGATCTGCGCCTGCCGTGCAACTGACCACAAGCGACGTGGAATGGAACGGCCTGTGATGCCTGCTTGGAGGAGCCTGGGTGCGGACGCAGCTGAACACCCGGGACAGGATCGGCTGCTGAGCAGTGGCGCGCCCCGTGCCTTCTCGTCGTGGCGTACGTCGGCGGCCTGTGGCCGGTGTCGTCAGGCGTCTCGGAGGGCAAATACGCTCCGTGGCTGATCCGGAACAGGGTATCGTTGTTTAAGCTGTCGTCCATGGACTGCTCTGGCTCGGGATCCGACATGCCAGGAGTGGGGTGGGGAAGCGTTGAGAGATCCGCAGGGATTATCCACGGGTAAAGAGGACTTGGGGGTGCTGATTCGGTCTGCAGATGTGGTGCAAAACAGCCGCAAAACAACGCTTCGGAGGACGGCTTCAGGGGAGATGGACTGCCGTGAAGCTAGCTGCTGTTATGATCGGCCAGAGAGAGAGAGGTGACGTAGAACCCTTGCTATATATATGAGGATTAACTGACGTCATATCTGACGTCATTACAGACGTCATACTAAGACTTTGACTGACCACGTCATACTAGAACTTGACTGACGTCAGGGGTGATCGGATTAGATTATGCACGAATGGCCTTCTGCTTGAAATATGGTCTAGAGACCTCACAAGTTGAAGAAAATCGTCAAACAATGGGCATCGGGGTAAATAATATTAATAATAATAATAATAATAATAATAATACATTTGATTTAGCCAAACCCAGCAGCCCGCAATGGCCAATTTAATGTAATATGTCTCCGGACTGCGGAGGAGTACAGCAGAGCTCTCCAAGGTGTGAAAAGTAGCTAATAACTCTGTCTCTCTCCCCCCTCTCTCACACACACACACACACACCTACACTCACATGCTGCCGTGCGCGACAACAGTTGTACTGCTCTGGTTGCGCGGCTGCTTTCATGTCGGTCTTTCTTCAATTAATCCATGGTCTTCAAATGGAGGCAGGTACAGAGGCAGGCTAAGGCTACATAAATAGTTCTTATTCTTCCACATTTCTTTTAATTACCTCATGCGCTCTCAATTGGTCACGTTGTACTACTAAACGTAGTAGTGCAGCAGGTGCGCTGACAGCTTGCAGATACGGCTTCAGACTCGCTGTCTGATTTCTTTTAATTACCTCATGCTCTCAATTGGTCAGGTAGCCAGCCTACTCACGTTGCAGTAAAGTTGACAAATAGATCACAGTCGAGTCCACAACAGAAAATCTGCGGTGGCATTAGTTTTATGGACACTTCAAATAATAATTACAGCGAATAATCCTTCCAAAATGTTTGTTTTGAGAGCACATAGGCTACCTCATTGAAGCGTTTCTTTACTCCATAGGCCAGGGCTATTCAACTAAATTGTTCAGGGGGCCGCATTGTCAGAAACCTAAGGGACCGGGGGCCGGACCGTTCCCCGAGCCATTATATGTACACTTGACACAATGCGCCACCACATTTTCGCAGCCGCGCTGGAACTATTATTAAGTAGGGGGTGCTGTAGTAAGGAATGGAATCTCGACGCTGGGCAGCGTCGAAGAAAATTTTATGTTTTTTGGACTTTTATCCATATTTAGAAGAATATTTAATTTTAAATTAACATTAGGATTATACTGTTGTGATGTCATTATTCAGTATGTTCTCCTTTTCTATTATTAGTATTAGTATTCGTATTAAATACTGAGTATCTCATGAAAAACTATTAATATTGCATCTTTTGTGTTTAGCTCTGTCTCACAGCATTGTAACATTGTAGTGCAGCAAGAAAGGAAAACTACTGTAAACATTTGAACCAAATTTCTTGTTTAGAACCTATAGCTAACAACATCACACATCTCCTGAAACACCATTTATAATGCATCTTTCTTGATTAGCAACATCACATCGCCATCTTCTGAAAAACATGAATATTGCACCTTTCTTGTGGCTACATCACAGCATCTACTGAAAAACATTTATAGTGGATCTGACTTGTTTAGTTCACTTTAGATTCACATCACATCTGAAAAACAACCAGTCGAGTGTATTAAGTAAATGAGGTTTAATTGTAAAAAAAAAAAAAAAAAAAAAAAATCTAAAAAAAAAATCTAAAAAAAAAGTTTTTTTTTTTTTTTTTGGGGGGGGGGAACTCATTCGGGCGGTCGGACTTGATTGGCGGGCCGCGGGCCGCCAGTTGAATAGCCCTGCCATAGGCTATAGAGAGTGCAGCAGGAGTCTGTCTGATTGTGTCTAGGCCTACGTGTGTGAGAGAGAGTTCACGTCTTAAGGTTAATTACTCTGTGTGTTTCACTGCTCTAAATGATTTAATAATGTTGCTTTGTCACGTTCTGAGCCTGCCCCGCCCCCACCCGCGATATTTTCATAATTTGCCAACCCAGACCGCCTGCGGGGCGGGCCAGCCCGCGGGACCCGGCGGGTACTGGGTGACCCGCGCATCACTACGGCCTACCAAACCTAGTGAAGAGAGGTTGGGTACTCGAGTTTCACTCCCTGATGGAAATAGTCATCGCAGCACACCTCCCCCGAGGAGCTGTGTTACCTGGATAAAACTCTGGGAGTCGCATCCTTAGTCTGATGGACCACAGAAGTACTGTATGTCACGATTACATTGCATTCTGGTTCGAGATGCTATTTTGACTACAGCGCTAAGCTAACCAAGTTAGCTGACAGCCCTCTCTGTTAAATTAGCTTCGCTCAGCCCCGCCTCACACTGTGACAGCATTGCTGTTTCATAAACTTTTGTTAACCACAGACCTTATTTCAAAAATCACATTGACTTTTAGACTTGGGAACAGGAACTACATGACTACTGAGAGGCCTACAAAAGTACGTCATCCCTGCGGTACTCTATTTACCATAACATTATTTTTTTATTTTCTGACTTTTATTTTGAGACTGTGTACGATGGAGTGAGGCTGCAGCAAGACACAACAGATCAAATTGATCCACCAGGTAGGCTAACACCCCAAACACACCAGACGCGTTTCCAACACTGAAGCAACGCTGAAGCAACACCTCATGGAGGCAGTTTCATTCCGGTGTCCTTGTTAACAGTGGAGACCAATTAAAAAAACAAAAACAAACAAAAACAAACAAACAGTGGAGACCAATCACACCAGCCGCAATTCAGGTTACTAACTCTTAATTAAGAGCCTTGACCATAAACTTGCTATAACTTTAACCTCAGTGACTTCATGCCTCAACCCAACCACATAGTTAACATGAACACCATTAGTAAATGATATAAACATTAGTTAACTGTTAACTCATTGAGTGCCAGCCACTTTTGGAGAACGGACGCTCCCAGTGCCAGAGTTTCAGAGCGTTTTCAGTGATTTCTCGAGGCCCACAGAATATTGTGTGATATTACTATGTAAACACCGAACACGCACAAAGAATGAGGAGACTCTCTTCTATCATCAGCAAAAAAAAGTTTATTGATATCATTTTCCGTTCTTTAGTTATCAGCCGGAGAAGATAGGTGGATTTCAGCAAAAACACACGTTTCAATTTAGAAGCTGAGATAATGAGCCTTTTGTGAAATGAAGCATTTCAAGCACATCACTGACTCTGAAGCTAATATTTTCTGATGTAATGACACCTCAAAAAATAATTTCCTTCAATAAAACAGTGAAAACAAAGGAATTTTGTTTGGCCAAATAATATTTTTTAGCTGCAACCAGCAGCGCTGGCCCCTGCGTGCGCAGACCCTACACCTTCTTGCTGGTCTTGATTTACTGCTGGTGGGCATCAGATATTCTAGCTTGTTTGCCTGTCTCTGTCCATCGAGCCTGCTGTCTGGGTCTGTGTTTACTGTCAATGGTTGTATGCTGCCCTGCGTGCCCCACCCCCCTCCGCCTCCTCCGTGGGAGTGTCTCTGGTGGCTCTGCTGCGTTTGCTCTGCGTTTGCTCTGCACTGAAAAGTGCGCTGCACCCCGCTTTTTCACAGCGTGTCGCCGGCTCCCAGCTGAGAATAATGTAACTTTTCAGAAAGACGCTGGTGTCGGCAACTAAATCATATGGAGGGGCTATCGCAGCGGAGACGGAGGGGCTCAATTGTTAGCCTGGGTAAACCCATCCCCCACGTGACCTGCTCTCAGACCTGTTCTCAGTCACTATGGTCTGGATTCCCACCATTGTTAAACGATTTCCTGCGGTTGTTGGCCCCCCCCCGATAGACCGCTCCATTACGCAACCGTCATCCAACCAGCTTTGTGCACAGAGCACATGCGCAGTGCAGCAGATGGCGTCATCGCTCTGCGACCTTTGTTGTTAGCAAGCGAGCTAACACTTTTCATTTCAGTACTGCTAGCACGCAAATGGTTACAACCAGCTACAAGAAGAGAGAACATCGCGTGACGGTGGTCAGGGAATGAAAGAGGAACAGGACGTGTCTACACGGACCCAAACCTCGATCCCTGCTGCAGATGGCCGCAGATCTGGAGAGATATTTGTGGCTGTGAAGAACAGTCATCATCTATACAGCTGCTGCCAACCTGATGAGGAAACAGGCGTGCTTGTTATGCTGGACACTGAATGCCAGACTGCAGACTTCATCCTCCAGTGCTGTTCGCCTCAGGACTTGAAGGGCTAACGTTGTACCATGGACTGTATACATTCTGTGCTAATAATGCTAGCATGCTAACATCCTTTTCACACACACACACTGAATATACCGAAATGCTAGATTTGATCATGGACTTAACGCTAATGTTAATCAAAAACGGCCGCAGTCATAACGGTAAGGTGTGTTTGACCTAATTGAAATATTAACGTTAATGCCCTCACATTTCAGCGTGGTTACAGATAAACCTATTTAACGCTAGCTAGCTACAGTAGATTTTTGGAGGCGTTAATGTGAATGTCATGACGTAGTGAGCGTAGTATTATACTGTATATTATACATAATCCAGATGTAACCTAGCTATAGCTAGACGTTAAGAGGTTAGCGTGAATGCGACTGAGACCTGACATTACTGGCTTGATATCATATTCCAGATGCAACCTAGCTAGATAAGCTCCACACGGCTGTATGAGTAGCTACAATCAAATGTATCAAGCCTTGATATCATATTCCAGATCCAACCTAGCTAGCTAGATGTTAAGAGGTAGGAATATACCGAAATGCTAGACTTGATCGTGGACTTAATGTGAATCCAAAACGGCCACACTCATAACGTTAAGGTGTGTTTGACCTAGCTAGAAATATTAACGTTAATGCCCTCACATTTCAGCGTGGTTACAGATAAACCTATTTAACGCTAGCTAGCTACATTACTGGCTTGATATCATATTCCAGATGCAACCTAGCTAGATAAGCTCCACACGGCTGTATGAGTAGCTACAATCAAATGTATCAAGCCGATATCATATTCCAGATCCAACCTAGCTAGCTAGATGTTAAGAGGTAGGAATATACCGAAATGCTAGACTTGATCGTGGACTTAATGTTAATCCAAAACGGCCACACTCATAACGTTAAGGTGTGTTTGACCTAGCTAGAAATATTAACGTTAATGCCCTCACATTTCAGCGTGGTTACAGATAAACCTATTTAACGCTAGCTAGCTACATTACTGGCTTGATATCATATTCCAGATGCAACCTAGCTAGATAAGCTCCACACGGCTGTATGAGTAGCTATAATCAAATGTATCAAGCCGATATCATATTCCAGATCCAACCTAGCTAGCTAGATGTTAAGAGGTAGGAATATACCGAAATGCTAGACTTGATCGTGGACTTAATGTTAATCCAAAACGGCCACACTCATAACGTTAAGGTGTGTTTGACCTAGCTAGAAGTTAAGAGGTTAGCGTGAATGCGACTGAGACCTGACATTACTGAAGTGAATACAAGTGACCTATATTTTTCAATCCTGTCTTTGAATAAAAGTTGTACATTGTGTTATGCTTGAAAACCATGTCTTTGCTCCCTTATGTGTTCACAATTACAACAAATCTGTATGGTTTATCTGTTGGCATTAAACCGTGGTATTTCCTTGGGTGATATTCCATATTTGTCATTAAACCTAGCTGTTCACATAAATTTGCAATGATGATCGACCACGTGAGATATCACAAGTAGCCTACTTTTATTAAAAAATAAAATGCAAAGAGAGGTTTCCTTCTCTAACTATTGGTGCGTTCACAAAATATTTCAGCGTTTCATAACTATAATAGCCTAATGTTACTGTAGCCTGGATGACGTCAGCTAATGCTACCCAGCCTTCCAGCGTTTATCTTCCATAATGCATTAAATCATAATCACAATGCGAAGACATTAGCTGATCACCACAGAGCTGCACAGACAAGTTTATCAGATAATTTCGCCGTAAAATGTGTCCAGGTGATCAGCTCTGAAGCCCCGGCTTGTATGGTCCGCTAAAATCCGATTTCGATATAGGTGTTATTTTGATCAATATTGTATAGCTGGCTAGACAGAGGAGTTTATCTGGAATCAGTGTGACAAGATCCCTGCTGCTAGCTTGTCTGCCTTTCTGTGTCAGAGTATCTAGCTACATTATCTGCATTACATGCTACACCATGCAAATATATTTCGATATAATTCAAACAATTAGCCCACTGTACTACTGGACTGTGTATTGCTGTGAATAAGTTAGATTTGATTGTGTAAAGTGTTACATGTTATATTTTTAACTGAGCTTTGCAGAATTACCTCAACACAATTGTGTTGTGTATCAGCTTTAAATATCCAATATATACAGCATTAAACAAACGACCAGCAGCATTCAAATGTGCAAAAACGTTATATTTATTGAAATGTGGTGATCTCATGTCACATTACATAATGTTATGCCCAAATGGTCTACTGCCCAGAAGCGTCACTTTACATGTTTGGTAGGGAATTATTTTAATTATGTTAAACCAGCGTTTATCTTCCATAATGCATTAAATCATAATCACAATGCTATGAAGACATTAGCTGATCACCACAGAGCAGCACAGACAAGTTTATCAGATAATTTCGCCATAAAATGTGTCCAGGTGATCAGCTCTGAAGCCCTGGCTTGTATGGTCCGCTAAAATCCGATTTCGATAACGCTAGGTGTTATTTTGATCAACAGACCTCAACCTCAACAGCTGTTTTCACTTGAATTTCCTCACGTAGTTGCATAGCCATATAGCTAGCCAGCTAGTAGCTAGCTCGGGAGCTATGCTTTAGAGAGGCCAAATGCTAACGGCTAGGTAGTGCTAAGCCGCTGCAGCTGTTACACGTCATTGACAAAGACGCACTCTCTGATTGGCCGATCACGGCAGGACTGATGTTGGCAGTCACGCCGTCACTCATTGGCTGCGGGGTGGCTGCGGGTCTGCGCGGGTCTTTCAATCGCCCCAGAAATCGTTCTGAATGGCCCGGAGTCTAGACGCTAGTGACTGGGAACTGAGAGAGCAGGTCACGTGGTGGCTGGGTTTACCTAGGCTACTCAATTGTGGCAGCAGATTGACTGCTGTTCACAGGCACAGCTAACGTTATGCTTCATGCATATCGATGCATACCGATGCCGTTTCCGTTTCCATAACGACTTCTTCTCTGTTTTTTACTCAACTTTCTCTAATCTGGAGAGCACTGTCGCCACCTAATGGGTCGGTAAAATAGGTTATACACATTCAACATGCCCCAAAATTTTACAGGAGATGGATCTGGCTTTGATCCACGTCCCACCGTCAAAGAACGCAATTGACGACTTTAGTCGTCATTGGCACTCTACGTTACTATCCGAATTGACGACTATAGTCGTCATTGGCACTCAATGAGTTAAGTAAAGGTAATGCTTTTTTTTATTTTTTATACAATACAATTCACCTATTGGTAAGTCCAGCCCTAAAATGCAGACGAGCCAATGACAGTTCGTACTAGCTGCACAATAGAAATCGGGATTTTCCATCTGGTTTTTGGGGGTTCCATACATTTGGGCTTTCATAAGTTGAAAACATTGTCAAACAATGTGCATCGGGCTAAATGCAACACTACAAAGTATCCCGAGAGGCTAGGCAATGGATATGAATAAACTAATAAATGTAGATCCACATCTCACATCCAGAATGTGGATGTGTCAGCTCCTCCAGCTAAAAAACCTCGGGCATACTGATTGGCACACAAGGAAATTAGAAAATGGCACTTCATATCAAAAAGGTTGCCGACCCCTGCCCTAAACCATCCGCCAATTATTCTTGCCTCCCTCCACTATAAACTGTCAAACTAATCAGAAATGTCACAAAAACGGTCTTAAATCTTATTGTAAACAACTGAAACAACTGTTTGTGTTCCATTGTTGTTTTCCATCAGGAGTCTTGCCAGACGGGAAGTTGTCCAGCAGGTGGCGTGGTGTTCAGGTGGTGACGTGGTGTTTGGGGATTCTTGGTGTTATCTTGCTGTTGGCCGTCATAGCCCTGCGTGTCCACTGTAAGTACACACATCTGCTGAAATACTGAGATTTCTTCTTCTCTTTAAGCTATTTACGTTATTGGTAGAGCTAGAAAGTATAGAATTACACTAGTTAGATATTTTAGGTGAACAATTTTCTTATTGTACTTGCTGAGAGCGAGAGGTTGGTATCTGATCTGAGGGCAGCCAGTTACAACCACCTGATCGACCACTACAAAAATATCTCATGTTGAACTGAGGAAGGATAACAGCAATCTGACAACTCTGATAGGCATCAACATGCAGAGCGGCAACACTGACCTGACCACAGAAAACCAGCAGCTGAAGACAGAGAAGAGCAACTTGGAGAGACAAATAGAAAACATGATCAAAAAGTGGAATGAGCTCAACTCAACTAGTTGCGCCAAGTGCTTTGATACCTACTGCAACGGAAACAATGACGGTAATCTTAAAACCAGTTCAGCTTCATCCAAAAATGAGTCAGTGAAAAATAAATCACCCAGTAATCATGTCTGTTAACTTGTCTCTCTTATTTCTCTCAGAGAGACAGTGTGGACCTTGTCAGGAGGGCTGGATCTACTTCAAGTCCAGCTGCTATGCCATTGATGATGGTAGTTATCCTAAAAGGAAAACCTGGGAAGACGCTCGAGAAGAATGCAAAGGAACGAATTCCAATTTGGTTTCTATAGGAAGTGCAGAGGAACAGGTAAACATAACACTATGGGAATCTTAACATGACAGGAACAGGGAGGCAGATTCATATGTGGGATTTATTAGCAGAGTTAGTTTGGAAAAGCAGCTTCAGAAAACACAAATGAAGTCTCAAAAATAATAAAATAAAAGTCTCTTAAAGTCACAATGTGTCAATTTCAGTTTTGAACTAAACATTTCTGATAATTGTTATTGATTCTGTGATCATCAGGAATTCCTCTATGATAAAGGTCGGGTCAACGTTGGCTACTGGATTGGCTTGACACATGCAAATGGGAGTTGGAAGTGGGTTGATGGAAGCGATCTGACTGAAGAGTAAGACACATTCCTAAACACCATGAATCATAACATCTGTCACCATCTAACATCTAACAACATCTAAAATCTATGTTTTCCACACTTTCCTCCAGCTACGGGATAGAAAAACCTTCTGATGACGCTCACTGTGCTATTTCTCTCCGAAAAACATCATCCAAAGGATGGAAAGCTGTGGCCTGTGATGTGAAAAACCGATGGATCTGTGAAAGGAACACTTTCTCTGTTTAGGCTTTGCTGTGAGAACTGATCAAACATGACTTCAACATGTATAAAATGTATAATACTTTAAATGTAACTGTTGCGAGTCAGTATTTAGAACAATATAGAAATTGGCCTCAAGGGCGCGCTGAAAGGACAATTTCATGATTGGAGTTTTTGCTGCATTCTCTGGTTTATGTCACTGTTGATCGTTTAAGTGCTTTGATCATGTTATGAGATATCTGCTTTTAGCCCCTCATCTCAGTTGTTTTTAAAGGTAAATAGTTATTTCCACAGAAGAAGAGGGCAACAAGTTTAAGCCTTAGTAGCCTTGAGTAAAATGAATTGTGTATAATTATTGTTTTCAACATTTTTGAACATATGGCGAGTCATTATATCTATCTATCTATCTATCTATCTATCTATCTATCTATCTATCTATCTATCTATCTATCTATCTATGATGAGATTAGTTGTTCATATTGTGCTTAATTTAAAAGCTTTATTGATAATGAAGTAGCCTATGCCTCGTCATCATTCATGTTCATTCAGGGATACTATGATGACAGTGGTTTGGGGGCCCCACTGTGAGATGTCGTATAGGGCCCCAAAAGGCCCAGAAATGGCCCTGGTGTTCACACGTGAGGTTTTGGAGAGAGTGAGAGAGAGAGAGAGAGAGAGAGAGAGAGAGAGAGAGAGAGAGAGAGAGAGGGAGTAGAAAGAAGATATCAGCATGTTTGTGGCACTTTACTTAAAATAAATAAAAGCTTTTCAGTGAATAATACTTGATTTCCTCACTGAATAATCTGCTGTTCCGCAATTTTAGCAACAGAATTTGATGTCCTGGCATTTGTATTTAAATGGGACATCTGTGCATAATGACGTATCCAAGGATTCCCCCTGCACTGCACTGTGCAGAGCGGGGAATAATGGTGCATTCAGGGGCAGCAGGGTTTTTTAGGGCTAAGAGGTGCTTTTCAGATGTCTTAGTGTAAAGAATTGTGCGCATAGCGGCGATACCATAAGCAGGGCTTAAAATTCACTTTGCAAACTGGGGGGGAATTCCCCCACAGTTTTTTCAGCCGATACGATAACCGGTATAATAATTTCACATTTTTGTCTTTACTTAACCTGTAGTTTATGCACACCTGGGCTATGAATATATAATTATATATTCATAATATATGAATGTTTTAGTTAGTTGTTTGAGTGTGTATCACTAAATGCAAAAATTAAAGGCTTCAATACAACCGAAAGCCTATGGCTGCTTACTCTCCAGATAAAACACAATGACAAAAGACATAGTAATTTTTTCACTCTTATTCAGGGATGCAAAGTCATGGATAGTTAAAAAGGTGACAGATCAGTGGCCAGAAATGAAATTGCAGGTGGGCCTGAATAAAAGTGGATGGGCCACACTATTGACATAATTGACATTATCCGAATCAGAATCAGCTTTATTGGCTAAGTATGTAGACATACAGGGGATATGACTCCAGTATACGTTGCTCTTAATGTACTTTCAAAGGAAAAGAAAATGTATGCATACAAGCTAAAACGAACAAACAAGGACTGCGATCAAAGGTAAGGGATAATGTATACTGAGCCGGTGATTACTGTGGAAATAATGACCGACAGGTGAATGATTTAGCCCGACGCGCAGCGGAGGGCTTAATATTCACCTGAAGGTCATTATTTCCAGTAATCACTGGCTCAGTATACATTATCCCGCTTAGAACACGGCCTACAACTAAATCATTCAATAATCTGACAAAAATAATTATTCAAATAGATTTTTTAATAGCGTTTTCAACACAAAGCGGTTTCATTCGTAATTGTCACACAAGACACCACAGCTGCAACTGGTTGGCCTAATTAGTAGCGTCTGCGGACAAAATGCTCTTATCAACTGATTAATCCAGGTGTGGCAGAGCAGCGGTCGGTTGTCGAGAAATAATGACCGGTGAATATTGTTGATTGACCAATCAGAATCGAGTATTCGAGAGAGCCGTGTTCTAAAGCAATTTAACTGCTATTTGCATTCATTATATACAATAAGTGTGATGTAGAATGTCCGCTATGACTATGTATATAAGCAGGAGTAAAATAAAGAAATAATTGTATACCTACTCTATGTACAAATCATTGTATAGCTCACTGCAAAGACAGTAAAAGTAGGGTTTGTTTGCTGTCTAAAGGGTGTCACCGCATGTACGCCATTTTGACACCTAGTCAGTTTGACACTGACCAAGCCTTGTGGATAGACTGGAGGATCCTAACAGCACTTAGGTCAGCTCAAAGTGCATGCTGACATAAGTAATGCTAGCATTCCAGCATGATAACATCATTTCTACTATCCTATATTCTAATTCATATTCTAGGTCGATATGAGATGAATATAAATATGTTAATATTCCCACTTACATACTATACTTAGGCCTAGATTCAAATGTTATTCTATAAGGTTAGGAGTGTGAACTGGTCAATACGAGGTCTGATAGTAAGAGTTTTACAGGGGTTTACTGGTTTACAGTTCTTTGAATGTGTCCCAGCTAGGACACATCAATAAGTCATGTGTCCCAGCCAGGACACATCAATATAAGTCATGTGTCCTGGTACACATGGTACACCTGCTTTTTAGGTAACATGACATGTCATTCCATTTGTTCAAAGGGTCAGGGAAGTCATTGTATAGTGTAATAATAATAATAATAATAATAATAATAATAATAATAATAATACTAGTACTGCAAAGTCATTAAACGTTTTTGTTTGCTGTCAAAAGGGTGTAACTACACTTACGCCCTTTTGACACCTAGCAAACCCCCACTTTTGACACTGACCAAGCCTTGTGGGTAGAGGATTCAAACAGCACTTAGCTCAGCTCAAAATACATGCTGACATAAGTGATGCTAGCGTGGCAGCATCATCACATAATTTCTCCTATATTCTAATAACAAGAGTATCAACTTTCCACTCATACCCAATTTAGGCAATTCCAAAACTGTTTAGGGACCCCAGTATGCAAAAATATTCAAATACAATAGGTGCAAATAACACATTTATACGGTATGCAAAAAAATTGCATGGTTTTTGCAAAACTGCATAGGATTAGTATAAAGTGGGCATGACTGTAAAGGGGAGACTCGTGGATACCCTTACAAGCCATTCTCATTCAGATATCTTGAGGTCAGAGGTCAAAGGACCCCTTAGAAAATGGTCATGCCAGTTTTTGCCTCACCAAAATCTAGCCTAAATTTAGAGCATTACTTATCCTCCTTCCCAACAAGAGGTAGTACAAGAATTCAACCACCGCTAGGTAACAATCTACATTGTTCTATATCCAGACATTCATACTTGCACAACCCATTCTCATTCAGATATCTTGGGGTGAAAGGTCAAGGGACCCCTTAGAAAATGGTCATGCCAGTTTTTGCCTCGCCAAAATCTAGCCTAAATTTAGAGCATTACTTAGCCTCCTTCCCAACAAGTGAACATGACAGGGTTGCACCAATGCAGCCTTAGATCTTCTAGTTTCATATGATAGCAGGAGCCTCACTCTGGGGCACTTTACACGAGGACAGTTTCTCGATGAAACGACACAATAGCATTTCCTTCACACCTTTTCCTTCACACCTTCTCCCTGTTTACATGAGCGCTGTTGAATTTTTAAAATGCCGTAATGTACATGCCAGGTCGCTAGGTGGCAGTGTGATCAGCTTATTATTTTGCCCATACAAGGACGCTTCTGCATGACGTCATTTCGTAATCGTCTTTCCGGTTTTAAACACGGAAGTAGAGTACGCCTATACCGCAGTCATTTAGACTTGCTAAAAAGCTGTTTTCAAGCTAAAAAAAAAACCCAAACTGTTTTAAAGTTTTAATATTTGTCGGGTGAGAATGTAACATATATGTGACCAGTTTATCAGAATAACGCCTATTGGAAATCTTTAACGAGCAGCGAGGACCGGGAGCGCTGAAACCCTACTGTAGTTAGGCTACTGGCAGTGAGAAAACACTGCAACGTGCTTTTGTAACTAACGTTAAATGCCGACCGGGTACAGCCATTGGCTCCTCACAGCAGTAACGTTATGAACATGTAACTGAAGTTGGCCGCAGTGTGTAGCTTAATTCTGAATGTTGCCAAACTTCATTCATACTGACGTTTTATTTTGAAAATGGCCACCAACTCGCACACGGCTATGGCGTAATCACGTGTGTCGCGTGTGCAGGCACGTCAGAGTTCCTGAAATGAGCTGTCTGAAGCGATTACATGGAGCTCTCAGCGGGGAGTGTCACCAAGAATTTCACTCTGGAGCGTGCTTTCAAAATGTGTCATTTCCTAAGTGCAAATTCTAAAAGGGATGCACTAACAATAAAATAATTCCCCGTCACCATAGGAAACCGTCCTTGTGTAAAGTGCCCCTCTATCTCTAAAAATGAGCCCATTACAGCCTCTGAAAGGCAGTAATGTCGGCCATTTAGGAAGTTTTAAAGTCTCGTGATTGGATGGGCCTAGGCAAGAAGTGGGTGGGCCTAGACCCAGCCAGGCCCACTCATAGCTACGCCCCTGATACCAGGGCAGACACAAAATCAGTCACTTAAGTGCCCTATTTTGGGATGAAAAAGGTGACTCACTGTTACCTAAAGGTTTGCATCCCTGCTTATTCTTATTCTTATTCGCTTCAGGTTATATTCTTTTAATACGGCGATTTTCTTTTTGCAAATGAGACAGGCGGCATTCCCTTTGAACTCGATGAAAAAATGATCACTCTCCCACTTCTCCTGAAACTGTCTGTGCTCGTCATCAACCTTTCTTTTTCCTTCATGTTCACTTCTCAACAAAAGACAACATTTTAGCGTGCAAATGTTTTTTTTCCACTTGGTTTTTCACCTGCTAATGAGGTGGATTTTACAGAGGGCCGCTGGCCCAGGAGTGTGAAGCCTTGTTGCCAGATACTGCTGAGGGTTTCCAGCACAAAGAGTTCAAAACCCGCCAAAATGCGCACAAAACCGCCCAAGAACTGCACATCTATGGAAATTTATCTGGCAACCCTGGTGTGAAGTGCGGCTCGTCTGCATGAAGGCAGCACCTCGTCCAGGCTCCTCGGGAGTGCTCTCTGTGTTTTACAACGAGCGGAGGTGCGGGCCTGATTTCACTATAACGTGATATCAAGTGGCGGGCCGTATGAAATTGTTAGGGGCCGTGTCTGGCCCGGTTTGAGACCCCTGGCGTAAACCATTGCGGGATTACTCCCCCTTTATAAATTGAAAATATGCGGGATTTTCCAAAAAGATGCCTGAATCTGAATCTCGCAATCCCGCGCCGAATTTTAAGTCCTGATGAGGCATGCATTTGACAGGGACACACCTGGTTTGGCATGGGGCACGCCCACAACTGCGTTTGCGCACAGATCCCGGTGCAAAAACTGGATGGTATCGTGCTGAGAGCGCAAATTGACACTTGCGCGAGGCGGACGATCGCATAAGAGGCAGGTAAGATAGCATAAGACACGCGTGAAGGCGTGCAAACCGAGTGCAAAAAGCGAATAGCGTTTGTACGACGTTAGGGCCCAATGAGTGTTGGCCTGTCAGATGTGACTGGTGAGGGCATTCCAGAGGGAGGGGGCGGCTGCAGCAAGGCCCTGTCAGAGGCCCCCCTGTGAGAATCACTTTTATTGCCACAGTATGCAAGTTACATACGAGGAATTTGTCTTAGTGTCTGTATGCAGCGTAGCGGTCACATCGATATACAGAGATAAGAAGTAAGATAACTAAAGACAATCACAAAGTTGCAAGTGCAATCAAATCGAGTAAATATATACAATATGTACATGAGTGGTGAAGTGTTCTGTGGATGATAAATATAAATTTACGTTGAATTTACATGAGATTTACAGACTTAAATTAAAGTTAAATAGACGTTAAATAGGCAGTGGATTTACATGAATTTACAGTCGGAGTCAAATAAGAGTTTACATTGAATGTACATGAAATTTACAGGCTAAGTTAAATAGGCATTAAATGTACAGGGAATTTACATGAATTGACAGTCCCAATTAAACAGGCATTAAATTAGATATGAGTTCCAGTGTTATGGGGGGGGGGAGTTCAGTTGAGTTTAGGAGGAGGTAGTGAGTTTGTGTGTGTGGGGGGGTTGTTGGTGAGGCCCTTGGCGGAAGGGGTTTCCGGGCCTTGTTGGTGAGGCTGATGGCGGTTGGGAAGAAGCTGGTCTTGTGGCGGGTGGTTCTGGTCTTGGCAGACCTCAGTCTCTTGCCGTGGGGGAGTGTCTTAAAGAGTTTGTGGCCAGGGTGGGAGGGGTCAGCCATGATCTTGCGAGACCGCTTCAGTGTCCTGGCTGCATGCAGGTCCTGGAGGGATGGCAGGTTGCATCCGATTATCTTCTCAGCGCAGCGGATGATGCGCTGAAGTCTGTTGATGTCTTTGAGAGTGGCAGCAGCATACCAGACGGTGATGGAGGAGGTGAGGATGGACTCAACGATGGAGGAGTAGAAGTGCACCATCGTGGCCTTTGGCACTTTGAATTTCTTCAGCTGCCGCACAAAGTACATCCTCTGCTGTGCCTTCTTGGTGAGAGCTCTGATGTTCATCTCCCATTTTAGGTCCTGGCTGATGATGGTCCCCAGGAAGCGGAAGGACTCCACAGTGTTGACTGGGGATAGTCACCCAGGGTCACAGCTTTAGCAAAGAGATACCTGTGATGCTTGTCAAAGTGGATATAAATCTTATGATCATATTCAGCCAGACAGTGAGATGGAGATTTACAATGGTGAGCTTTTTTTGTTGGCCCCGGTGCGGTAATGCACCAGGGGCCTTACATTCCCGCATGTCGCCAAGACAGATTATGCACTAGTTCACGCGAGTCAATGGCGGCCGGCCACTAGAGGGCGCCGCCGCCCCAGTGCTGCAGCCAGAGGATCTGTGCACATGCGCTGTTCACTCAAAACAAAGGGATTTGCACCTCAACCTGTCCCTGTGTGTTTACAACCGTGTGTGTGATAAAGCAGGAGAAAGCAAGGACCCCCCTGAACTTTCCCCCATCTAAAAACGTCGGCTGTATGGGAATATTTCGGCTATTGTAAAAATACAGATGGCCATAGCCTCAACGCGAGACTCATCCGAATGACTGATGAGTCTCGCGTTGAGCCTAGGATGGCCAGGGCTTAGATCTGCGTGAGCACGACCCGTCGTAATTTGTCAAATTCAAGGTACATTAAAACGTTGTCTTGCTTCAACATACATGGCATCGCATAAACCATTTCCACCAGCAGGTTTGAGGAGTAGCTAACATAAACGTCAGATAAATACTCTCTATAGGCTAACGTTACCTACTGAGGCAGCTAACATGGCTAATTAGCTAGCTAACACCAGCTATCTTTCTCTAACTAACGTTAACGACACGTTAGAAGACTGAGCGAACGTCGCTGTACAGCAGGTCGTTATCAAAACATATTGCACTGAAGAGAAGTAACATTAGAAAATGACGAAAGACTCCTCCAATCTGGCAGTGGAAATTTATGCACAAACTTTGTGTGTGTGTGTGTGTGTGTGTGTGTGTGAGAGAGACAGAAACCGAAACAGGGACAGGGCTGTGTGTGTGTGTGTGTGTGTGTGTGTGTGTGAGAGAGAGAGAGACAGGGACAGGGCTGTGTGTGTATGTGTCCTGTGTGAGACAGAGTGGGGGTGTATGTGTGGGGAAACAATAATTATTTGTGTCCAGTGTTCACCCATTACAAAAGAAGTGTGTATTTGATTGTTATGTTTTAGATTTACGTCAAATTAATTAGATGAACTAAATCGTTTACATACTATATTACCAAAGCACACACATACTTGCCAGTTAGCCTAACTGTCATTACAGTTGGAGGTTACATTAACATGACTTTATTTTTTCTCAGCCCACAATTCAGCAAACTGTTAATAAAATACATTTTCTTCATTGGCATTTTTTATGCCACATAAAGGTCTGCAATACCGCGATACCGTGAAACCGTGGGATTTTTGTCCAAGGTTATCATACCGTCAAAGAATCATACCGTTGCATCCCTAGTCCCCGCCCCTCTGAACTTTCTTATGTAGAGCTGTTGTTTCTAGATTTGCGCACAGTGTGTTGTGTATTTATATACAGTCTAGCTCTGTAAATATGGCATTTTAAGTTGTAATATTTTTTGTCTCGCCAAAAGTAACCATGTAGATTCCCACTTTGCGATTAGTTTATCAAAATGACGCCTGTACGGATATCTGAATTTCGTTGTCGGATATTGCTCCTAGCAGCCAGACTCCGAGGTGCTCTCGGTAACAAACTTCAGTCCCCAACCAACTTCGCGCACCTTTCTCAAAACAATGTCCTTTTTATTGCGGGCCATCGATATACAGTCTGGTAGACAGATCAAGCAGTGTCTTCCTTTTGTTTTACCCATGGTTTTACCAAGCAGTGTCTTCTCTATGTAAAATAGATCTATAAGGTGAAGAGCCTGTCTAGCCAATGATGGCTTGAGACTGGCTGCCACAGCTGTCAATCATCCCTTTTTATATCTCAAATAACTACTTAAAAACAAACTGATCAGAAAAATGACCACTTGCACAGGCATTAGCATGATAATAACTATATCTAAAATGATACAACCCACCTTTGGAAAAAATGGGTGACGATACCATGCACCGGGGCTATGCCAGGTTTTGACCTGGCCTTGTTTAACCACGGAAGCCCCCCCCCCCTCCCACGCAAAATCTGCCCATGCCTGGGAACATTGAGCCCTGGGGAACATTGAGCTGATCCCACAGTTACAGTACCACCCCCATCGCGCCCCCCCCAAACCCCACCCCCACAAATGACCCTCCTAGATCTTTAGATGATTTTTTATTGTATCGGACAAAACCACTTCACTTCTATGCAGAGCTGAGGAGCCATCACCCTCACCACAAAACTGCACTTCTTTTACGTTATCTTTAGACACATTCAAGAGAAATGGAGAAATATATGATCGAAAATGGATTTAAAAAAATCACCCAACAATACCAGCAAAAAGTTTGTCTTCACATGCAGTTCACGACACGTTCAGAAAAAGCTAAATATGACCATTGTATTTAGCGATCTACCATGATACACATTGAAAGTTCTGCAATACAAACTTGAGAGAATATGCATGTACGGAGTGTCAAAGAGCTGCACTGCAGAGTCCAAAAAGCCTCCCTGGACAGTCTCTTTATAATGTCCAGTTTAAAAAAGCAAGTTTCAGATGTCATGCATCAAACGCGTGCTCATGTATTTATAGGACACAAAAATTGAAGAAAGGAGCTGTTAGGAATTTAAATGACAACATTTAATTGGAAGTACTTGTACCTGTGTACTACAAAGAGTTTAACAAAACAGAGTACATCTTCATGAAGGTGATACGGGCAAGATAAATACCGCAACGCGTTTCAACCGTTGGGTTTTCGTCAGGCTGTATGGAAGGGCGTCGGCTGCCAAACCTGTATATAAGGATACGTGGCACCAGGTAAGACCTCCCTCTTACCTGGTGCCACGCATAGGACATAGAACATAGGACCCGGGGAACATAGGACCCTTTTTCGGGAGCGGGGAACATAGGACCCGGGGAACATAGAACCCTTTTTAGCAGGAGCAGGGAACATAGAACCCGGGAACATAGGCATGACCCCTTCTAATTCAGTCTCCCATCTTTCTTTTATACAAATAGAGTTATTTGGATCCATGCTCAAAAACATGATACAGTCTAGAAATAATTTTGCACAGCACATTCTCAGTCTGCACCTTTATCCAGAATCTGTCTATTTCAGTGAGTTGTTTTTATTTTACTCAAATCTTTATGTTTAGTTAAGAAGCTTCTCAGCTGTAAATAATAGTAAAAGTCAGTCCTTGGTAGATTAAATTCCATTTATATTTGTTCGAAAGATTTCAGGTTGTCTTCACAGAATAGCTGGTGTATATAAAGCAGACCATAATCTGTCCACTTTTTAAGTCCCGTATCTAATAGGTTAGGGATAAAATTATTAATCAGATCTATGCTTGATAAAGGTGAGACTGACTTGGGCAAATTAAATAATCTCTGTATTTCCCCCCATATATTCATAGTAATTTTAGTCCATTCACTCATCCTAATATCTTTGACTGGGACATCTAAAAATGGTAGATTTGAGAGAGTCTCTTGGCATAGATGTTTCTCAATGTTCAGCCTTAGCAAAAAGGAGAAGTTGCTCATTTCAAAGGTGTGAGTGACAGGTTCTGAGCAGAGGAAACACTTCTCGTTTCAGGCTGCACTGTGGTTATTATTCAGCTGAACTTCTTCAGATAGACGTCACATAGACAAGCTTCCTTGACAGAAAGACTGTTTAGTCTTTTGTGTTGAGTGATGGAGGAAAAGGCAAATCATTCTTCAGTTGTATTCAAAGCTAACAAAGCTTCCCGACCGAAAGGTAAGTTTCATTTATTTACATACATACAGTACATAAATCAGGAATGGTGATTTCACTGTTGATATGGATCAAATATCTTTGATTATGTGATAACAAACACAAGTAGAAGTTGCATTGGGAAGTTTACTTTCTAAATGCATTAGTGCTTGAACTAATAATCCATTGCACTATAACATTTACTGACATAATCTGATTATTTGTGGTCAGGGTGCCAAATTAACTTTTTTGTCCACCGGCCAAATGGCCATAGTGAATGTTTACATTTTACCAGCCACTCAATAGATTACCATTGTTTGTTTGTTTGTTTGTTTGTTGCCTGGTGAGTGAAGCAAATCGACCAGCTACTTGCATATTTTACCAGCATTTGGCTAGTGCTGCTAACTTTGTGCCCTGTTTGCAGTTACATTAACCACATGAACCTGTACAGCTGTTGTCAAACATTGTTTCAAGATGTAAAATGATTTATCTTGTCAAATGACTTTTCCCCTTTACTCGCATTCTGTACTAATTTATCACCAAACCTAACTGCAGCGTTAAAGCAGTGTTTCTCAAAGTGTGGGGCGGCCCGCCCTGTGGGCGCAGTGGCAAAACAGGATGGGGGGCGCAGGGGGAAATGCAGAAATGCAGCGCGGAACCAAGGTTTTGACGTCGGACTTCTTTCCCGGTGAGCAATAAATTAACCCCGCTTCTGTAGTGACTTTGCATTCATTCCATGGATGGTTCATTCCTATTGCCAAATATTTGGACAACATTACTGAAAGAAAATAGAAAGGAAAGGTCATGATCCTGATGTTATTTCAATAAAAGTTAAACTTGGACCATTTTGTTACAATTTTGTTGGGGCGGTGGGTCATGAACATTTTTCCTCCTTCAAAGTGAGGTAAGTAATGTTGTCCAAATAAAAAAAAAACTTCCATTTCAACTTTATAGAAAACTTTGTGACTGCTACATCTGTGCTTTTTAAAATAAAAAATAAAAAATAATCAAACAGAAAGTGGCTGCAATGAACCTGTTTTGCACTGCACATATTTTCAAAATAATAACAATAAAGTGCAACCTGTGCAAAACTAAACAAAACAAGTTCAAATATTTGGCAATATGAATGAACCATCCATGGAATGAATGCAAAGTCACGACAGAAGCGGGGTTAATTTATTGCTCACCGGGAAAGAAGTCCGACGTCAAAACCTTGGTTCCGCGCTGCATTTCTGCATTTCCCCCTGTGCCCCCCCTGTTTTGCCACTGCGCCCCACAGGGGGGGCCGCCCCACACTTTGAGAAACACTGCTTTAGTGCCAACTGATCTGACCAGATCAAGCTACAGTAGCTTTAGTAGCTGGCTCACCCCCGGCTTCCCAGGCTGTGGTTTCAGCTGAATTAGCCTATAGCAGCTTTCAGGTGTGAATGATTCTGTGCAAGCCTTAGCAGTAGCTAATCGATCGCTAGTCCGGGGCTTTACGTTAGTAAATGCTAACATCGCCTACAACCGGATTGCCTAACCTTTTGGTTAATCAAAAGGGTGACCTTGATAGCTAGCCCTGCAGCTAGTGCCAGGCAGTCCCCCTCTCTGGAATTATTTACCTATTTAAATGCAAGAGGTCGTTCAAGCAATTTGAGAGCATGATTTATCAATTTCACTCAAAAAGCCCCCGCGTGTGCTTAAATTTGCTCTGCTTATCAAACTGTACGCGGGGGATTTTTGAGTCCAAGGGTCCAAAATCTGAACGTGAAATTGATAAATCATGCTCTCAAATTTCTTGAACAACCTCTTGCATTATCTTGCATTATGATAGGTAAATAATCTCTCCTAGCCGGCATACTAGTGATGCGCGGGTCAGGGTTTTTTAAGGCCTGCCCCAACCCAACCCGTCATTGGAGCCAGCCTGCACCGCCCAGCCCGTTAAAATATCTGAAAATTCGGAACCCAGCCCAACCCAGCAGCCCGCAATGGCCAATTTAATGTACCGGAAATATGTCTCCGGACTGCGGAGGAGTGCAGCAGAGCTCTCCAAGGTGTGAAAAGTAGCTAATAACTCTGTCTCTCTCCCCCCTCTCTCTCACACACACACACACACACACACACACACACACACCTACACTCACATGCTGCCGTGCGCGACAACAGTTGTACTGCTCTGGCTAAGGCTACAGAAACAGTTCTTATTCTTCCACATTTCTATTAATTACCTCATGCGCTCTCAATTGGTCACGTTGTAGTACTAAACGTAGTAGTGCAGCAGGTGCGCAGACGGCTTGCTCTTTTAATTTTCACTTTTTATTGCTGTTTCATAAACAAAAATCACATTGACTTTTAGACTTGGGAACAGGAACTACATGACTACTGAGAGGCCTACAAAAGTACCTCATCCCTGCGGTACTTTATTGACCATAACATTATTTTTTAATTTTCTTTCAGCTAAAACTAAGACGGAGACTGTGTACGATGGAGTGAGGCTTCAGCAACACAGAACCAATCAAACTGACACACCAGGTAGGCAGGGCCGTAACCAGGGTCCCGAAATGGAGGAGGTCCAGCAAAAAATTGAGGGTTTTTCCCCCCCTTTTTTAGCCATATTTAGAGTAATATATCATTTTAAATCAACATTAGGATTATACTGTTGTGATGTCATTATTCAGTATATTCTCTTTCATGTCACCCACCACCTGCTCAGCTCTCCTGTCAACATAATTGTAACTAACAAACACAAACTGTTTTAGCCAAATTCATATCAAAATGACACCTACAAACACAGGTACACAACCCAAGCCGTACACAACACACAAAGTCATCATCGATAATAAAAAAAACATACAGAGGGACATTTATTTATTCCTGATAGGCACGATTGAAAAATAAAATAAAATATATTATGTTGTTTTTAACTTTACACCACCTCTTTTTGTTACTTATTGGGTCATGAAACTGAAACCATGCATATAGCCACCTGCATACCTGACTTCGGGAGCTTGGCAATTGGCATCATGCATGATTAGCCAGTAGCATCCCAACGTGTCACACAGGTAACATTACTTAAGAGACAGACTAGACACTTACTTTCTTGGTTGTTGCTAAAAAATCTGTCAGTGTCACTCACTGTCTGTCGTTCACTCGCTCACTGTCTCGCAGCTCGCTCACCTTCAATTATCTCGCCAGGCAGACAGACAGTCATCACTCACCACCATGCTGCTGCTCTCTCGGAATCAAGTTACCGCGGACGCGGCGTCAGATGACTTCCTGCCTGACCTGCCTTTCATTTCAAAATAAAAGCGATCCCGTGTTTTTCATGCTTTTCCATGCAGATTGTTTTATAAAAAAATAAAATAAAAAAATAATAATAATAATAATTCTCTGAAATATTAGGGGAGGTCCGGACCTCCCCTTTCTCATAGCTAGTTACGGCCATGCAGGTAGGCTAACACCCCAAACACACCAGACACGTTTCCAACACTGAAGCAACACCTCAGGGAGGCAGTTTCATTCCGGTGTCCTTGTTAACAGTGGAGACCAATTAAAAAAACAAAAACAAACAAAAACAAACAAACAGTGGAGACCAATCACACCGGCCGCAATTCAGGTTACTAACCCTTAATTAAGAGCCTTGACCATAAACTTGCTCTAACTTTAACCTCAGTGACTTCATGCCTCAACCCAACCACATAGTTAACATGAACAACATTAGTAAATGATAGAAACATTAGTTAACTGTTAAGTAAAGGTAATGCTTATTTTTTTAATTCAATACAATTCACCTATTGGTAAGTCCAGCCCTCAAATGCAGACGAGCCAATGACAGCTCCCTCGAGGAGCTGTGTTACCTGAATAAAACTCTGGTCCCTTCCTTAGTCTGATGGACCACAGAAGTACTGTATGAGTCATGATTACTTTGCATTCTGGTTTGAGATGCTATTTTGACTACAGCGCCAAGCTAACCAAGTTAGCTGACAGCCCTCTCTGTTAAATTAGCTTCGCTCAGCCCCGCCTCACACTGTGACACCATTGCTGTTTGATAAACTTTTGTTAACCACAGACCTTATTTCATGCATTTAACCAAAATCCCCTGTACAAAAATCACATTGACTTTTAGACTTGGGAACAGGAACTACATGACTACTGAGAGGCCTACAAAAGTACGTCATCCCTGCGGTACTTTATTGACCATAACATTATTTTTTAATTTTCTTTCAGCTAAAACTGAGACGGAGACTGTGTACGATGGAGTGAGGCTTCAGCAACACACAACAGATCAAACTGACACACCAGGTAGGCTAACACCCCAAACACACCAGACGCGTTTCCAACACTGAAGCAACGCTGAAGCAACACATGGAGGCAGTTTCATTCCGGTGTCCTTGTTAACAGTGCAGACCAATTTAAAAAAACAAAATAAACAAAAAAAAAACAGTGGAGACCAATCACACCGACCGCAATTCAGGTTACTAACCCTTAATTAAGAGCCTTGACCATAAACTTGCTTTAACTTTAACCTCAGTGACTTCATGCCTCAACCCAACCACATAGTTAACATGAACACCATTAGTAAATGATAGAAACATTAGTTAACTGTTAAGTAAAGGTAATGCTTTTTTTTTTTAATACAATTCACCTATTCGTAAGTCCAGCCCTCGAATGCAGACGAGCCAATTACAGTTCGTACTAGCTGCACAATAGAAATCGGGATTTCCATCAAACAATGTGCATCGGGGTAAATAATAATAATATTAATAATAATAATAATAATAATAATAATAATAATACATTAGATTTATATAGCGCTTTTCTAAATACTCAAAGTCGCTTTACACACAATAAAATAATTGGTCCTCTGTGTTATCAAGCTGTTAGTGTCAGCGGACCTGAGGCGACGGGTAGGGGTGTGGTGGAGGAGGAGGTCAGAGAGGTAGGGAGGGGGCGGGGCCAGGTTGTTGAGGGCTTTGTAGGTGGTGAGTAGTATTTTGAAGTCTATCCGGTGTTTGACCTCAGGCATACTGATTGGTACACAAGGAAATTACAAAATGGCACTTCATATCAAAAAGGTTGCCGACCCAGTGCAGCAGTCTCTGACACAGGGGACGACTGTCGCCAAGAGACTTATTCTTAAGGAGTGGAAGTCCCCCTCTTCACCTTCCTTCCAGCTGTGGCTGACGGACATGATTTCAGTTATACATATGGAGAGACTCCGGTTTCTGAGGATCAATTCACTTAAGAAATTCTCTGAAGTCTGGGATCCGTTTCTGGCCTATTTGGACGAGGTTAGAGGTCACTGATGACTCGCCTGGCTGACTCTTTATGGAGCCCTTGCGCGGGATCCCACGCACATTTCTTGCAAGCACATTGACACTTTACGTGGCTGGTATCACTATGCATGCTGAAAAGTTGATATATGTATGTTTTTGTTTTTGTCTTTGTTTGAGCCTGTTGTTCTGTTCTGTTTTGTTCTGAAAATTGTAAAATAAATATATATAAAAAAAAAAGGTTGCCGACCCCTGCCCTAAACCATCCCCCCATTATTCTTGTCTCCCTCCACTATAAACTGTCAAACTAATCAGAAATGTCACAAAAACGGTCTTAAATCTTATTGTAAACAACTGAAACAACTGTTTGTGTTCCATTGTTGTTTTCCATCAGGGGTCTTGCCAGACGGGAAGTTGTCCAGCAGGTGGCGTGGTGTTCAGGTGGTGGTGTGGTGTTTTGGGATTCTTGGTGTTATCTTGCTGTTGGCCGACATAGCCCTGCGTGTCTACTGTAAGTACACACATCTGAAATACTCTGATTTCTTATTCTCTTTAAGCTAATCACTTTATTGGTAGAGCTAGAAAGTATAGAATTACACTAGTTATATATTTTAGGGGGACAATTTTCTTATTGTAGTTGCTGAGAGCGAGAGGTTGGTATCTGATCTGAGGGCAGCCAGTTACAACCACCTGATCGACCACTACATAAATATCTCAGCTCATGTTGAAGTGAGGAAGGATAACAGCAATCTGACAATTCTTTCTGATAGGCATCTTTCTGGAGAGCAGCAACACTGACCTGACTACAGAAAACCAGCAGCTGAAGACACAGAAGAGCAACTTTGAGAGCAACAACACTGACCTGACCACAGAAAACCAGCAGCTGAAGACAGAGAAGAGCAACTTGGAGAGACAAATAGAAAACATGACCAAAGAGTGGAATGAGCTCAACAACAAAAACAAAGACGGTAATCTTAAAACCAGTTCAGCGCCTTCATCCAAAAATGAGTCAGTGATAAATAAATCACCCAGTAATCATGTCTGTTAACTTGTCTCTATTATTTCTCTCAGAGAGAAAGTGTGGACCTTGTCAGGAGGGCTGGATCCACTTCCAGTCCAGCTGCTATGCCATTAATGATCCTGGTGATGATGAACGGAAAACCTGGGAAGAAGCTCGAGACGACTGCAAAGGAAAGAAGTCATATTTGGTTATTATAGGAAGTCCAGAGGAACAGGTAAACATAACACTATGGGAATCTTAACATGACAGGAACAGGGAGGCAGGCAGATTAATATGTGGGATTTATTAGCGGAGTTAGTTTGGAAAATCAGCTTCAGAAAACACAAATGAAGTCTGAAAAATATTTTTAAAAGGTATCTTAAAGTCACAATGTGTCCATTTCAGTTTTGAACTAAAACATTTCTGATAATTGTTATTGATTCTGTGATCACCAGAAATTCATCTATGATCATAGTTGGAACACCATTACAAACAATGGCTACTGGATTGGCTTGAAACAGGAAACTGGGAGATGGAAGTGGGTTGATGAAAGTGATCTGACTAAAACGTAAGACACATTCCTAAACACCATGAATCATAACATCTGTCACCATCATCTAACTATAATGCATAATGTTTTTCAGACTTTCATCCAGATACTGGATAGAAAAACCTGGCAGAAATCTCTGTGCTATTTCACTCCAAGAAGAATCACCCAAAGGATGGAAAGCTGTGGGCTGTGATGTGAAAAACCGATGGATATGTGAAAGGAACGCTTTCTCTCATTAGGCTTTGCTGTGAGAACTGAGAAGCTTACTGTAACACATGTGCTTTATATTACAGTAATTATATCAAGCAATCAACTGCAATCTGAATAGTGTTATTATCATTTACAATACAAGCAGCATCAAACATGACTTCAACATGTGTAAAATGTATAATACTGTAAATGTAACTGTTGCGAGTCAGTATTAAGAACAATATAGAAATTGGCCTCAAAGGCGTGCTGAAAGGACAATTTCATGATTGGAGTTTTTGCTGCAACCTCTTACTGGTTTATGTCACTGTTGATCGTTTAAGTGCTTTGATCATGTTATGAGATATCTGCTTTTAGCCCCTCATCTCAGTTGTTTTTAAAGGTAAATAGTTATTTCCAGAGAAGAAGAGGGTAACAATTGTAAGCCTTAGTAGCCTTGAGTAAAATGAATTGTGTATAATTATTGTTTTCAACATTTTTGAACAGGTGTCATTATATCTATCTATCTATCTATCTATCTATCTATCTATCTATCTATCTATCTATCTATCTATCTATCTATCTATCTATCTATCTATCTATGATGAGATGAGTTGTTCATATTGTGCTTAATTTAAAAGCTTTATTGATAATAAAGTAGCCTATGCCTCATTCATGTTCATTCAGGGATACTATGATGACAGTGGTTTGGGGGCCCCACTGTAAGATGTCGCATAGGGCCCCAAAAGGCCCAGAAATGGCCCTGGTGTTCACACGTGAGGTTTTGGAGAGAGAGAGAGAGTGAGAGAGAGAGGGAGTAGAAAGACAATATCAGCATGTTTGTGGCACTTTACTTAAAATAAATAAAAGCTTTTCAGTGAATAATAGTTGATTTCCTCATTGAATAATCTGCTGTTCCGCAATTTTAGCAACAGAATTTGATGTCCTGACGTTTGTATTTTAATGGGACATCTGTGCGTAATGACGTATCCAAGGATTCCCCCTGAACTGCACTGTGCAGAGCGGGGAATAATGGTGCACTCAGGGGCAGCAGGGTTTTTTAGCTTCCTGTCTGATAACAGATACGATAACCAATAATAATTTCACATTTTTGTCTTTACTTAACCTGTAGTTTATGCACACCTGGGGTATTATGATATGATATGAATGTTTTAGTTAGTTGTTTGAGTGTGTATCACTCAATACAAAAAATAATGGCTGTAATACAACCGAAAGCCTATGGCTGCTTAGTCTCCAGATAAAACCCAATGACAAAAGACATAGCAATTTTGACTCAGAGAGGCAGATCAGTGGCCAGAAATGAAATTGCAGGTGGGCCTGAATAAAAGTGGATGGGCCACACTATTGACATAATTGATATTATCCGAATCAGAATCAGCTTTATTGGCCAAGTATGTAGACATACAGGGGATATGACTCCAGTATACGTTGCTTAATGTACTTTCAAAGGAAAAGAAAATGTAACTATGCATACAAGCTAAAACAAACAAACAAGGACTGCGATCAAAGGTATATAAAGCAATTTATATGCTTTATATAAATGCTATTTGCATTCATTATATACAATAAGTGTGATGTAGAATGTCCGCTATGACTATGTATATAAGCAGGAGTAAAATTAAGAAATAATTGTATACCTACTGTATGTAAAAATCATTGTATAGCTCACTGCAAAGACAGTAAAAGTAGGGTTTGTTTGCTGTCTAAAGGATGTCACTGCATGTATGCCATTTTGACACCTAGTCAGTTTGACACTGACCAAGCCTTGTGGGTAGACTGGAGGATCTTAACAGCACTTAGGTCAGCTCAAAGTACATGCTGACATAAGTAATGCTAGCTGATAGAGAATGGAATTTTAACCATTCTACATCCGCTAAATGTATATATAACAGCTGATAGCCTAAACCAAAATGAATTTGAAACCAGGAGTCCAGGAAGATGTCTTAATGAAAGTATATTTATTTACCATAACATTCTCCTATACACTGTGTTATAGGAGAGACTGAATCTCAATGTACCATCTGATCAATGTACAGAGTCCAAATATTCAGCCGCGATGTCACAATTTGAGATATGCTTTCCAGGCAAAGGAAGAGGAAAGGCAGAGAGGAGGGGTGATGACTTCACTTGGAGCCTACAGGGCTGCCCGTCTGTATCAGCAAGTGTTCCTGTCTCATGGCCATTGTCATGCTGAGTTTCTGAAGGCCAGAGCAAAGGGGAGAAATCTCCTGCTTGATAAGCTAGTTATGTGTCTCTGCATAGTGCAAATATGCATTTGTAAGATGTCTTATGACTAATGACTCATAGCATTAATTATGTGTATGCAATTATAGCTTATAGCTTATTGATTAGGAAATGGCATGGAACTTATATTTTTCTCCAACACTAGCATTCCAGCATGATAACATAATTTCTACTATCCTATATTCTAATTCATATTCTAGGTCGATATGAGATGAATATAAATATGTTAATATTCCCACTTACTTACTATACTTAGGCCTAGATTCAAATGTTATTCTATAAGGTTAGGAGTGTGAACTGGTCAATACGAGGTCTGATAGTAAAGCCACTTCTTAACATGCAGTGGAATCCGTATTATAACCCGCTTTTTTTTTTTTTTACAGTGCACCTGAACGCAACATGCAAAATACCCGCTGAATAAGTGTCCAAATGTTCATGTAATTCTGGCCAATACTCCACTTCTGTTATAACATTTCAGTCTGGAAGATATAATCTTTATGACTACCTTAAAAGGCTAAATGAATAGCTTAGAAAATGAATAGCACCGGGGGCCCATGGTACTATTAATCCGGCCCTGGATATATCGGAGGAATAGCAGGTAGGCTATCACTGTCCCTGAGTCCTGAGGGTAAATTGAGTAATGCTGCAGAGAAGAGGAGAAGACACTGAATAATGACATCACAAGTATAATCCTAATGTTAATTTAAAATTTAATATTCCTCTAAATATGGCTAAAAGTCCAAAAAGGGTGGGAGAGAGAATGAGGATTCCAACACAGCAGTGGGAGCAAGTGGTGACATGGAGGTGAGTGAGAAAAGGTGACTGAAAAATGACACAACAGTCTAATCTTAATATTAATATTCCTCTAATCTGGCGACAAAGTGGCCAAATTTTTTGGCGCCCTATGGCCGCCGTCAGCCGTCCCCCCCAATGTTGAATCGGTGACAGCACCCCCTACCTAAAGGTACTTCCAACGCCCCTGGCTCCTAGCCGGTTGGCCTGCATGTTAAACAACAATTAGCCGGCCTACGCGCACTCCCGCGACTCCGTATCTTATTCACCTCGGCCGCCGGTGTAAGATCCGCTTCCACGCAAGCGCAGCTGCTGTTAAAGAGTGGCAAGTCATGATCCTGTTCATGTAGGCTAGCTGTTATGTGGGCGGCTGGTGGTAGTTTATTAATTAATGAATCGTTCGGGCAATCACTTATATCAACGAGCAAACTCACGGTTTCCTCAAGTGCTGCAAAAACGGCTTGAATTGTTTGGCAGAGGGATCCCAACACGCTTCAGCTATGCAGGCAGCCAGGTCCAGTGCATCAGGAGGGACGCTTACTGCTGCGCTGCTTGCTTGCTCCCATGTCAGAAAAAGCCTAACTTTTGTGGGGAGAAATACATTGAAAACTAGTCAGATATGACTTGAATGCCACTTGTAAAATAAATCACCCACAGTGATTGACGACGGTCCGACCACTATTTTGACTGGGCGGCTTTATGTAGCCTAACAAAGGCAGAAGCGCTCATTTTTGGCACATTGCCACCCCTCTTGGTTGGAATGGAATCCGTTAAAACGGCATGTTTTTGAAGTCTCCAGATTTGTCGCTAACGTTAGTCTCTTCTGAGAAGTTTTATCGAGTTGGATGCAGCCAATTCTATTGTGTGAGGCAGCCATTTGAGGCAGGCAGTGTTGTGTGACTGTGCGTCCACACTGCGGAGAGGATAGGAGCTGACTGACTGATAGCCTATATCGAGACATATAGACCTAGCCTAACTTTTGTGGGGAGAAATAAATTTAAAACTAGTCAGATATGACTTGAATGCCACTTGTAAAATAAATCACCCACAGTGATTGACGACGGTGCGACCACTATTTTGACTGCCTCATTTTTGGCACAATGCCAGGAATGGACCCTCTGTTAAAACGGCATGTTTTTGAATGGAGTTTGGTTAAAAATTCGCTAAAGCTGTTTCCTATCACATTTCTTGTTATCGATACATGCTACCCCCCCCCCCCCACCCACTGGCAGAAAAAATGGCTCATATCCAGTTGTTTCTAAACAAAGACCCCTCATGTTTAAAAAGGTAAAACCTGAAAATATCCTGCTCTCTCTAGCCTGACATGATCCAGACTTCATGTTTAAATGGAGTTATTGAGATAACTGAGGTTCAGGAACATGAGACCACACCATCGTCACTCTCATCACCATGTAAACGTAATCACCTGTACCTCCTCCAATCCATTCACCTGGGCTCAATCAACCCAATCTACTGTAGCCTATATATAACGCCACAATCCCACCAAACCCTGTTTGCATCAGACGTAACAACCCTCCCGCCCAACCCTATTTTACTCCATTACAGGCAGCACGTGCAGAGTCTGCATCTTCTCCCCGTGCTGCGTGGGTTTTCCCCGGGTACTCCGGTTTCCTCCCACAACAATTCTAAAACATGTTAGCTAGGGCTGCTGTTGGCATCTGCATAACCTTGCATCTCTATCCTCTGCTCACAGGAACCACGGGGGGGCTGATGGAGCCGGGACTCCATCTCCGTGAAGCCGCGCTCCACACGGAAGCGGCGCTTCACCGGAGACGTTACCCCCACCCTGAGCCTCAACCCCCCCGGGTTCCTGACTATGTCGAACCTCTACCCGCACCACGACCCCATTTACGACTTGCACCCAAACACTCAAACTACAATAAATTACCTTTTGTTTCGAACTATGGTGTGGTCTGTCTTAGTGAAAAGGCACTTGAGAGTTTTACAGTGGTTTACTGGTTTACAGTTCTTTCAATGTGTCCCAGCCAGGACACATCAATATAAGTCATGTCTCCATGTAACGATGAGCCGCCGTTACTAGTGATCTTAAACATAAATGTGATATTGAGTAAAATGGGGTATGGATAAATCTATATTTTGCACTGAATTAATTGGCAGATTGGCACACATAGCTTTGCACACTATTGTATACAGGTTAAATGAGCACACAGTATTTTATAAACATATTTATTTATTGATTGACTGATTGCTGATTGTTGATTGCTCATGTGTTGCAGCCATCTTCACTTTGGTGTTCAAAGCTCGGACGGTGGGCTGCCGCCTCGTCGTTCGCCTGTGAACAAAGAAAACATAAGGGGGGAATTCTCCCCTTATGTTCTTCAGATAGGGGGGATTTATAGACTTTGGGGGGGATTTTTTCAGCCGATACGATAACCGGTAAATATCTGCTTCTCCTGTCCGATAACAGATACGATAACCAATAATAATTTCACATTTTTGTCTTTACTTAACCTGTAGTTTATGCACACCTGGGGTATTATGATATGATATGAATGTTTTAGTTAGTTGTTTGAGTGTGTATCACTCAATACAAAAAAATAAAGGCTGTAATACAACCGAAAGCCTATGGCTGCTTAGTCTCCAGATAAAACACAATGACAAAAGACATAGTAATTTTGACTCTTATTCAGGGATGCAAAGTCATGGATAGTTAAAAAGGTGACAGATCAGTGGCCAGAAATGAAATTGCAGGTGGGCCTGAATAAAAGTGGATGGGCCACACTATTGACATAATTGATATTATCCGAATCAGAATCAGCTTTATTGGCCAAGTATGTAGACATACAGGGGATATGACTCCAGTATACGTTGCTCTTAATGTACTTTCAAAGGAAAAGAAAATGTAACTATGCATACAAGCTAAAACAAACAAACAAGGACTGCGATCAAAGGTATTTTACTAAGGTAATTTTAGCAATTTAACTGCTATTTGCATTCATTATATACAATAAGTGTGATGTAGAATGTCCGCTATGACTATGTATATAAGCAGGAGTAAAATAAAGAAATAATTGTATACCTACTCTATGTACAAATCATTGTATAGCTCACTGCAAAGACAATAAAAGTAGGGTTTGTTTGCTGTCTAAAGGGTGTCACTGCATGTAGGTCATTTTGACACCTAGTCAGTTTGACACTGACCAAGCCTTGTGGGTAGACTGGAGGATCTTAACAGCACTTAGGTCAGCTCAAAGTGCATGCTGACATAAGTAATGCTAGCATTCATTCCAGCATGATAACATCATTTCTACTATCCTATATTTAAGCAATATATCACGAGAGCTAGTGTGTTGTGATGAATATATCACACTGATAAGCTGTTATCCCACGAGGCCGCAGGCCGAGTGGGATAACAGCTTATCAGTGTGATATATTTCACAACACACGCTGCTCGAGTGCTATATTGCTTTTATAAAAGGGTTCCAAGTATAATAATATAATAATAATAATACTATAAGTCCGACTGGCATTTTATTCTGATAGAGTCAGTTGAAACAATACTGTAAGGCGGGACCTCTAGCAAGAAGATAGACGTGCGGGTGATTTGATTGGATCGTTCTGGAGACTGAAGTCGACATTGGCCAATCCTGGCGCTTGGCTCAGAGCTTTTCCAAAGCCCGACACCAGAGCCGTATGCTGACCAAGTAACGTTACGTCTTATTTAGAAATGCGGGGTTAAGAGTGAGGGCGCGCGAGAGAGGGGTTCAGCCCGCGTCTATTCTTGTACAAATCATCATTTTCTGCGAAGTATTAGTAAAGTTATAAGCGAAGATCGATTCACAAGGATCTGAAAGTTGTCTCCGCCATTTTGTTTTTGAGGTACTTTTAGTAAGAGAGTTGCGCCATCATGCGTCCATAATGACGACTAGTGACCCTCCATACAGCAGATCAGGAGAAAGCTGTTTGTCTCGAGCGCAGCACTGCCATTTAGTAAGAGAGTTGCCATGGTAACCAATAACCCATGGCCATGGGTTATTGAACTCGGTTACTGGAATTATACAATGGCTGTGAACCAATCAGATTGCTTGATTTGAGAGAGCCATTTTATAATCTAATTTATATTCTAGGTCGATATGAGATGAATATAAATATGTTAATATTCCCACTTACTATACTTAGGCCTAGATTCAAATGTTATTCTATAAGGTTAGGAGTGTGAACTGGTCAATACGAGGTCTGATAGTAAGAGTTTTACAGGGGTTTACTGGTTTACAGTTCTTTCAATGTGTCCCAGCCAGGACACATCAATAAGTCATGTGTGCCAGCCAGGACACATGGTCCACCTGCTTTTTAGGTAACATGACAGGTCATTCCATTTGTCCAAAGGGTCAGGGAAATCATTGTATAGTGTAATAATAATACTAATAATAATACTAGCACTGCAAAGTCATTAAAAGTTTTTGTTTGCTGTCAAAAGGGTGTAACTACACCTACGCCCTTTTGACACCTAGCAAAACCCCACTTTTGACACTGACCAAGCCTTGTGGGTAGAGGATTCAAACAGCACTTAGCTCAGCTCAAAATACATGCTGACATAAGTAATGCTAGCATGGCAGCATCATCACATAATTTCTCCTATATTCTAATAACAAGAGTATCAGCTTTCCACTCATACCCAATTTAGGCAATTCCAAAACTGTTTAGGGACCCCAGTATGCAAAAATATTCAAATACAATAGGTGCAAATAACACATTTATACTGCATGCAAAAATCATTGCATGTTTTTTGCAAAACTGCGTAGGATTAGTATAAAGTGGGCATGACTGTAAAGGAGACTCGTGGGTACCCTTACAACTGGGTTTTTTTTCCCAGTGAGGCAAGGGAGGATGGTCCTCCTCTATTTTCTAGAAGAGATGGGGGATTTTATATAATAATATATATTTTCTTAATAAAATATCAATCAAATGTGTTTACTTTGCCATGTTTGAGGTACAGAATGCTTTAGCATTTTTCTTTCTCTTCTTCAATTTCAATTCAATTTCAATTTATTTATTTGTTCGATAGGGGACAGGTGTACATTAATGAACATTTAAAAAAAAATGTAAATGCACGACAATAGCAGTCACAAGACTGATTTCCATTGTTAGTCCCCCTGCCAGATGATACAGGCTAAAGCCTTGATTATGCTTGACGCTTTGGCCGGCCGCACGGAAATGAGAGACACGGAATCCGACGAGGAAACGTGTGGAGCTTCTATACTCTGTGTGGGTTTCTGCAGGCGGAATTGAGCGCGAGTCTTGAAAACTCCACTTTGTCCGCCCGTCCGCGTCCGCGTAGTTACAAAATTCGGCGTGCGCACGGCCGGTCGAAAACCGTCCGCACGGAGCCTTGCGGAGGGGCGTGTCTGCTGATTTGACGTCACTTTTCCGCGCGGACACTCGCGTTCCTCGCTGATGCGGAAAGCATAATGAGACCTTTAGGCTGGCTTTACACGGTGAAACTTGCACGCAACTTTAGTTGCATGCAACTTAGGTGAAACCAAGTTGCAAATGAATTGCATGGTATAAACCCTTCTGCAACTCACTTGAAACTTCTGTGAAACTCAGCTGCGACAGTTGCACAGCTCTCAACTTTGTGGAACTAGTTTCATGCAACAGCCAATCAAAATGCTGATAACCAGTCAGCTGTTGTCACAAGGTGGCAACAACAAGCTATTTATTTATTTATTTTCCTTGAATCGATCAATAAATTTGAGAAAAATAATAACAATGCACTCACCGGAGGCTCATTGGCTCAAGCTCCTTGAAAAGAGTGTGAAACGATCCACTGGTATGTCTTTTAAGTAGCCAGTCCTTCACCCACATACGTTTAACTTTTTTTTCACGTGTTTTTTCCTCCTCCTCCTCCAACATATCCATGAGTATTAAAGCACTAATAGCTCTCTTCCTATTCTCGGGGCCCGGGACAGCCATATTTTATCTAAAAGTAGCTAGCTAGCTAGCCAACCAGCCAGCCAGTGCCAGGGAAAAAAACGATACAACACCTCCGAGTCCGAATTGATATTTTCCAGCGAGAAAACGATATGAAATACGATACAAAAATACAGAATGACAATTCTCACTTGAAAAAAGAAGAAAACGATACAATAGATGAAAAATGACCAATCTAGCTAGCTAGTTTTGCTGGAAGAAACTGCCAAGTTGCACGAGACTTGATTATTTTTGAATTGCTTTGTGTAACTGTGAAGTTGCATGGAAATTGGGTTGCATGCAACTTGCAACCTGCAACTAGTTGCCTGCAAGTTTCACCGTGTAAAGCCAGCCTTTAGAGTCCTGATAGGGGTAAAAAAATAACATAATGCAACAAATACATATTTAAAATGTAAACACAATGCAAAGTGCAAGTATACAGAAATATACAATCAGATACTAAAAACCTGAGTTTGAGATCTACATACAGCTAAGTGTAAAGTGCAAAGTACAAATATACAGGAATATACAATCAGATACTAAAACCTGAGTTTGGGATCAACATACAGCTAAAATGTAAGATCTACATAGAAGACTTACTCAACAGATAAGAGAAAATAATAATAATACAGAGAACACACATATCCATACAGGATAAACATACTGTTCTATACCCTAGTGATGTGTACAGAGTTGAGTGGACTTCAGCCATCTCTTCACTTGACCCTTGTTGGGCATTCCCTTATGGCCGATGGAATTGTGTTCCAGAGTTTGCCACCCTTGACAGACAGAACTGTCTGGCCAAAGGTGGTGCGCCTGTATGGGATAACACAGTCACCTCTGATTGAGGCTCTGGTGGTTCTGGATGTGGATCCAGATACAGGTCTCTGATTGATGTACTCATTTAGCGGGGGAGGGGCAAGGCCATTCAGTACCTTGAAAACGGTGCATGCATATTTAAAGGAAATTAAGTTATTGAAACTTAGTAAGTTGTGTTTAACCAGGATGTTACAATAGTGGTAGGAGCGGGGTTTTTTGTCGAATACTTTCAGGGCTCTCTTATAGAGTGACTCAAGTGGTTTGAGTGTGGATGTGCACGTGAGAGACCAGCTGGTCACACAGTAGTCCAGGTGAGAAAATATCATAGCATGTAAAAATGTCCTAGCAGAATCTACAGACAATGCTGTGTCTAATGTGTTTCAATTTGAGCAGGTTGAATTTCACAGAGTTTACAACCTTTTTTCTTAGTGTGCAGACATGACCTGAATGTGGATCTTCTATTTTGATTTTGTTTATAGACTTGGCCAAGAAAGCAGCACAAACATCTAAATTGTAGACACACAACATACCTCAATGTATGTGAGCAAAAATACAATTAAAATCTCATAACAGAGAATATCATTCAAAAGTCAAAACTTTCATTGTCATCAGAAAGAAGTCTAATTTGCCATAAACACACCTGTGTCGAAAAGCCATATTTCAATGTCAATAATGCAAATGAGCTTCTGACACCGCCTTAGCAAAAAGGAGAAGTTGCTAATTTCAAAGGTGTGAGTGACAGGATCTACTGAACAGAGGAAACACTTCTCGTTTCAGGCTGGACTGTGGTTATTATTCAGCGGAACTTCTTCAGATAGACGTCAGATAAACAAGCTTCCTCGACAGAAAGACTGTTTAGTCTTTTCTGTTGAGTGATGGAGGAGGAGGAAGAGGCAAATTATTCTTCAGTTGTATTCAAAGCTAACAAAGCTTCCCCACCGAAAGGTAAGTTTAATTTATTTACATACGTACATACAGTACCTATATAAATCAGGAATGGTGATTTCACTGTTGATATGGATCAAATATCTTTGCTTATGTGATAATAAACACAAGTAGCAAGTTGCATTGGGAAGTTTACTTTCTAAATGTAATGCATTACTGCTTGAACCAATAATCCACTGCACTATAACATTTACTGACATAATCAGATTATTTGTGGTCAAGGTGCCAAATGAACTTTTTGGTCTACCGACCAAATGGCCATTTGTAAAACATTTTCTACCGAATTTGATTCATTTCCTGGGCGACAGCAAAATCAACTATTGTTGAGTTTTATCTATCGAGTTTTAACGTTGTATTTTTTAACTACATTGCACACGATATGGCTGGCAACCACGCTAAAAAGTCACCGATGGAGAAATCCCACAGTTGCCCCTAAGGAATCTCATTTATCACAGCCATGTTTTTCACAGGGTGGACCCTTCCTTACCCACCATTACTGGGCGAGCTACAGGCTGGTAAAGGATGCTTTAGTGCCAACTGATCTGACCAGGTCAAGCTAGCTTTAGTTACCGGCTCACGCCCGGCTTCCCAGGCTGTGGTTTCAACTGAATTAGCCTATAGCAGCTTTATGGTGTGAATGATTCTGTGCAAGCCTTAGCAGTAGCTAATCGATCGCTAGTCCGGGGCTTTTGTAAATGTTAGTAAATGCTAATATTATCGCCTACAACCGGATTGCCTTTTGGTTAATGAAATGCTTGGGTGACCTTGATAGCTAGCCCTCCAGCTAGCGCCAGGCAGTCCCCCTCTCTCTCGGTGTCAGGCCCGGTTTTACAGGGGTGCAAAAGCATGCATTGCACCCTTATTTTAATTGTCTGCATGCTCAGTTGAAAAGAGTGGTAATTTTTTTTTCTAAATAAATGCTGCAGCTGCACACTTACTGTTTAAACTTGAATTATGATTGTTGTTTTTCTTTGTTCTTTGATGTGAATGTATGGCTTTTTGGCACCTACATGTAACCTTTTAAGGTTGAGATAATTGTATTATCATTATATGGTCCAAATATTTCAGTAAAGCACTTGAAACACAATATTCTTGCTTGGCTGGTATCATTCTACTTGAAATGATGGTCAAATGTAATTTTTTTTTGACACGGGTCGGCCCGTGCATGTGCACCCCCTTCCTATCTAGGATGCATAGTCATCTTGTTCTGGAACTGGCCCTGCTTGGTGTCCACCCGGTATGCCGACCACCCGCAATGGTGACCTTAGGTTTAGGCGTGGGGGGTGGGAGAGGTTAGGTTTAGGGTTAGGGTCTGGGGGAGGTTAGGTTTAGGCGTGGGGGGTGGGAGAGGTTAAGTTTAGGGTTAGGGTCTGGGGGAGGTTAGGTTTAGGTGTGGGGGGAGGTTAGGTTTAGGCGTGGGGGCTCGGAGAGCTTAGCTCCAGCCGGTCCACCGACACGCTGCACACCGCCTCGCTCAGCTGGTTCTGCTTGTGGGCTGTCGGCATTGCGGCCTGTCGGCACTGTGGTCTGTCGGCACATAGACGCGGCACCTCTCTCTCCTAGCCGGCCTACCAAACCTAGTGAAGAGAGGTTGGGTACTCGAGTTTCACTCCCTGATGGAAATACTCATCGCAGCACACCTCCCTCGAGGAGCTGTGTTACCTGGATAAAACTCTGGGAGTCGCATCCTTAGTCTGATGGACCACAGAAGTACTGTATGAGTCACGATTACTTTGCATTCTGGTTTGAGATGCTATTTTGACTACAGCGCTAAGCTAACCAAGTTAGCTGACAGCCCTCTCAGTTAAATTAGCCTCGCTCAGCCCCGCCTCACACTGTGACAGCATTGGTGTTTGATAAACTTTTGTTAACCACAGACCTTATGTCATGCGTTTAACCAAAATCCCCATACAAAAATCACATTGACTTTTAGACTTGGGAACCGGAACTACATGACTACTGAGAGGCCTACAAAAGTACCTCATCCCTGTGGTACTCTATTTACCATAACATTATTTTTTTATTTTCTTTCAGCTAAAACTGAGACGGAGACTGTGTACGATGGAGTGAGGCTTCAGCAAGACACAACAGATCAAACTGACACACCAGGTAGGCTAACACCCCAAACACACCAGACGCGTTTCCAACAGAAAAATACGTACGTAACATTATTTTCTATTTTCTTTCAGCTAAAAGTGAGGAGGAGACTGTGTACAGTGGAGTGAAGTTTCGGGAGGACACAACAGACACAGCAGGTATAGGCTAACACCCCAAACACACCAGACGTGTATCCCACACTGAAGCAACACCTCGTGGTGGCAGTGTCATTTTGGCGTCCTTGTTAACAGGGGAGACCAATCACACCGGCCACAGCGTGTTGCCTCGCCTCGCATGCAGCGAGAGTTTCAGCATCTATCAGGTCTATTTTTGATGTGTGACGTGAGCGGCCACATGCAGCCATGCATGAAGGCAATACAAGAGCGAGGCTCCTGCTCGATGCTTCTGTGACGCGCTGCTTCTGAGATGTTTTTGGTGTGAACCAAGAAAGCTGTACGGTAGAGCAGCGTTTCTCAACTGGTGGGTCGCGACCCAAAGGTGGGTCGCGGGGCCGTTTTGATTGGGACATTGGCCAATTTTTTTTTTTTTTCATATTTCATTTGAGTTAAATTCAGATTATTGAAACTGGATTAGCCTGACCAGTTTTACTTTACTACGTCTGCCTTTTCATTTCATATTTAATTTTAGTTCAATTCAGATGATTGAAGCTGGATTAGCATGGCCCCAGTTTAATTAAAAGTTATGACCAGTTTAACTAAAAAGCATATAGCCTGCCTGTGATTCCTTTTTATTTCATATTAGTTAAATTCAGACTACTGAAACTGGATTAGCATGACCAGGTTAACTTGTTTTATTATTATTATTATTATTATTATTATTATTATTATTATTATTATTATATTATTATTATAATTATTACCTTTATTATTATTATTATTATTATTATTATTATTATTATTATTATTATTATTATTATTATTATTACCTTTATTATTATTATTATTAACTTGTTTAAAAACATATAGGCATGTAATTCAAGATAAGTCTGCCTTTTATTTCATATTTCATATACAGTTCAAATAAGACTTTCTGAGCATGACCAGACTTGTTTAAATTTAAAATCATATAGGCCTGTAATTCAAGTCTGCCTTATTTCAATTGGTTTTTAGCCCTAGTTGCACTTCTGTTGCACTTTTTTGTTCATTTGAGGTTTATAACAGTGCATGAAGGCATTGTGTATTAAATTAATGCGCTATTTTTTGTGCAATAAATTTGAGTGGTTTAAAAAAAAATCTGAAATTTGGGTCGCGACTTCATGACAAGGAACATAGTGGGTCCTGAGGCTACACCAGTTGAGAACCACTGCGGTAGAGCAAGGCAGTATACTGTAGATGTTATTCCTATGCGCCAATAATAATAGTAGGCTACTATTAAATAATGGATAACTTACAATAAGGGTACATTAATTCAGGTTACTAATTAACACACATCCACAATGTGAATGTGTCAGGTCCTCCAGCTAAAAAACCTTGGGCAAACTGATTGGCACACAAGGAAATTAGAAAATGGCACATATCAAAAAGGTTGCCGACCCCTGCCCTAAACCATCCCCTTATTATTCTTGTCTCCCTCCACTATAAACTGTCAAACTAATCAGAAATGTCACAAAAACGGTCTTAAATCTTATTGTAAACAACTGAAACAACTGTTTGTGTTCCATTGTTGTTTTCCATCAGGAGTCTTGCCAGAAGGGAAGTGGTCCAGCAGGTGGCGTGGTGTTCAGGTGGTGACGTGGTGTTTGGGGATTCTTTGTGTTATCTTGCTGTTGGCCGTCATAGCCCTGGGTGTCTACTGTAAGTACACACATCTGAAATACTGACATTTCTTCTTCTCTTTAAGCTAATCACTTTATTGGTAGAGCTAGAAAGTATAGAATTACACTAGTTATATATTTTAGGGGCACAATTTTCTTATTTTAGTTGCTGAGAGCGAGAGGTTGGTATCTGATCTGAGGGCAGCCAGTTACAACCACCTGACCTAAGGAATATTTGCCTATCTAAATGCAAGAGGTCGTTCAAGCAATTTGAGAGCATGATTTATCAGTTTCACGTTCATATTTTGGACCCTTGGACTCAAAAAGTCCTAAAATTTGCTCTGCTTGTCCTCAAACTGTACGCTCGAACTCAAAGGTTTTCTGCTTGGACAGATTTCCTGCACTCAAAGATCCCCTGTTCACACTTACATTTGCTCTGGTTGCGCTCAAACTCTGTGCCTGCATGCAAATGTCCTCCCCTCCCAATTCATACTGCTTCTGTAGTGTCACATGACCCCAGACCCAGCGATCATGTGACACTATCCTGGCATTCTATTGGCTGTGGACTTCTGACCGGATTGTTGCACACAAAATCTGAGAGAAGAGAAGAGAAGAGATCCAAAAGCAGAAGTTTCAAGAGGGCACAGAAGCAGTTTGAATTGGGAGGGGAGGACATTTGCATGGAGGCACAGAGTTTGAGTGCAACTAGAGCAAATGTAAGTGTGAGCAGAGGATCTTTGAGTGCGAGTGCAGGAAATCTGTCCAAGCAGAACACTTTTGAGTGTGAGCGTACAGTTTGAGGACAAGCAGAGGAAATTTAAGCACAGGCGGGGGCTTTTTGAGTCCAAGGGTGCAAAATCTGAACGTGAAATTGATAAATCATGCTCTCAAATTGCTTGAACCAACTCTTGCATTTAGATAGGCAAATAATTCCTGATCGACCACTACAAAAAATCTCAGCTCATGATGAAGTGAGGAAGGATAACAACAATGTGACAACCCTGATAGGCAACAACCTGAGACAAGGCAACTTGGAGAGCAGCAACACTGACCTGACTACAGAAAACCAGCAGCTGAAGACAGAGAAGAGCAGCTTGGAGAGCAACATCACTGACCTGACCACAGAAAACCAGCAGCTGACGACAGAGAAGGGCAACTTGGAGAGACAAATAGAAAACATGACCAAAGAGTGGAATGAGCTCAACTCAACTTGTTGTGCCAAGTGCTTTGATACCTACTGCACCGGAAACAATGACGGTAATCTTAAAACCAGTTCAGCTTGGTCCAAAAATGAGTCAGTGAAAAATAAATCACCCAGTAATCATGTCTGTTAACTTGTCTCTCTTATTTCTCTCAGAGAGACAGTGTCAACCTTGTCAGAAGGGCTGGATCCACTTCAAGTCCAGCTGCTATGCCATTAATGATGCTGGTTATAAAAGGAAAACCTGGGAAGACGCTCAAGGCGACTGCAGAGGAAAGAAGTCCAATTTGGTTATTATAGGAAGTGCAGAGGAACAGGTAAACAGAACACTATGGGAATCTTAACATGACAGGAAGTAGAGTTAGTTTGGAAAAGCAGCTTCAAATAAAGCATTTCTGATAATTGTTATTGATTTTGTGATCAACAGAAATTCATCTATGATAAAAGTTGGGGCGCCATTAATAACGATGGCTACTGGATTGGCTTGACACATGCAAATGGGAGTTGGAAGTGGTTTGATGGAAGCGATCTGACTAAAACGTAAGACACATTCCTAAACACCATTAATCATAACATCTGTCACCATCATCTAACTATAATGCATTATGTTTTCCACACTTTCCTCCAGATACTGGATAGAAAAACCTGGCAGAAATCACTGTGCTATTTCACTCCAATCACCCAAAGGATGGAAAGCTGTGGACTGTGATGAGAAATACCGATGGATCTGTGAAAGGAACGCTTTCTCTGTTTAGGCTTTGCTGTGAGAACTGGGAAGCTTACTGTAACAAAATGTGCTTTGTATTACAGTAATTATATCAAGCAATAACTGCAATCTGAATAGTGTTATTACTGTAACATCATTTACAATACAAGCAACATCAAACATGACTTCAAGATGTGTAAAATGTATAATACTGTAAATGTAGCTGTTGCGAGTCAGTATTTAGAACAATATAGAAATTGGCCTCAAGGGCGCGCTGAAAGGACAATTTCATGATTTGCTGCATTCTCTTACTGGTTTATGTCACTGTTGATCGTTTAAGTGCTTTGATCATGTTATGAGATATCTGCTTTTAGCCCCTCATCTCAGCTGTTTTTAAAGGTAAATAGTTATTTCCAGAGAAGAAGAGGGCAACAATTTTAAGCCTTAGTAGCCTTGAGTAAAATGAATTGTGTATAATTATTGTTTTCAACATTTTTGAACATATGGCAAGTCATTATATCTATCTATCTATCTATCTATCTATCTATCTATCTATCTATCTATCTATCTATCTATCTATCTATCTATCTATCTATATATACATGTATATCTATCTATGATGAGATGAGTTGTTTATATTGTGCTTAATTTAAAAGCTTTATTGATAATAAAGTAGCCTATGCCTCGTCATTCATGTTCATTCAGGGATACTATGATGACAGTGGTTTGGGGGCCCCACTGTAAGATGTCGCATAGGGCCCTAAAAGTTTGTTTGTGGCACTTTACATGAGATCAAAGTTTTTCAGTGAATAATAGTTGATTTCCTCACTGAATAATCTGCTGTTCCGCAATTTTAGCAACAGAATTTGATGTCCTGGAGTTTGTATTTTAATGGGACATCTGTGCGTAATGACGTATCCAAGGATTACCCCTGCACTGCGCTGCGCAGCGTGGAGAATAATGGTGCGTTCAGGCGCAGCAGGGTTTTTTAGCGCTAAGATGTGGTAAATTGACACTTGCGCGAGGCGGACGATCGCATAAGAGGTAGGTAAGATAGCATAAGACACATGTTAAGGCGTGCAAACCGAGCGCAAAAAGCGAATAGCGTTTGTACGACGTTAGGGCCCTAATGAGTGTTGGCCTGTCAGATGTGACTGGGGAGGGCATTCCAGAGGGAGGGGGTGGCTGCAGCAAGGCCCTGTCAGAGGCCCCGCCCCTGTCACAGCTTTAGCAAAGAGATACCTGTGATGCTTGTCAAAGTGGATATAAATATTATGATCATATTCAGCCAGACAGTCAGATGGAGATTTACAATGGTGAGCATTTTTTAACCACTGAAGCCCCCCCCCCCCCACGCAAAATCTGCCCATGCCTGGGAACATTGAGCCTTGGGAACATTGAGCCCTGGGAACATTGAGCTGATCTCACAGTTACAGTACCACCCCCATCGCGCCCCCCCAAACCCCACCCCCACAAATGACCCTCCTGGATCTCTACCCCCCCCCCCTCCAGTCGAAGGCATTATTTATGACACCGTCCAGAGGGCTGACTATGATAACACTTGTTGCTGGAGCAAACCTTAAGTGTATATTGGCAGGGCCGGGCAGGTGTCACTCAGCGCCCCCTTGCTGTTTTATTAATAGTGTTTTATGTTGCGCCGCAGACGACTATGAATGTGGCTATTCAGCGCAGGGTGTGAGGCTGGGTCTGAGAGCAGACCGGAGGAAGTGTGTGTGTGTTTGTGTGTGTGTGTGTGTGCGTGTGTGCGTGTGTGTGCGTGTGTGTGTGTGTGTGTGTGTGTGTGTCTGTGTGTGTGTGTGTGTGTGTGTGTGTGTCTGTGTGTGT